>NC_052027.1:300000-600000 GCF_015832195.1 Motacilla alba alba | reverse complement strand
CGCTCTCCCGGGTAGCCCCGGTTCCCCGCAGACCCTCTCCCGCGGGCAGCCCCGGTTCCCCGGAGCGGAGCCGCGAGGGGGAGCGGCGCAGCGAGGCTGCGGTGGTGGGCGGGGGCCAGCGCACCCGGTAGCCCAAAGCCCCCGGTAGCCCAAAGCCCCAGTAGCCCAAAGCCCCCGGTAGCCCAAAGCCCCAGTAGCCCAAAGCCCCGGCAGCCCAAAGCCCCTGTGGCCCAAAGCCCCTGTGGCCCAAAGCCCCAGTAGCCCAAAGCCCCGGCAGCCCAAAGCCCCGGCGGCCCAAAGCCCCCGGCAGCCCAAAGCCCCGGCGGCCCAAAGCCCCCGGCAGCCCAAAGCCCCAGTAGCCCAAAGCCCCGGCAGCCCAAAGCCCCAGTAGCCCAAAGCCCCGGCAGCCCAAAGCCCCCGGTGGCCCAAAGCCCCGGCAGCCCAAAGCCCCCGGTGGCCCAAAGCCCCGGCAGCCCACAGCCCCGGTGGCCCAAAGCCCCGGCAGCCCAAAGCCCCGGTAGCCCAAAGCCCCTGTGGCCCAAAGCCCCGGTGGCCCAAAGCCCCAGTAGCCCAAAGCCCCGGCAGCCCAAAGCCCCGGTACCGCGGCTCGGAGGGGGGGAGCACACCCCGGCCTCGCCCCCAGCGCAGCCCTGCCCTGCCGGAGCTGCCGTCGCAGGACACCCAGGGAAGGTCCCCAGAGGTGCCAGCCCGGCCACGTCCGAGGAGCAGGCTCAGGCGTTGGTCACTCGGCAATTAACGCACCCACCTAGAGCTTCCCTCTTCTTCAGGAGGAAGATTTCAGAGTATTATTTCTATAAAAGAAGGAGCAGTACTATGAGTGACACCATTAGTCACCAGCTCATCAGCACAGCTCGATGGTTGTCCCCAGTTTCAGGCTCCCTACAAGGGATCCAGAGCCTGGAAGGGCAGGGGGGATGCTGAGAAGAGCAGGGAATGCTCCCAGCCCACCCCTCCGTCCAGCAGCCCTGAGGGTCCCCAGCATCACCACCCTTTGCTCCCCACTTCCAAGGCATATCTCAAGTCCTGCTCAGCCCAGCCGTAGGCCCTGAACAAACATCCCTGCAGCTATTTTTAAAGATTTTGGAAGGTTTAGCTCCATGCAAGATGAAGAAATGTTACATACTTTGGCACGTTCTTCCCTCTAGGGTTCACGTTCTTCCTCGTTCAGGCAGTAAAAGGGCTGTGGGAATGGCTGCTCACCATGTGCAGCGCTTTTTTTATTGTTCTGCTGCTTTTGGGAGAGCTCACAGGGAGGAGGTGACTGGGGGCAAAGCAGAGGCAAGGAAAGGTTTGCCCTTGCCTTCTGCTCAGTTCCTTGAGCATCCTGCAGGTACTGAGGGATGTCCCTGGGGGCTCGGGTGTGGCTCAGCACCCCTGAGATGGTGCCCGAGGTGAGGCAGAGCAGCCACTGCTCCTCTCTGGCCGTGGATGAGGGGTCACTCACGGCTGCACAGGCCCAGCTCCCTTCCAGGGCAGAGCTGAACTGCTGGGACAGAGCCCGGCGCCCCCGGGCAGCCCCTGCACGGGGCAGCTGAGCACCCCCAGGAGTGCAGTGCCACTCTGAAGCGCATGTGACAGCAGCAACGAGGCCCAGGGGCTCAGCTGGGGAAGGGCTGTGCCGGGATTGCCCCTGTTCGTGCCCATGCCGAGGCCACACTGCTCCAGGGCCACGTGCTCTGCACGCTCTGCCTTGGCTTGGAGCGCAGGAGCAGCTCGGTCAGGATTGCACACCCAGGGCCTGACTGAGCAGGATAACATCCAGCTCCCCCAGGTGATCCCATCAGGGCTGGGCACTGCCCCCCAGCAGCCAGAGATGCTCAGTCCTTATTCAGGCAAAGCTGCAGCTGCTCCACGACTAAAACCCAAACACACGTGATTTTGAAGCAAAGAATCCTGTGAGAATCAAAGGGTTTTCTGAGTCATCCCCTACTTCTTCCAGCTTTAAATGTTCAGGGATGCCATAGAGCTGGAAACATTTTTATTTTAAAATACATGCTCTGGGATAATCAAAAGCACAAACACTAAATAAAGCTAAATTTAATTGCATTTTGGTTTACTGCTGGATCTGAAATAGCTGTTTTTCCAAGAGCTATCTGGAATCACAACTTTATGGTCCCCAGGACAGAAGAGGTCTGGCAAAATGTCAAGCCCAGGCCACAGCTTTGCAGATGGAGCTGCAGCCGCCCATGGACTCGTGCATGGCTGCAGCCCACAGCAGGCACTGCAGGCTGGAGAGCCAGGACCTGGTACCCGCCTGCTCTTGCATGGGAATTCCTCTTTATCCTAGAATTATTTCCTAGTCCTCATCTCTTGAACTCAGCCCGCAGGAAGCTTAACTCTGGTAAATCTACCAAAACCACAGAGATGAGCAGTGCCATGGGCACATCTTCATGGAAAGGGCATTCCTGTGCTTCAACACAGAGCTGATGAATGCTGGGTGTTAAATCAGGCTTGGGAGCATCCTGAGGGCGCAGTAAATCACAACTTTTCTGTGCCTTTCTTAAATGTGCACATGAGTAAATTCTCAAGTCTGATATCGAATTGCTCCACGGCTCACCAGCTGGTGTGCTGATTTCCAGAAAAATGCACAATCAATATTGCAATCTGCACCGAGGAAACAAGCCTTTGGAGACAAAACGGGGAAATACCAGCAGTGCTCAGAACTGTCTGTCCCAAACCCAGACACCAAATGCCTCGTGTTACTGAGTTCACTGGTCAGGGTAACACAAGCCAGCCCAGAGCTGTGTGCTCAGATGCAGGTGACAGTGACACTCCTGGGTAATGCTGTGTCATCCATCACATCCCTGCCCCGTCCTCTGGCCATGGCATTCCTTTTTGTTAGCTGAAAAACAACAACAACAACAACAAAACCCAGCCAGAAACCTAGTACTCAGATTGATCACAATTAAAAAAAAAAAAAAAAAAACAAAACAGAAAAAAGAACCCAGAAAAAGCCCTGCAGCCCATGGTCAGTCCCAGAACTGCTGGCCTGGCACCTACCTGGCTGTCAGACTTGTGCCATGGCTGGGGAAGGTTTTGGAAACTGAATCATCAGAACATTACTGGGAGAGGAGAAGGAGCCAGAGAAGCTGAGTTGTGTATGCAGACAAATGGAGAAGGGAGGATCTACTTGGATGCTGCAGTCTTGAGTTCTATAAAGCATTCACAGCGCAAAGAGAATTTACACGAGTTCATGCACATACCGAGATAATTTCTTCTTTTCTCTTCCCCAGTGTGAAGAGAAGTGTAGCACTACACTAAACTTACTCAGTGTTAGAGAACCTTTCACATCATGTCCCTAAAAGGTTTATGGGAATCAAACCATTTCCTCTGCTCCCCAGCTCACTGAAATCCATCGGCCTCTGCTCCCGTGGCCTCCAGCCCACACCAGCACTGGAGCCCAAGGCAGGCTCGCCCAGCTTCGGGAGCTAAATCCTGGAAAAAGAGCCTGAAGAGCTAAATCCTGGGAGCTAAATCCTGGAAAAAGAGCCTGAAGAGCTAAATCCTGGGAGCTAAATCCTGGAAAAAGAGCCTGAACCTCCTGGCATTCAGCCAGCGCACGTTTCCATCCCCACCATCGCTGGCGCTCCACATGAAGCCCCCAGAGCCTCTGCAGACTCGCCCCAGAGGTGACTGAGCTGCCAGCTCCTGCCCAGGGTGAGCCCCGGCACACGGCAGCAGCGCTCCGATCAAACCCACCAGCTTGAACCCGTTCAGAGCAGAGCAGGCTATGGATCCTGCTGATCCCATCGTCCAGGCTGCTCCTGTCACCCAGACAGGCCCCCCCGGCTGGGGCAGAGCCCCCCAGGGTGGATGCAGCCCCCCAGGGTGGATGCAGTCTGTGGTTTCTGTGGAATTCCCCCACTCCCACCTGCCCATGGCACAGGGCCCCGCTGCCCTGCACCCCGAGCCCAGCAAGGCTGACAGAGGCTCTCCCGGCAGCTCCCTGAGCAGCCAGCTCTGCACAGGGCTCCCGAGGACACTGTTCGTGCTAAAATGTTCCTTGCTTCATCCCATTATGGCCTCAAAGCCCATAAAACCAATGGAGCCTGCCCAGACCCCGGGAGTAACAAGTTGGGATAATAAAGCTGAAATATGAATCCGTGTGTTTTTTAACAAAGAGGCTTCAGGTTCAAGCTGCTGGGAGATAATACAATCATTGTACTGCTTTTGGGGGGATTGCTACATTTGTGTGTAACTTCAGGCTGCTCATGGCAGCGCCCTGGACTCCCACTCACCATCAAGGAATGAAAAGCAGAGACCCAGAGCCCTGGGGCTGTGCCCGGGGCACTGGGATCCACACCTGCAGCAGTGGAGGTGTTACAGGACCTGCACGCCCAGGGTCACGCTGAGTGTCACCTCCTGGGACCTGGGATGTTCACTAAACCTTCCCAGAGCCCGAGGTATGGATCCCAGTCAACGCCAGGCGCAGCAGTGCCCACAGCCCCTGCACACACACTGACACTGCTGTCCACTGAGGTGAGGCACTTTTCTCTTTGAACAAAATACAAACAGCAAGATCCATCTGAGATTTTGTTAGTAAAGATAGAAGAGCCAGAACAAAACCAGAATATAGTCTGGTTTAATATATTCATATGCAAATTCTACATTTATTTGCATATGTATATAAAGGAAAGTGAGTCAAGTTGGGTGCTCATCACTACAACAATCCTAGCCAAGTGACATGAAGGAGGCTGCAATCCTCGGGATAATTCAGTAGATATGTGTGAGTATCTAAGCAGATGTGTCTGGGAATGCCCACACAGGTGAGGGTGCTTCCACACAGCCCCCATTTCTCCCCCATTGAATACCCTCAGTGAAACCCCCAGTCCAGGCTCCAGGAGTGCCTCTGTAGGGCCAAATAATTAACTAGGGCAGTGAGCTTTCACCACAAAAATGAAGCCCAGCTGCATTTGTACAAACTTTTCAGCCTCACTAATTACTTCCCATTTGCAGTAATGTGTTTACCTTCTCCTTCTTGAAGCTGGTAATTCATGCTCTTCTTTATTTAGTTCCAGGTGGTTGTTCTGGAGCCAACTCACCAATTTGTCCAAATCATTTTGAATTCAGGCCCTCTGGCTCCTCCAAGGCCAGGTGGGACAGAACCATGATTATTCTCTCCTCTGGGCAGCAGATGCTGGTGCTGGGTTTCTCCAGCAGGTAACTGTGATTCATCTTCAATTCCTCTGTTTGTGAGAGGCGTTCCAACTCCAGAATATCTGTTCTTCTATCAAAACAGACCCTCCTTCAACCAGAAGATTTTTTATTTTTAACTCCTGCCGGCAAACTCAGCACCCTTGGAGAAGTGGCCTTGAGAGACCCTGACCCCTGCCTGTCCCCAGCGGCCACAGGTCCCTCCTGGGGTGCTCAGCCCACCCCCCGTGTCTGAGCTCACCCTGCCCGGTCCTGGCTGGAGGGAACCTCTCCAGCCCAGGGCAGAGCCAGCCTGGGCCACTGGGACAGCCCCCCGTGTGTCAGCAGTGTGCCACCTCCCCATGTGCCAGCAGTGTGCCAGCTGTGTGACACCTCCCTGTGTGCCAGCTCTCCATGTGCCAGCTGTGTGACACCTCCCTGTCTGCCAGCAGTGTGCCAGCTCTCCATGTACCAGCTGTGTGCCAGCTGTGTGACACCTCCCCATGTGCCAGCAGTGTGCCAGCTGTGTGACACTTCCATGTGCCAGCTGTGTGCCAGCTCCCCATGTGCCAGCTGTGTGACACTTCCCCGTGTGCCAGCTCCTCATGTGCCACCTCCCCATGTGCCAGCAGTGTGCCAGCTGTGTGACACCTCCCTGTGTGCCAGCTGTGTGTGTGCCCAGCAGTGTGCCACCTCCCCATGTGCCAAGCAGTGTGCCCAGCTGTGTGCCAGCTCACTCAGGGAGCCCAAGGGACAGTCTGGAACCAGAGCAGGGTGTGTTCTGAGCTGGCAGAACTGGCACTCTGGGCAAAAGGCATCCCCGCCCGCCAGAAGCTCCCTGGGCCCCGCACCGACCCCAGCCAGGCGCTGCCCGTGCCCAGGCTGCAGCTGAGCCCCAGTGCTCACTCCAGAGGGCCCCGGGAGGGCCGGGTCCAGCAGGGTGGCTCTGCTCCTGCTGCTCCCCCTTCCCGGCACCGCTGCCTTTCTCACGGCTCCTGCCGGGCCGGGGGAACAGGACATTTTTACTTCTTGATTATTTTGTTTCCACTTTCGCCCTTCTGCCCCGGCCTGAGGGACTGCTCCGTGACTAATCCATTTCCTGCTGAATGGATTCCCTGCCCAGAGCTTCCCAGTGCCAGCCCAGCACCACCCTGGCCACCAGGATCAGTCCCCTGGAGCTTCTGCCAGGTCTCCAGGGAGCCACAGCCACCGGGAACCTGCCTCGGATCCACTCTGGGAATGGACCCACAGCAGGGTGGGAGGGAGGGTGCCCGGGAGCCCAGAGCAGGGTGACACAGAGGGGCCCTGGGCCTGCCACCCTGCCCTGCCAAGCCCAGCACAGCGGCTGTGGGGCTGTGACAACCATCACTCACAAGCAGTGAAAAGGTGCCGGGAGGATGCAGTGACTTTATGTGACTCTCCCAAAGAACAGTGGAGGGGTTTTCCCCCACGGGGCCATGCCCAGCCCCAGCAGGACCCTGTCCCACACCCCCCTGCCAGCGCCAGCCCGGCTCCTCTGGCTGTGACCGTGCCCCAGCCTGGCTGTCCACGAGTCCCCAACTGCTCCCCTTGCCCCTTGACTCGGTGACGGAGGAGCAGAGCTGCCCAGGGGAGCAGGGGACGGGACAGCGTGGGGAGGACACTGTGTTTCCTTCCCTGTTGTTTTTTCCCTTGTGTTATGCAGTTCCTGTGAATCCTGGGCTGGTGAGATGTGCAGCGAGCATCATTTATGGCACCCGGGGGAGCAGCAGCCACTCCTGGCACTGCCTGGGCCTGGCACTGGCCCTGGGTGTGGCAGGGGAGACTGGCTCCTGCCCAGGCTGCTCCAGCAGGGTGGGAATGAGGCAGCAGCCCATCAAATCCACGTTTTTTCCTAAGCTTCCATCCCCACGGCCCAGGGTGTCTGCTCCATGCAGCCTCCCCCTGCACCTCAGCCACTGTGTCTCATGGCCACACACCCCACTCACGTTTGTCAGCTCCACAAACGGCACCACTGTCCTCCAGCACCAACCCACAGCTCCACAAACGGCACCACTGTCCTCTAGCACCAACCCACAGCCCCACCAAAGGGAGGGGAAAACTCCAGCTCAGGCAAAGGTCACCGGTTTGGACTTTAAGTGGCGATGACAACAATAAGTGACATAATAAACCTGTATCCTCACAGGGTGTCAGCAAACCAGTCTGATTCGTGCCCGTATTTAATGTGTCAGCTGCTCTCTGCCTGCTCCTGCCCCCTGGAATTGCCACAGCTCCTGGGGCTCCTCAGCTCGTTTCCAGTGGAAATGTCAGTGCTGCAGCCACAGCAGGCACGGCGTCCCCACACCAGGGTCCTCCCCCAGCACAGCAGCAGCTGCTCTGCCAACGCCTGCAGAAAGCCTTTGTGATACTAATTCACAGCATTGTTACCACTCACTGGCCAACTGCACCCAACTCCAGCACCCGAGGTGAGCTGCTGGCAGAAAGGCAGCCCTAAAGCAGACATCAGTAATTATTGTCTTTTAAAAGGTCTGGTTTGGTAGAGAAAGAACCAAATCAACAGATTTCTGCTTTGCCTCTGCACCTCTCCACCTCATGCACTTATGATAGTTTATATCTTCCATGATTTAGCCTGTTCCAAACACAAATACTCCTGGGAACCATGGCTTGAGGAGGATTATTTCTGCATCCCAGCTCCACTCTGAAGTCAGGACACAATAACCCTCAATCTTACCCAGATTTTGTGCCTTCTTTGCCAAGCTCCCACTGACAGGCTCTGACCAAAACTTCAGGGCTCAGCAAAAGCACCTGAAGTATTTTCATATTTTGCTTATAAGCTTTATTTTTCAAAGCCTTTCCTCATGTTCAGGTTTCTTGCATTTCTTTCATTTTCTTGCACCACAAAATCCCATCACCTCCTAAGGAAGATCAGACTTCTCAATGTAACTATTTGCTTGACAGCTAAAACACTTAATGCCCAACAACCTTCCAACTTCTTCCCAGCTTCAGGACTTCAAACTGAAATAATGACACATAATACTGAGTAAGTTTACAAAGCATATATAAAAAAGCCTGTTAGTGCAGGGCAGAATCCCCCTGCATCCCTCGGTCCCTCCCCTGGCCGGGCCAGGAACTGGGGCTCCAGAACCCAAGCAGAACCCCACCCTGCAGCTGCTGCCAGGAGGGCAGATGAGGCTGGCCCAGGATGCAGGCAGGAACAGTGGCAGCACACAGCCCAGGCGCTGCAGCAGCGAGGGAACTCGGGCACAGGAGCCAGGCCAGGCTCCTGCAGGGCTCTGGCACTCTGTGCCCAACCTCAGCCATCAACAACCCAGGGCTGCGGGCAAACCCAGCAGCCTGGTCATGAAGGCAGCTGGAATGGCAGTGATGTGAAAATACAGCACTTTACTCAGTACCCAGACACTCGGAGAATGGGAAGAAGCCAGGAGGTGTTTCCCAGGCCGAGCTGGGCACTCCTGCAGCACTAGCTCCTCTTCCTCTTGCCCTGGGGCACGGCCCCGCTGTCCTCGGGGAGCCGCGGCCGCCGCAGCTTCCTCTTGCTCCCTGCCACGGCCACGGAGCTGCTGCTGGGGAAAGAACAGAAGGGGAACGGGGGTTTGCAAGCGCCCCAAACACAGCACACGCTGCTGCTGTGCAGCAGCACTGCGAGCAGCACGCAGGTGCTCACAGATGTGCACCTGTACACGCACGTGCTACAGGTGACGGGGAACCAGGGCGTGGTTTGGGTTGGAAGGACCTTGAAGATCATCTCATTCCACTCTACCACGGGCAGGGACACCTTCCGCTATCCCAGGGTGCTCCAAGCCCTGTCCAACCTGGCCTGGAACACTTTCAAGGATGGGGAGAGAAACACTTCTCTGCCTTCTCATTTGAGGAAGGTGACAGCACGACAAATGATCCCATAGCCCCAGAGCCCGCAGCAACAGGGTCATCACAGTGCCTCTCCTTCTGTCCCCAGAGAGCAGTCTGGAACCCAAGGAACAGCAGCAACCCCCCCAGACTCCTTGTCCATAACAGAGGACAACCCCTGGCACTGACAAAACCATAAGGATGGTCTATCAGAAAAGGCAGTCTGGGGCACAGCCACCTGGAAGCAGGATGAGAGGTTAGTGAGCGTTACCCCCAAAGGAGGGCTCGGGGCCTGCAGCCTTGCCAGGCACTCTCCTCATTTATGGACAAAGTATTTTCCACAGAAAACTCAACAACTGTTTTATTTTTAGCCACAGTTAATTTTAAAGAAAAAAATCTTAAACTAGCTGTATGTAAATGAAGCAGCTGATTCCCATCATTCAGCCTCGGTGCTTAAAATTCCACATAGTGTTGACATGAAAGATGCCACTAATCTGTCAACAGCTTTTGCTAATTAAACATTCCTTTTAAGTGCACTCTGTTTTATACCATCTGCTAGGCTGAATCCATCCTGCAGGGACTATTCATTTGTCTTGAACTGGGAACTGACAACTGAAAATAACAACGGACAACTCTGAGATGCTCAAGCCCTCATCTGCCGAGTGCCACCAGACACACACTCAAGATACAGCAGGACAAGTTGTGTCTCAGAGCTGCACCACGATGGACATGGCTCTCCTGCACCCCGGGGACCCTCAGCCATGCCCAGGGAGACCTGTGTGAATCCCAGCAGTCTGACCCAGCTGGGACTGAACACACATTCCCAGGGCACCGAGGGACCTCGCGGACCCACAGCCCTCTCCAGCTCCCCCAGCCCCTTCACAGGGGGTTTCATGGGAAACAGAAACACGATTCAGACTTGCAGACATTGAGATTTGAACAGCCAAGAAGTGCTCTTCTAATCTCAAACAGAAGTAAATCAAAACAGATGCTCAATTCCAGCTTGTCCAACTTGCCAGCCTCACCTACAGCTCTGTCAACAACGGAATTTTCAAATGTAACAGAAGATCAGATTTCATTTTCCATAACAAGCAGTTTCCTCTTTTTTTTAATTAAAATATATAGTTATATATCCTTTAGAATAAAGATATTCAATTGGGCATCTGTGGATTCTTGGAGGACCCAGGTATTATTTTTCAAGGACCCATACACTGACCAAACTGTGCTTCCCAGAACTGTGGGGATTCCTCAAGAATCTGACTTTCCTGAGGCATTTGCTTCTCCAGGATTCCACCAACTGCAAGCTACAGACCTAAACCCACCCCAAGGACTTCAGCTCCTGGATATTGTACTCACCTGTCAGAGGACGCTGAACACGTCTCAGACCCTTCCACATCTGCCAGAATGTCTGAATTGGTGCTGAAGGGGGAAATAAAATGGATGGAAATTATTTCAGCAACACCTACAGCAATGCAGGGCTCCACTCAGCAATGGCAGCAGAATAGATGAGACCAACCCCTCCAGCACCAACAGCAAAGAGAAATAACACCAACCTACAGCACAGTCCAGAAGCTTCTGTCTCACTTCATTTTTAGCTATCCCTGGGGTCTCATTATCATTATTTAACACACAAGACAGTTCTATGTTTATGTCTCTTAGGTGGTAACTACACCACCTCTGTATTCCCAGGCACCAGAAAGTTTCTCTGGAGAGGACCTGCAAGACATTTTGGGGGGTAAAGTGTACCTTCTTTTTTTTGAAGTCTCTCTTAAATAAATCAATGTGACATAACATTTCTGCAGACAGAAATTTCTAAGACAGCAGGGTTTTTTCACCCTTTGCCATTTTGTCTGCCCTGTGAGGTGAGAGTGCTCAGCTGTTACTGTGGTGATAACTACAGAACCAACAGGAATTTGGCTGGACAAACAACACCAGGTTAGAGTAACCTCCAACACACACCCATTCAGTCATACAGATAAAAAGGAAAAAGATACCAAAAATGGATGGGAAACGTTTTGAAAGTCAACATTGTTTTGACTCTCAGAATTAGAAGCCCATCAAAAGCTCATTTTCGGTGCACGAAGTGGATGCCCAGGGAATGAGTTATCATCATATTTCCAAACCCCACTCTGATGTTCCAGTTGCATTTTAAAAAAGAACTGGGGAGGACACAGGGCTATTTGTGTGCTTTTAGTCCCCCAAAATAGAAAAAGAACAGGTTTGAGGCCTGAACATGATGTACTTCCCTGCCTTGAAAACTGCAGCATTTATCACCCGCCGCGTTTGTCACCGCAAAACAATAAAACTGGAGAAGTCTGGCTAGCGTTCAAACCAGCGATGTGCGTTCAGAATTCACATGTGGAATCCATGGTCTGGGCCCACCAGACTTCTTTAAAACCGAGTACAAAACGTCCTGGAGCGAGTTCCACCTTTGGCCTACACATGGAGCCATGAACGGGCCCCTGACGCCACAGCCACGGGTCCCCAGAGAACCCAATTAACTCCCACGCCCTAATTGCACTGAGGGACCGAGGAGCTGCAGTAGCTGTGCAAAGCAGGGCTCTGAGCTTCCAGCTGGAGCCAGCAGCCCTCTGTTCAGGATGTGCTCCAGCATCCCACTGCCCCACGCCAGCCAGGATCAATCTCAGCTAGAGCCCAGCTGAGCTTCGGGGCTCAGGGAATCACACACCTTTCTGCCACGTGCCAGGGGACAAAAGGGTTTGAAGATTTAAAAAAAAATATCTTCAAACATGCCACAGTTGAAAAGCAATTATCGAAAAAACCACTGTCAACTAAACAAAAGCAACTTTGACCACCAACTGAATTTGTATTTTAAATTAACTTTTTCTTTCCCAGAAGAAAACTCCTCCCTCTTCTTAGCATCAAATGATTAGCCCTTAAACTGAAGATTATTAATTAAATAACAGAAACAGTTGCCTCATTCTGAAGGGTTTTTTTTTTCTATAAATTTTAGCCCACAGAGGCCAAAGAGACCACAGACTTTAGAATTTTTGTTTTGTTCATTTCTCCAGTATTTTCTGCCTTTTCAATGCTTCAGAGGTATCTACCTACATTGCATTCAGGCACAGCAAAACACCCCTTCAGACTTTATTCAGACTCCAAATTCAAGACAAATTCCCACAACAGGTTTTCTGTCCTTTTCTTAAGTGAAGGTCACTAATCTCTCCCACAATTTTACAGATCATTTCCAGATGAGTCAATTTTTACAGCCAAAACTACTAAAGTTCTTCACCTGAACTTCTCAAGATGCAGCCAGCATCCTGTGGCAGGGTGATCCTGCACTTATTCATGCCTCCACGGTGAAAACGCAGCTCCAGTGACTCAGGCAATGCTCCCACTCCAAATTCCTGCAGGACTGCTTCCCCTGATCCCCTACAGCCAGCCACCCAAGAGGCAGCTCTTCTTTCTTCACCATCAGTAGGGTTTGACTTCCACCACCCCCTGCTTTTTCATTTAGGATAAACACACCACCCTAAAACAGAGAGGCAAAAGCTGATGTAAGTGCGAATGACATGTCTTGATCTAAAACTGAGAGGAGCAAAGAGCCCTTTGAATTGGTTTATTTTAGGGCAGATTAAGTTCCTCCTGGGCCTCGCGTGAGCAGCCAGCATCCTCCCATCCACCCATCCCACCGTGTGCTCTGGCCCAGGCTCTGGGCATGCCCTCCCTCAATGCTGGCACAAGAGAGGAGCTCCAGCCCACCTCACTTTACCAGTGTCAGCTGGAGGTGAATGCCCAGGGCCCAGGAGTGAGGGAAAGCAGCTTTCTCCCTCTTGCAATCCTGCCTGCACTTTGTCCCCCTGCAAGGAACGGGATGAGCTCGCTGCTGGAGCAGCCAGGCACCGCGCCGTGTCCAGGATGAGCTGTGCAGCACAACATCTTCCACGGCTTCCAGACCCTCCTCTTGAGACCGTGCCCATGGCTTCGTGCTGCTGTCTCTGGCTTCCCAGACCCTCCTCTTGAGACCGTGCCCATGGCTTCGTGCTGCTGTCTCTGACTTCCCAGAATCTCCTCTTCAGATAATGCCCATGGCTTCGTGCTGCTGTCTCTGGCTTTCCAGACCCTCCTCTTGAGACCGTGCCCATGGCTTCGTGCTGCTGTCTCTGGCTTTCCAGACCCTCCTCTTCAGACCATGTGCCCATGGCTTCGTGCTGCTGTCTCTGGCTTTCCAGACCCTCCTCTTGAGACCGTGCCCATGGCTTCATGCTGCTGTCTCTGGAGAGGTCTGCCAGCCTCGGCTTTGCCCAGGCCCCCACGGAGGGCTCTTGTCTGCACCAAACCCTGAGCTTCCACCATCTTGCTGTTTTCCTTGACTCTTTCCAGGCTTCCTCAGTTTTCCACGGCCCCCTCTGCAGCCCAAGAAGAGGCTGTGCCTTGGGAAAAGGGAAAGATGTGCTGCATCTTCCTCAGCTGCTTCCCTTGGGAGTGTGGGACAGTGGGATGTGGTGGCTGGAGCACCAGGAGCACTCCCTACCACAACTCCTGCCCTCAGGGCTCGGAGATGTCCACAGCCCAGGGCTCCTGAGCAGGGACTGCTGTCCTCCTGGACACAGCCTGTATGTCAGAGCTTCCACCACACACATCCGAGGCCACCAGCTGCCCCATCTGACAACGTCCCCAGGACTTGCCACCAGGCCTCGCAGCTCCTGCCATTTGTTACAGCTCAAAGCTGTGGGAAGAAAAGGATGAATCAACAGCATAGCAGAAAAGTATCATCATCCTTTCACAATGAACCCATATTTGAGGCCAAAACTCACAGATCAAACACTGTGATGCAAATCATCTCTGAGCCAGAGCAGTGCAAGATTTATTAAGTAAAAAAGTCCTGAAGATCTATAAAAGGCAGTTATTGCACTGATCAACACACTTTCATACACTTCTCTCATCTGACAGCGATGGCCAGTGCGCAGGACAGCGCTGCCTCCAGACTCAGGCTGCCCAGGAAGAGCTCACACAGCATTTCCAAGCACTCCATCCCGCCGTGTCACCCACCCCAGAGGCTTGCTGCCATCCAGTGCACTCCCATTTCCACCCCTTCTGCTGATGAACTAAAGCCCTTATTGTGTAAAGCACATAAATCCAAGGATAAGTGACCTGCTAAACCCAGAGCTGGGATCCTGACCAATGGCTCCTAACCTCACTGCCAAAAAGCCCCACGTACTGCAAATGGGGCCCCTTCCTTGGGCACCAACCCCTCCTGGCAGACACTGCAGTCACTCTGGGTACTCCAACAGCACAGCGATTTACAGGGCTGTGGATACTGCACTTTCCCACCAGGATGTCAAAATTCTGACTGTGTTTCAGCACCTCAGACATGGCCAGTGTTGGGTTTTGTCTGCTGTTCAGGTCTCGCTCCAGTCACCAAGAACCGACACTTGTGTTGAACACAGTTTTAAGAAAAAATCATTTGCTTAAAGAACTGCCTATCATCCCCATTATATAAAATACTTATAATGGAATATTTCCTTTACATAGCTCATTAACTGGCTTATCATTGTTCCTCCGAATTCATTTTCTAATTTTCCTATTGTTTAAGCAGTTGCGTAAAATCTGGCTCCAGTCCCAGAAAGTCAAAGAATTCCACAGGACTATTCATATGGAGCACTGCAGCCCTGTGGAAGCCTTGAGCAACCCTGGCTTCAGAGCTTTGAAAAATGACCCTTCCAAAGCCATGGCTGTGTTTTGGTGCTTATCTGTAACACGCAGTTTGCTCTCTTGGTGGGATCATCAATCTCTGGAGCACAGGCATGTTTGGGGCACTGCTACAATCTCCACGCCTGGCCTGCATCTTTTCTCCAGCAGGAGTAAAATCCCCATTTTTTCAGTTTTAGCACGGACCTTTGAATAATATCAGTTCATCAGTGATTAGTGTACAATGGATGAATTTCTAATCTTGACCAACCCTTAGCAAGTGTTGACATGAAACTGAAAAGGGACAAACCTCACAAAGGAGAAAACAAGAATCACTGATTTCTTTGCAGCATCTTTTTGCAGAACAAGCATTTCAACTCTGAATTGCAGATGGTCCTGTTACATTCTATATGCTACTCAACATCCTCATTTTGTTTTAATTCATCCATACAACAGCCCTCCATTTAGAAGTGCCCTCCTCGCAGGAACACAGCATGCAGATTTGGAATTCCAAATGTATTTCCAGTTTTGACATTTCAATGTGAAAAACATTTACTCTTGGCAAAGGATACCCTCTCGTTATCAGAAAAACACAAGCCTCAGAAACCCATTACTTGATACAACGCCACAATACTACTAAAACCATCAACATCTAAATCATTCTTGTTTGATTTCTGCTGGATTTATTTCACCACAATTAACAAAATCCCCGCCCCACGGTGGGCCACAGTGATAAAATGTCTTTCTTTCACACCGTTGGAGTGACTACAGCGGTTGTTCCACCCTGGCAGTGCTGCCACGACCCAGGGCCCTTTGGACACAGAGCCCAGAGGGAGCAGCCCTGGGAGGAAGAGCTGCAGTCCTGGATGGAGCTGCACGGTGCAAAGCTGGTCCCTGGGCACAGCAGGACCCCCCAGGCCTGGCCAGGAGCTGGGCTCTGCCAGCAGCCCTCTGCCCCTTCACAGCAGCGACCAGGAGCACAGGCAGTCCAGACTAAGAGCACATTTGGCTCTTTTCAGTACGTGTCCTCTACCCCAGCATTTGGAAAGGGGAACACTCCCTGCAGCCTCTCCTTATTTCCCAGAAAACCCCAGAAAACGCCCTGAAGGGCTCCTCAGCAAGGCACAGGCTGGCATGAGGAACACTGTGGTCAGACAGGAGGGACCTTCCATCCCCAGCAGGCAGCACCTGCCACCTCAGCTGAGCCTTCAGTGCATCGCTGCTGCTGCTCCCCTCTCCTTGGGCTGCAGCTGGAGGCAAAGCAGGAGCAGCTGCAGGGTGGGGTGCCCCAAGGCTCCCTGGGCCTCTCAGCCCCCCCTGCCCTGGGCAGAGTCAGACCCGAGGGTCACCCAACCTCTGCAGGTCAGTGAGTCCCCCTGGCAGCTGGGGAACCTGCTCCAACAGCACACCTGGAAACGAGACACTCCAGCAGGGGCTACAGCAAGGTGAGCTCTGGGAGAACCCAGAGCACTGGCACTGACCCAGACACGGGCAGGGAACAGCTCCCTGCCACAGGGAGGGAAAAACTGCCATCGCCACTTGAACCCTGAGAAACTGAGATAAACCTAGTCCAGTGCTCACCCTGAAGGCTTGTTACACACTGAACAGCAAATAAACTGATTTGTTGCCTTTATCAATTTTACAGTGCCAGTTCAGGCAGAAAGACACAGATAGCACAGAGGGCAAAGGCCACAGGAGGGGAAGGGCTTTACTGGTCTATAAGGCAGGTCTGCAGTCACACAGAAATGCAGGGATATTCTGAAAGGGCAACAACGACCCTTCCTGCCTCCCCAAGTGTTTGCCTGCCAGCAGATTGCTGTTTACTGACAAATATTTACTGTATGCTCCCACTCATGCAAGTAAATGGAAACAGGCAGCAGAGTTTGATCCTGGAAAACAAAGACATTTACTGTCTGATGCTCTCTCATCCCCCCAGCTGATCTCCCCGTTCCAAAGTCTCCCTAGGCCTTCACTCACAGTTCAGCATTTCCCTCTGTGAAAGCAACCCTCATGATGACTTCTAAAAGCTCTTTAACCCTCATGATGACTTCTAAAAGCTCTTCGTGAACCAAATGACTTTAGGAAAATTGGTTTCTGCTAAAATATTTCAATTAGATTGCTCTGTTAATAACCAACAATGATGCCAATCACTACCTTACTCTAAATATTTGCAGAACAAGGAGGAAGAGGCAGATACTAGGGGTCTAAGGGGTGGGAAATCAAGAAATGTCACTCCTAGCTCAGCTGGTGACCTTCAGCTACTTCCTCTGATTATTTCCCACTTCTAAAAACACAGGAAACCCTTTTATTCCTGGTAATGCAGACCTGCATTCTCCTCTCAATTCTGTTATCAACAAGATAGCAAGATTAGCTCTCTTGCTTTCAGACACATAGCAAAACCCAATTATTCTGTATTTGTTTTCAATGACTTTTTCACCTTTCCCCCATAAACTGGGACCACAGGTCCTTACAGCTATACAATTTAAAAGGCTGGGGCTGTATCACTTTTGGGACCTCTCTAATAACACTTCCAGCAGATGGGAGGGTAAAGCAGTGGAAGGGACTCACCCAACACACACTGCTGGCTCCCCAGACATCCCACTGCCTGTTTCTGTATCAAAAGGAACATTTACACCAGCAGTCCCTTATGAAGGCATTACAAAGCACCGAGTGAACTGCACATGTACTTTAGCTCATTGCTGCAGCTAGGGAAGCCCAGAACGCTGCAGGAGGAATGTGTGAGCACAGCCAGCACGCTCCTGTGAGCTGGGTGCCTGCACTGCTCCCTGGCAGTGCCACAGCTCTCCCCCAGCACACAGCAGGGACTGCCCCACTGACCTGCAAGTCGAGCCAGATGACAGGGAGAACTCAGGAGAGGATGATCTCTGCCATTCCTTCAAGCCATGAGAGTCACTTCTTTGGCCATCAGGAATTTCTGGTTGGAGTGCTTGGGCTTTTCCAGGGACAACAGCTGTGGGATCCTCTTTCCCAGGTTCTACCAAGCAGAAAGACAGAGATTAGAATGAATGATAATGCAAAATACTATTGCTTAGGATTCTGCAGCCTAGAGATAAGATTTTCAAGAAAAAAATTAAGTTATAAACATTTAAATACCAACATCTCATTCCCACATACTTATTTTCCAAAATTTTGACAGTTTCAAAGGCTGAATTTCTTTTCGTGCATACTTAAAAAAAGAAACCAACCAACAGCTCCCTAAAAACCAGCAAAGTCTCACTGTTGAGTTTCAAACACAAGGAGAGAAATAAAGGGTGAGGATGTGTTACACATTTCATAAGATGGAACTCTATTTCAGAAATTAGCAAGCACTTACTGAGTGCTGTTGGCTGCTGGGGCTGCCAACTCCCTTCAGCCCCTGCATCAGACAGCCTGAGCTTTAAGTTTTACAGACCAAGTTAACAGGCTTATTTTCAGTTGTGATTTACTTCCTTATGCAGCTCAGACAAGGTCAGTGCACTGACATTTCCATTTCAACAGGAAAAATAATTTCTAGACAACACAACAGACAAAAATTGAAAACCATTCTGCTGGTTTTTGTGTCAAGTGTTTTGCTCAATGAAAAGATGAACAGTTCTCTGAAAAGAGACCTTCTGCCCCTCCAAAGAGAAAACAGATACAGGTTAAAAATTCTGCTGTGAAAAGACAGACTGCCCTCACACCATACCCACAAATATTTGCAAGTGAGTTACTTGACTAGAAAATCACTTGGGACACCAAGCCTCCACAGACCCAGCTCAGTGCTGACTGACTCTGGCAGTCACAGTCACGTCCTGGCTCCACCCCAGGGCCCAAGCCACGCTCCTGCTCAAACCACTCCGACTTTTCTGCCCCTCCAGCAATGGTTTGGACAGAAATGGCCAAGCAGAACTGTAATTAGAGTGTGGAGGGCCTTCACAATCTTTGGATTCAGCTCAGCTTGCCCTTTCTCTCCTGCTAACAGGCATAATTAAATATCAGGGGCGTATTTTTGTCTGCTGAAAACAACCAGCAGATCCCAGTGAGTCGGTTGTCCAACTAATGAAACACAACTCTCTGAAATTAGCAGGGTAAAAATAGCAAAGGCCTGTGCAATAATGCAGCCCAGCACAGCTAATATTTATTGAATCAAATTATTTAGCACCAATATATATCAAATCCTTATGGCGCCTTCTCCTTAGACAAAGCACAGCCCCATGTTTAAAAGTTATAAAGACTGGGAAACATATTTTAAGCTTAAAGATGAAAAGCAAGATGACGTAAATCAGGAACAGATGATTAAAATGTCACCACAAACAGAGTGAGGTTAAATTACATCAACCAATAGAACAGGAGAGGCAACGGGAGAGATGGAGCAGGAAATTAAAATAAACCAACAAACCAACGAAACCCCAACCAAAGCAAAGGTCTCTCTTAATTCTGTACAATTCCACCACTTCCACAAGAACACAAAGCAAGGGGGTAAGGAATGCAGACAAAGCCTTGGCTCCCCCAGCTTACCATCAGGCCATTACTGCCTGCTTCCCTTCCCATGCTGCAATTCCCATTTCACTCAAAGGCCATTGCTGTTAACATGGAACCAAGGGGAAACAGGCTTTAGGCATCTGTTCCCTCCCCTGTAAATCACCTTTCTGATTTTTCAGTTGTTTATAAACATTCATCCTGAGTGCAGATGTTTTGCATAAAACTGAAATTCCAAGGATTATTGGAAGCTCAGAGAACAAAGTGTAATGGAAATTGTGCCGATTTGCCAGAACCAAATGAGGTGCTGCCACATTCTGAACATGATGCAGAATGACACATCTGATTCAAGTTATTTTCTACCTGATCACTCTTTTGGAAAAACTCCATGGTTTTACATCAGCTCTTCTCAGAGCCTGCAGGGCAGCACACACAGAACAGCTCACACGGGAGACAGAAACCCCAAAATCCACAGCAGCCCACCCCTCCCTTCCAGAGATGGAAATCAAGGCTCTGACCCCACTACCCAACAACACATTGCCTCTTAAAATCTTTTATTTATTTATAAGGAATCCTTGAGATTCCTTTAACTTTTACCCTTCACACAGAACGGATCATGCACTGCGCCAAGGTCTGCAGGAAACAGTAAGGATAAAATTCATACTATTACACTGTTCCCTTCATTTCTTTTTATTCTGCAGAGCTCCGCTGGAAGAGCCAGCACTGGAGAGAGGCACAGATGAAGTCGGCTCAAGAGCACAGGGATTTGTGAGAGCTGGGGCAAACGACACTGCCATGTTTTCCTGAGTGCACCGACAGCAGCCCGCCCCACTTGGGCCAGGGGGACTCTCCAGAACTCAGCCTCTCAGATTAGAAATCCACGAGTCCTGTTAGGCTGAGGAATGCTCTTCTAAACCCCACATCCACAGACAGATGCTCCCTGCCAAAGCAGCCAGGAAGCACAGCCCAGAGGGGAGCGCAGATCCCGTGGCAGCGCTGGCAGGGCGCAGCCCGGGGTGTCGGGGGCTGTGGGGAGCATGGAGAGCCAGCAGGATGCAGCACGCTCCTTCCCCCCAGCCAGGGAGGAGCTGCAGCCCTGCCCTCCCGCCTCCCGCTGTGCTCCAGTGTACAAGCACACGACACAGCAAGTTAGAGAGGGGCAACATCCTGCATGAACAGCCTAAAACAAGCCCAAGGATTTTACTGCTTCGGTCTCAGGACAAAAAATTCCTGAATCCAATCTCCACAAATGGTTCTGCAGCTCCCAGTTACCAACCCCTGTCACAGTAAGGATTGCTGAAGGCTGAAAGGCAGCAAGCAGCACTCACCCTCGCCTTCATTCCAGAGGGGCCATGTGGCCACCCTCAGCACCTCCAGCAAACCTGAAGCAGAACCTGACACCCCCTTCCAAGGCACTGGAACGTGCCCCAGATAAAGCACATCCACACACAACACCCAGAAACCAAACTGATGTATTGACTATGGGCCATGCCTATGTTCCACACTAAAACCAACAGCAGAAAATCACTTCAGGGTCTGTTTGATGTTCATGCTGGTTGGGCTTTCTTCCCCTTAAAGAATCTAGAAGATCAGCAAGGGATGAAAGACTGTTTCTTTGGGAATCCAGCACTTCTTAGTGTGGTCCAAGGGGGGACAATACGAAATGTCACTGACCTGTGGCTGCTGGCAGCTCTTTGACAGCAACTTCCTCTTTGTTTTGAGCACTTTCTGCTTTCCTCTCACCCGTTTTCTTCCACCGTTTATTTACTTGATCCACCAAGAACTTGAATTCACTTCTGTGTTTGTTTCCTGGAAGGTACAGAGCATCAGTGAGCACCCCCACAGGACTAGGGCATGGCACAAACACTGCAAGGATGTGACCAGAAACGGACACCAAAACTGAACCAAAAGCATTTTTGTCACAGCAGATGAAAAGCACCCCAGCACTGTGACACGTTCCACATTCTATCAACGATCCCAGCCCGTGTCTGGGCTGTCACAGAGCTGCCCACAGGCCCGAGCACGGGCACAGATGAACACTTCAGGCTCTGTGTCATGCCCATTACACTGCTGGGATTCAGATCCTGCAAGTGAGGTAATAATCCAAATACTCTCTGCACTTTCAGTCGTGTTTTAAGCACTCCTCTGGTGCTCAGCCAAAGCAATGGAATTGTTTAAGCTGGATAGTGCAAATGCTTTACTCAGAGGCTGGGAAAATAGCTGGTGTCCTCAGCAGGACACTGTGGGTCACCTGAGCCTGGCCAGGCAGGGGGAGCCCAGTGCCAGGAGGGGACAGCCAGGCTCCCAGGGAACAGGGACAGGAGGAGA
This sequence comes from Motacilla alba alba, assembly GCF_015832195.1. Taxonomy (NCBI): domain Eukaryota; kingdom Metazoa; phylum Chordata; class Aves; order Passeriformes; family Motacillidae; genus Motacilla; species Motacilla alba. The sequence goes on along the minus strand of NC_052027.1, from coordinate 578,562 downwards.
GGGAACGGCCTCAGGCTGGACTCCAGCAGGAACTGCTCCTCAGAAAGGACTGTCAAGCACTGTCACCTCCCGAGGAGCCCATTCCAATGACTGACCACCCTCCCAGTGAAGAAATTCTTTGATGTACTCCATGATAAAACACCAAGTTCTGCCCCACAGAAGGAAACAGATTTGACACAGACTCCCTTTCCCTGAGTAGCTGAAAACACCACATAAGGCCAAAAATTCTGTTAATAAAAAGCAAGTTCTGTCCCAGATGTCGTGTCTGAGCTGCTGCACTCTCATTATGGAATTCCTCTGGCACTCCAGTTTTTCCAGCATTACTATCTTTTCTTGTGCTGGCTCGTGGCAGAACTACAAAGCTTTTTGAGCAGAAATGTCCTGGCACACAAGCACTGCTCAGCCACTCTGTAAATCACTGTGGTGCTGAAACGACACCCCAAGCACATCCCTCCAAACTGCAGCAACGCAAACCAGCCCCAGACAGAAGGACAAATATTTAAAACACAAGACAAAGCAGCAGATCTCCAAAGAGCACGGCAAATGAAAAGATTTATAAGCAGAAAAGGCAACCAAATTTTTTTTTCAAAGATGTATTTCCTTTCCTGTAGATTTTTTAACTCTTTAAATAGAGAGCACAAAAAAAGCAGAGTGGGCTGAGGCTGTCCCCCAGTCCAGTGGGGCAGAAGGAAATGACAGTGGCTGCAACTGCCAGGCAGAGCTCCCAGCCAGCTCCCATCCTCAGGTTCATCAAGCCAAAGTATTAATTGCTACTTCATAAACAGCAAAAAAATGCCAACAGTGCAACGAGCAAATTGCCAAGAGCCTGGGAAAGTGCAAAGAAGCAGAAAAAAAGCATTTTCTCCCAATTAGTCTGTCCTGCTTTTCCCCAAGGCTGTTCACAGCCCCAGTGTGTTTTTTCATATGGTAAAGCAGAACAAAAATATATTTGAGGGTTTTTATTCAGAATTTACACCAGAGTTCATTCATTCATTCATTCAGCTGGGAATTAGGGTCTGGGGTGCAAATGCTGTAAAATAAAAGGAAAAAAAAAAAGCTTCATTGTGTAATAAAGCTTTTTAAAGCTTTAAAGTCCATCTGTTTTACAGTGAAATAATGGCATGTGCCATTATTTTTCATGCTTATGATTTCTGCCTTATTATGAGAAATAATTACCTGACACCACTTACCATTTGCCTCTTTGGTCAGTATTTTTCATTAATTTTAAAACCCTATCTTCCCATTAAAATACTTTTCTACCTTCCCCTTTTCCCTGTTTTTTTTTAACTTCTCAATTTTCAGTTAATCTACTTGGGACTATCAAGATCTCCAAGTGATTAGTTTTGTAGCCATGCCCTTTTAGCAACCTGAACTCAATCAAATACCTGTCTTTGAAAAATTAAGACAGTATTTAATATATTTTTGTTCTAAATGTGTACAACAGGCCAAGAAAATAAAACCAGGAGCAGGAAGGCCAGTGCCCTGGGGGGCTCAGGAAAGCCTTTCAGAGCAGTTCTGCTGCAGAGGGCTCCCAGTGACCACAACTGCACATCCCACACCCTGCTCTGCTGCTTTCATGCCAGCAAACAGGGCAGCACACTAAGAGAGAACAAAGTGCATCAACAGAGAAGCCTTTGGAGGCAATCAGTGTGTCTATCTCAGCTCAAAGGAAAAGAAGGTGGATTTAAAAGCAAAATGAGGTGAAATTTGCATGTTACTTACGATATTCAGCGTGGATCTCATCTATTTCTTCCTCTGTCTGGTCCTTTGTGAAGGTCAAGCTCTACAGAAATCACACAAATGTTTTTAACATAAATAAAAAGAAATTACAGACTTTAAACTGGAAGAAGCAACTGATTGTTTTTACCCCCCAGCTTTGAGTACCTCATCACATTAATCCACATTTCCAGGACATGCCCACAGCGCCCTGCCCTGCTTCCACCGAGCCAGCCCATGTAACACCCAGCACATCTGGGCCATAAAATATTTCCTACCACTGTACAACAAACAGGCTTCAAAAGTCACCAAAGTATCAGATGTCATGGGAAAAGAACAGGCGCCCTTGCTGACCCGGGAGCATGGAATTTGCTAGCTAAATCCTAGAGAATTCTAGGAAGCAAAATATTCCCCACACTGCCATGAAGGGTCAAAATCTTCCAGCATGGCCAAGGAGAACTCAACCCAGGAATTTTTATTGCAGTCAAAAATTGCTCCCACTTAAAGGGTTTGGGCATAAAGCTCAGCAGTGCACCCAGGACTGGCCATGACAAATGTGTGGTGTGAGAAAATCAGGTTCACTACAGGATGCTAAATGTGAATTCTAATATGCAAGCTGGGAATTCCCACAATAAAGCAGTAGGCAGACACTCCCAGTGCCCTCCCTGCAGCTCCTGCTGGCCACCCCTCTGTGAGAGCCAGGATCAGTCACTTACATTTTCACCAGGTTTGTTACACTCCAGCTGAACCCGAATCTTCTCGTTCTTTTCCAGCTCTTTAACAACCTCTGCAACTGTTTGGAAATACAAGAAAGGGATCACTGAAACAGGAGCTGGGTAATAAAAAGCTGTGACAGCACAGACTGAAACTACCCTGCATTTAAAGCACAAACAGCATTAGCCCTCCGAGAGGGAAAGCTCAGACTCCAGTCCCAGGCAAACTGCTGTCTTTCCACATCCTACCAAACCTCCCTCCTGCACACAGCAGTGCTTGTGCACACAGGCTGCCATTCAGAGAGATTTTCCATTCTACACTGGATGTTTCAATGGAAGACACAATAATTGCATCTACTGTTTATCTTACTTTGTCCCCCAAACCACCTTCCAGGGCAACAGAACCACGTGCAGGCTCAAGGGGAAAATCCACAGAGGAATTACAGCCAACCTCACCAACTGTCAGACACATCCAAAGCCTATAAACAACATAACTGCAGCATTTAACTGGAGCCACAGCTATGCAGAACCCTGCACAGTTTACTTTGACATTTACTTCTACAAATCTCTTTCTGCATTTCATCATCTCCACAGCACTGCCAAGCAGCTGTGGGCAGTTATTAAAACAAACACTTCACCACACAGCGAAGAAGGCAGAACAAAAGCTCGTTAAGCTGTGGAAGAACAAAACCTGTTCCAAACTGGTTTAAGCACACTCCAGGAATTTGGCACCTGTGCTTCCTCAGAAGCCCAGCTACTGGTGTTCCACAGCGACCTCAGGCTCCCTGCTACCACCCAAAATGCACATAGTAAACCCCAGTGTGGGTTTAATCATTCACCCTCTGCGCACAGGTCCTGCACACAGGAGGAGTGAGCCATTACTGGGGAGAGCAGCTGAGTGCACCCCACGCAGCCCAGCACCTTCCCTCCCTCTGGGAGAGCGAGGCAGGGGCTGGCTCCCTCCATCCCTCACCAGCACGGAGTGAAGGCTCACCCCAAGCACCCAGCAGGCTCAAGCAGTGTTTTGCACTGATCTTGACTCACCAGGATAAATCCTCCCAGCTCCAGTTCTCCCAGCAGCCAAACCAGGGCAATGGCAACCCCGAGAGCTAACAGGAGGGGAAATGCAGACTGATGGCTTGGGATGGCAGCAACCTCCCTGCAGCCTCTCACTCACCTGATTTGGGGTTTAGAGAATCACACTGAGCATTGTACATGTGCACAAACTCCTGGTGTCTCTTAATGAGCTGCTGGCGGGTCCCAGAGGTAGACAGGCCATGCTCCTTGAGCTTCTTCCTCAGATCTCGATCCGACAGCAGGTTATAAACAACTTTGGACATCAGCTTCCTTTTGTGATCAGAACTGCCAAAGGAAAACAAAGAGACTTTATTTAATTAGTGCTCCTATGAAAATCAAACTATTTACAATTACTTAAGGGTACTTCACCCACTCAGGATAATGTACACATGAAAGAAACTTGGGTTTTCCACCCCAGTGCTGGCCATGGCTCACTTGAATCAGCTGGAGAAATATTAAAAGTACTAAAACATCAAGCCGAAACTTAAATTAGGAGATTTTTCAGCTTTCTGGAAAAATGTCTTTGAGAAAAATAGTCCTGTACCTAAAGGCAGCAGTTCCCAGCTAACAGAAAGGTGGTTTGGTGATTCAGAGAGAGACATTAAAGATAAGTAACAGTGCTCCCAGGGGAATAACATCTAAAGCCAAAATTTACTGCTTTCCACTGCTTTCTGTCAGGACTCAACATTCCTGGCACAGCTGGGGAAAACATCTTAATTACAGGAAACTGCCAGAGAAAATTCAAGTCCTAGCACAACTTTTGTCACCTAAAATTAGCAGAACATTTCCTCCTGTCAAAGGAGCTCAGGCTTCCCTACACCTCCTGGTGAGATACTCCCAAACCAGGAAAAACAAAGGGGCCAAAACCCATCTGCAGCCTTACTCATCCCTCTGTGACTGCAGTAATTCATACAGGAACAGCATTTAATTAGACATTTTTCTTTCTGCAGCAAAATAAAGCTCAGCTGCATTACTCTGGATTAGAGAGCAGTTAGCAGCTAACTGTGAAAATGATAGATTTATTTGAAAACTATTCAGCACTTTCAACTTATCACATTGGAAATTTCCAAGGTAAAAAAAAGTCTTATACAAAAACTGTCAATAATTCATTTACTCTCATCCAGCCCTGTAGCATGGCTGGTAAACAGAAGATGGATTGCCACCATACACTCTTCAGGGAAGCTTTTCTCAGATTCTTTGGGGAAATATAAAAAATTTTGCAGAATAATTAAAGTAAATATTTTGAAAGTCCTACAGAAGCTTGGTGCATACTCCAGCTCACCAGCAGCATGACCTGCAGTGTACTGACAGCTTTCCAGCAGCCAGCCACAGGAAAACACCTCACAACAGGTTTAAATCCTAATGCTGGTTGGGTTTCCCCGTGCCTGAGAAACACGGTGCTCCCTGGAAACACATTCCCATGTTGGAATTACCCCCGTGGAGCTGCGGGGGTTAAACGAGCGGTTCTGCTGGAACTGCTCAGCTGTTAACACAGCCTGGTCTGGGAATAAACAGAGCCCAAACAGAGCTCACTCTCCTCAGGGAAGCGCCGGGGATGTGCTGCCAGCAGCAGCAAACACCAGGGCCACGTCCAGGCACTGCCAAGGGCCAGCAGAGCCCCAGAGCTGCCAGCCCCAGGGGCAGGGTCTGCTGTGACACCTGTGAAGGCCTAAGCAGCCTAGAGATTAAATAAGCAGAACTTTAAATCCTGTTAGGGACATGGGCGTGACACCAAGGACAGATCTGGCTGATTTTCCCATTTATTAAGAACAGAGAAAGCACTAAACCACTCCAAATGGAAATTAAATGTAACATCGGATTTCAATATTCATTTAGCTTTTTTTTTTCATCTTGAAAGTCCTTTAGCTTACAGATTGCACTCTAAGCATGACTGGGCAAAACAAGAGCTTTAACATAAAATTACTTTCTAATTCAAGTTTCAGGGGAATTGGGAAAACAAGCATTGAAGTACAAATCCTCCCAGTTCTTCAGTCTGATCAGCCAGAAATAAAAACAGCCTAAATTTCTGCTGTAAGTAAAACAAACTGAAAAGCCACTTCTGATGTGAATGTGGTGACCATGACCAATGCTGGGGCAGGGGCACAAAGCCAAAGGAATGCATCAATCTTATGGAAATCGAGATCTTCAGGAAACCTCAACAGCCCCACAGAGAGGAGAGAAAGGTGCAATTTTTATTCTTTAACTTGACAGCTATTGAAGAAAATGTCTCTTGGCACATCTGAGCCAAAGGAAGCAATTCCTTCACCAAATGAAAAATGGGAATCAGTGTTATCTGAAGGGAATTTTAATGCTGGGGAGCAGAAAGGTGACAAGAAAAACACACAGGCTAAGCTCTCCCTGTGCTGAATTTTTTAAAGCATTGCCCCCTGTTTTCTTGCCACCAAAAGCCAAAGAGTAACTGAGCTGGCAAGCCACACTCTTTCTCAAGGGGGGACAATCCCCACAGTGATCTCAGAGTGCTCTACAGAGCAGGGAAGCCAGAAACAATCACAAACCACCACGGTACAGCCCAGCAGCACCCAGCTCTCAGCCCAGCAGGGCTCAAAGCAGCCACACGCACTTGGGAGCTCTCAGAGCTGCTCCTTACCTTCGCAGGCTGTCCTTCTTCTCCTCTCTGGTCAAGCAGCTATCCAGGTGCTTGTTTATATATTGCTCCAGAATAGCAACCTCACAAACAGGACATTCCACTGAAAGCAAGGGAGAAGGGATTTACTGGTGGATGTAACAGCAAAGAGCCAATGTTTTCCTCTGAGAGAGGAACAGTTGGGACAGTAACAAAGCACACTAGTCCTGAGCTGTCTGGGACAGTAACAAAGCACACTAGTCCTGAGCTGCCTGTTACTGAACTGGAAGTTACAGCTTAGTTCTCAGAACAGGAACAAATAACACTAGACCCTCTCACTGCAGCTGTTTCACAAATACTGTCTGATCAACTGCTCTGCATTTGTGGAAATAATTTCTATGTGGTGCGTGCTCAAGGATTCAAAAAGATCATAGAATGGGGGAAGCAAGTGGAAGTTTTAATTGCTCAAAAATAAACAAGCAGTAAAATTTCACGTGAGTTTTAACTTATCAACACAAGCAGGTCTGATGTAAAACCACGACAGGTTTCCTGTGCTCCTTTCCTGGCTGTGGTACCTCTTTCAGCAGGATCCATCCAGCTAATGAATGCACATGAACTTCAGAGCTCCAGATGAATAAATCATTAAACAGAACAACAGCTAAATTTGAACTAATAAGAACCAGGGGTGTACTCCTACATGGTGTTTTGTTTTAATTCTGGCTTTTAGCTAGGTCAATAGGATGGCTGCCAGCACATCAGAACTAAGAGGATTCTGCCATTTCATTGTGGTCGATTGGTATAAATGAGCTTTTTCATGCTTCAAAGTAAATTCATCTTAACTCTCTAGAATTACAAAGAATAAAGCAGATGACTCTTTTGGAGAGCGTGGAAACAAAAATATTAAGAGAACTGCAGCCATGCTCATTTTGAGTTCAGGCTCACCCCTCAAATAACAAACACATTATAAAACAACCTGCTCAAGGATACAAGAGCAGAATAAATGCCAGTGTCTGCCTAGTCATTAGGGGGATGGAGAAGAGAAATTACTTCATTTTTACTAAGACTGTTGCACAACTATTGTTTTTCCGTGTTGTTACTCAAAGCAAAGGAATCCACAAGCACTGAATTCCACTGAACTCCTTGGCAGCAGCTGGAGCTTGGAGCAGAGCTGTCCCACACGAGCAGCAACGTGAAGGCAGCACGGGCAGTTAAGGGGCAAGGAGCTGAACGTGCCAGCACAGACCAGAACCACGAGGAGAAACAGGCTGAGTGCCACCTTCTGAGGGTCCTCTAACAGGAACAGCCAGCCACACGTGGGGGAGAGAGCAGGACAGAGCCAGGAATCAAACGCCTCACCTTTCCTGTCTCCTTTGAGCACAGAGGTAGAAGGCTTTTCATGACTTTGGGTGCACCCAGCAATCTCTTGTGATTTCGCTTTGCTGTCTTCACCACCAGCCTCTGCAGAAGTGCTGTGTAGGTCATGGTGTTCCTCAGTTTTGAAACTCTTCTGAGCAGTCCACGCCAGGCCACCCGCCTTCGTGGAGGTGCAGACTTTGTCCTTTCTTAAGGAGCTGCCAGTCCCGGGCAGCTCTTTAGACTCTGGCTGAGAACCAGGGCTCCAGTGGCTCTCGGCTGGACGCTGGCTGCAGGCGGGTGGGGAAGGAACCGGGGGAGCTTCCAACACCAACTGCAACAGCTGCTGCCTAGAAGCACCAGGAGAAAACACGCAGCTAGAGAAAACACACACTGGAGGGTGTGAGGAACTTGAGAACTTGTTTGCCAACACACGCTCTCCTTTGGCTGTGAAAATGCTGGAACTCGGGGCAAAAGAGGAGGGAGCAGTCCCACACGGCTTCTCCCAGAATGTGGTTTTTTGGGCTCATGAGCAGCTGGGTGATGACATCTCACAGTCCCACACCCCAGGGACAGAAGAGCCAGGGCACAGCAGACACTCCTGGCACAGTCCCCTGCTCTCGAACAGAACATTGTCACCTGCCACCCCCTCCCAGCACCAGAGTGAATTAGTCAGATTTCTCACTCATCACAGAAACTCTGCCAGGTGTGACTGGAGAGATTCGGACAAGCATGACTCAACTAGAAGCTCATCCATCACTCAGCAAGCCCAGAGAAAGCACACAGTGATGGAGAGGTCCAGCCTCTGCCATCACCAGCCTGCCCAGCTCAGCTGGGAGCTGATCCTTCAGCAAACATCAGTTGTACATCATGTTTAAAAACCTCTGCATATTTGTTTATGGTCTCAGCGTTATCTGTGATACTCTCAAGAACTTAACAGAGTGCTACGAGCTCTGAGCTGACACAATTTTACCTTCTTGGCACAAAGCAGTAACTGCAGCACAGCTGACAATGCTCAGTTTATGAGCAGAGCAGCCTCCTTCCCTTTGAAGGCTGAGAGATGAACCAAGCAGGTGTCAGCAAGCCCAGATCCACCAGAACAGCCACTAGCCAAACCCTCCTGCGAGACCCATCCTCCTCAGCCACTGAGATGGGTCAGGGCAGGGAGTTAAAACCACCTCTTTAAAGGATGGTTTCTAAACATCCTCCCCTCCAGCATCCTCCCTCTGCTTCAACAACAGCATAAACAGCTTCCCAATTTTTCCTTCAGATCTGTAACACCCACAAAAACTAAGTGTCCTCCATCAGGCTCCTGGTTCCCATTTTACAGTCTGTTTACTTCTCTCTTGCTGAAGCAGCAATGAAGCAGAGTTGCTGGGAATCTAGGGCTTCCACATAAATAAATCCCGAGGAAGAGACAGAGCTGTGAATCTTCCTAGGAAGAACTCACACAGAACAGTCCCAACTGCACTAAAAGCCATGTATCTCCTTGAAATTGCTCCTGCATTGCTGCTCAATCACTGTATCAGCAACGACAGCACCTGCTCTCTCCAGCACCCAGAGTCGATGTGTTTATTCCTCTGACTCACTGCCTGTCGAGTAACCCTGACTAGGAAACAGAGAGAAACTTGACAGCAAAAACATTTTTCTTCCCTATGTATGAAGAAAAGAATCTCTGGTTTTCAGCAAGGATTACTACTTTTCCATTGAACAAGGTGATGCAGAAACTGACACATTTTCTCAAAATAATCTCTTTAGTAGAGGGCAATGAAATCAATTCTTTACACTTCACACAAAACTTTACCTGTTATTTTTAAAGATACTGGCCTCACTGCAACTGATAAGAGAAGTCTTCATTAAGGTCAGCTCGTGCAAATACTGCTCCTCATCTTCCTCTCCTGGCCTGGCCAGAGCCATGAGTTCTGCCCCAGAGCACAGAGAGGTGAGGGAGCAGCAGAGTGCTCATGGCAATGCCCCCCAGGCTCCTGCCCCACTGGGGTCAGGGTGAGCCTGCGCCAGGCTCTGCACAGCCTCAGCCCCTGCAGCCTGCCCAGCCTGCTCCTCTGCCTTCACACACAGAAACAGCACGGCAGAAGGAAGCACAGGACACCTCCACTCCCACTGAGAGCCCACCCTGTGCACAGGGAGGGAGCTGCATCCCCCCACATCATCCTGCAAACACCTGATGCTGAGCAGAGCGCAGATGGGATCAGCACTCCATCGGCTGGAATGATTCCCGTTCCCTGCCCAGGCTGACCTTGGAGCACAGCTTTCACTCTGCTAAGTGCCACCACCATTACCATTTTCTTCCCCTCCAGGCCTGACTTAAGAAATGGGTTTGCACTTTGTGAAATGCTGAGAAGATTTAAGGCCTAATTTTCATAAACGTCAAACTACCCAAGGCTCAAAGCCACGTTAGAACAGACTTGATCTTTCAAACACGCCGAGCCCTTCAAGCCCTGGACTGTGGATTTGGCTTTGGGGACAGCCAAGGGGAAGCCAAGCAGATGGAGAAAGAGGGGGAAGACAGAAGATTTGTCCTGTAGCAACATCAGAGGACAGAGAGCAGTGCTGCTCTGACTGAACCATACCCACCCCATGTCACGCTCTCCAGGACACAAGCAGTGTCCCCTGAGCTCAGGGCACAGCCCCAGCCCAGGTGCCAAGCCCTGGACACCACGCTGACCACTGCCTGCACTGGCCCAGGGCTCTGTCCCATCGGAGCAGCCAGCAGGGAGCCTTTCCCACCCAGACCCTGCACTGGCTCCCTCCAGCCGGGCCACACCGGGCTCCACAGCCCCACTGATCCAGCTTCCTGTGAGGAACTGATTGAAGCCCAAGTCACAAAAGGAAAGGTTATTGAACTACTCTCACTGGTAAGATTTATACTGATCCATTAAAGCAGTCCAAAAAAAATTAACATTTAAGATTCAATATCATAATGGATCCAAGTCAGCACTACTTGTTCCCCACAAAATTAGACATTAACAAAAAAATAGTAATCCATTTATCACTAGGAAGCACCAGAATTCAAGCTGAAACAGGGGAACTGTAGGATTTAAATTACTCAAATAAATCAATTAAATCTAGTAGTGGTCATATAGAAGATTAGATCTATCTACATTCTATGATCTTCATCAGAGAAAAATTCTCTCATGAAACAAAGCCATCAGCTGAACTATGCTTCTTGTCACTTTCGAAGCCAAGAGTCTCATGGACTTCCAGCTCCAAGTTAATTTCAGAGAAAAAGATGAAAGTGCGTTTGTCTCCTACAGAGACAGAACACCCACAGAATTCCCAGCAAATCACTGAGCAGCTTCTCATCAAAAGAAAACAGATAATACCAGGAACTTCACGTATCTACTGATGTATCATCTGTGATACATGTTGTGATACTGTTGTGATATTTTACCAAGCCATATTATTCTGTTGTTCCTGTCTTTTAAAGGGATGTGAATTCAAAAATGAATTAAAAACAAACAGAAAAGTAGCTAAGAAATCAAGCTGAAAGCACGGCACTCCATTACTTTCCTTACCCAAGAAAACTCACATTTTTAATCTCTCAATACCTATATTTTTCCCTAGCCAGTGACTTCACCAAAAGAATGCTCTTGCAAGGTGACCATAACCACTGGGCAAAATCCTTCCATTCAGAATCTCCCCTGCACACACAGGAAGGATCTTGAAGTAAATCTTTACTACCATTATCTCCCCACAGAATCCTGACATACCTGTTGACTTCCTACACACTGCCAGAGCAGAGCAGCTAGCCAGAAGCAGAGCCAAAATAAGCTTGGGAAACTCTACATCCCTCGAGTGTGCAGTAACCTTCAGCCAGAACACTGCAGGATCTTCCCAAAGTGCAAACACTCCTCCTGGACAATGTGGCACCACAACTGCTCTGCTCAGTTCCCACAGCGCTCCTCTGCAGGGCTCTGAGCCAGGGGTCACACAGTCACACCTTGTCCCACCACAGAGAGCAGCTATAAAATTACACCAGTACCTGGCAGAATTAAAGCTCTTCACTAGATCATCTAAAATCCGGTTGTTTTTCAGGTCAGATTCCGAGACTGCCTATAAAAGAAAGAAAGAAAAAGCAAAAAAAACCAAACCCAAAACAAACCTAAACAAACAAACATTCAAATGCAGTGAAAACAGCAAGTGCCCAGAAAATGTTCAGGTGATCAATAACTTGCTTCTTGGCTTCATGCCTCAACTACCCCCACGTAAGTGCTACAGGAATTAAGATGCTTAAAGGGTAAACACTTCTTCCCCAAAAATACCTCATATTAAAATAACACCCTGAGAACTTAAGTCTGGAGTATTAAGGTAACAGGTAAAAACAAAGCATAAAGCTAAAGAAACACAGCCCAGCGTGCCCAGGCTCCAACAATGGTTTATTGCAGCACACGTCTAATGATTTTGAAAACCAAGCCAAACCATCTTCTGAAGGTGGTAAGAACCTTAAGCAACAAAGCATGAAAACTGATGAAGGGAAATGTTAATCTTCTGATTATGGAATGAAAATATTAATTATGAGCTGCCTTTGTGCATTCAGTTCATGCTTTTTAAACAATTTCTGATTTTTACCTCACTGCAACTCTCTCTGCTCTTCTTTTAAACAAAGCTTTTATTATTTTTTTATTTTATTTTTATTTTGAGATGAAATGGGGCCACTCACACACGGAAAATAAAGCGCTTGTATTTCAGCACTGCTGGTTTAAATGACGGAGTATTTTAAGTAATTAACAGTGAATGTTTTGTGACAGACTGTACACACAGCCCTGAGCCAAAGCCCAGGCCTGATGCTCCATCCCCTGCTGCCTGCACTGACAGAGGAGCACCTCTGGAACAGGAGAACTCCAGATGCAAGAGCTCCACACTTGGCCCACGCAATCAGAATTGATTATTTGGGGTAGTCCAAAGGGAAAAGCTCCTGAGATTGGCCAAAAGATAAAAAATAAACTGAGGGGGAAAAGCAAACCGAAACCACACTTACCACACAGCATGTTGGACACTGCGTTTTGTAGGACAAGGACTTGCGGATACAGAGGGAACAATCTGGAAAGAGGAAACACATCACTCTGAACATTAGTCCAAATGCAGTCCCACGTCCCTGCTCCTGTATTTCCTTGTTGTACAATACATGCCAGCTATTCCACGATACATAAATACTGAAAATACACCATTTCTACATGGAATTGAGATTATCATTGCTGCAAAAGAACCCCTATTTTATGCAAACACGTTTCAACACCAAATATCAGCTCCTCCACCTAAAGCTGATGCTTGTTTCCTTTTGCTCCCCAGTGCAAGAAACCCTTCATCAGCCCCACCCCTGCAGCAGAGGTTGCTCTGCTCACTCCCCCACCATGCTGGGTTTTTGACACGACTAATGCTGATCACTTTCACCTTCCTGCATAGCCCCAGACAAACTCCCAATCCCCAGCTTTCCCCAGGCTCTTCTGCCCCTTCCCAAAACAATACCTGCCTGCTGTGGAAAGAAGAGGCTAAGAAGGAGGGGAGACAGCACTGAAATGCTGAGAGACAGCCTAATGTCACCTAATGTCACCTCACCGTGCCAGCATGCCTCCACAGACAGCGTAGTGAAACACACCACACTGTCACAGTCAATTTCTGCGTTTGCTACACTTTGTCAATTTATCCCGGAGCTTTCACAGCCACTTCAGGATTTAAAAAGCCCCATCATTCACCAGGAAAACACTCCCTCACTAGATCATCACGGCTCAGAGTCTCAGCACTAGCTCCTGAAAGAGATCTGCATTTCATAGGCCCTCTGGGAACGCACTGGAAAAGCAGCAGAAGCATTAATTAATCCCAGAATGGTTTGGGTTGGGAAGGACCTTAAAGCTCATTTCATCCAACCCCCTGCATGGGCAGGGACATCTTCCACCAGACCTGGTTGCTCCAAGCCCAATCCAACCGGGTCTAATGCACCAATTAACACTTAAAACTGCAAACCCATCTAGATGCTCAAAAACTACTACCTACATAGTAAGAAGTACTATGAAGAAGTACTACTTTCTTCTATGAAGAAGAAATAGGGTGAGAAACCCGTAAGGAACCAAACTTCAGCTGTATGAATAGGAATGAAGTGGCAGATCCAGGCTGCCAGCACCCGGCAGCCCAGCACCTTGCCATGGGCCAGGCCCAGGGGTGCAGGGCTGGCTGCTTGGAGCCGCTGTGCCCCAGGCTGGCTGCACCACCAGCAAGTGAAGAATTTCCACTTTTGTGGCTCCCCACACCGGCTTCAAGGGTGACAGCTTTGCCAAGCTAAACTAACCTTCATTGCCAAACTGCAATGTCCCCCTTCACGGAAGGAAGTGCTACGGTTTCTGAACCAAACAATCACAAGCATTTATTTTAACGTGAGAAAAGGCAAGGTACTTCCCTCCTAATCTGGCTCCAGCAAAGCGCCTGGGGCCAGGCTCCAGCAGATATCTCCCCGGGCAGACAGAGCAGCATGGAAAATTTGAGTTTTTAATGCTCTGCACACAGAACTTTGCATTTGTACCACCCTCAAGACGTTAAGAAAGATATTTAAATGCAGAATGCCAGATGCCACATGTTTGTATTACAGCAGGAACTACACGAGGGAACGTTCTGTCTGCTTCCATCCTGCAAAGCCTCTCCCAGCTTCCATGGCAAAGTGAATCACAGAACCGACCCTGGAACAGTTTGGGTGGGATGGGACCCTAAAGCCCAGCCAGGGCCACCCTGCCGTGGCAGGGACACCTTCCCCTGTCCCAGGCTGCTCCAGCCCCATCCAGCCGGGCCCTGGGCACTGCCAGGGATCCAGGGGCACCACAGCTGCTCTGGGCACCTGTGCCAGGCTGCCCACCCTGCAGGGAAGCTTCTGAACCGCCGATGTAAGCCCGTGCTCGGTGCGGGGGAAGCCGCTCCCCTCGGCCGGCACTCCAGGCCGCTGCGGCTCCTCTCCGCGTTCCCTGCCGGCGCCGGGCCCTGTCCGAGCCGGCGGAGCAGCCCCGGCCCGCCCGGCAGCTCTGGGCAGCCCCGGCCCGCCCGGCAGCTCTGGCAGCCCCGGCCCGCCCGCACTCACAGCTGTGCGAGCACTGCGGGATGATCACGGCGATGCTGAAGTAGTCGAAGCAAATCCCGCAGCGCAGCAAGTCATCCACGGCCTGCAACGAGAGCGGGGTGAGCGGCACGGCCGGGACAGCGCCCCGGACCCCGCCCGGCCCGGCCCGGCCCCGGCCCGCACGCACCTTCAGCGGGGCCAGGCCGGGCGGCCAGGGCGGCTCGAGCAGCGGCATGGCCCGGGCCCGCTCCGCTCCCGCTCCGCTCCCGCTCCCGCCGCGCCGGGCCCGCGCACCGCGCACCGCCCGCTTCCGGCCCCGCTTCCGGCGGCGCCCCGAGCCGCGGGGACCGGAACGGGAACGGGGTGGGAACGGGGACGGGAACCGACGGGAACGGGATAGGAACGGGGACGGGAACGGGGACCGACGGGAACGGGATGGGAACAGGAACGGGGATGGGAACCGGGATGGGAACCGACGGGAACGGGAACGGGGATGGGAACCGACGGGAACGGGAACGGGGATGGGAACGGGGACCGACGGGAATGGGATGGGAACGGGAACGGGGATGGGAACCGACGGGAACGGGGACCAACGGAAACGGGGAACTGCCGGGAGTGGGAACGAGAACGGGGATGCGAACGGGAACCAACGGGAACGGGGAATGGGAATGGAGCTACGGGGAACGGGAACTGCCGGGAACGGGGATGGGGAACTATGGGGGATGGGGAGCGGGGATGGAACTGCTGGGAACGGGGATGGGAACGGGAACCAACGGGAACGGGGAATGGGAATGGAGCTACGGGGAACGGGAACTGCCGGGAACGGGGATGGGGAACTATGGGGGATGGGGAGCGGGGATGGAACCGCCGGGAACGGCAGTGAAACGGAATGGCCGAAGGGCGCCGAAGCGGCCGGCAGTGGGGACTGAGAGCTGGGTGGGACCCAGCTGCCGGGGCAGGTTCGGTGTTGGGGCTCGGGAGATGAAGGAGTGCCCCGCTGGATGGGACCCAGCTGCCGGGGCAGGTTCGGTGCTGCCCGCTGGGTGGGACCCAGCTGCCGGGGCAGGTTCGGTGCTGTCCCGCTCGGTGGGACCCAGCTGCCGGGTCGGTTCGGTGCTGTCCCGCTGGGTGGGACCCAGCTGCCGGGGCAGGTTCGGTGCTGTCCCGCTCGGTGGGACCCAGCTGCCGGGTCGGTTCGGTGCCACGGAGCCCGCCCGGCTGCGGGGCTGCCCCGGCGCTTTGCTCTGCTGGGATAGTCCTGCTGATTAAACTCGCTGTAGCAGAGGTTTTCACCCGCACACATGAAGCATATTTAACCGCTTGTTATAATACTTTACAGAACAGCACTACCTCCCTCTGCTTACTTCCTTCACAGGTGTGTTTTAAGCCCTTCGCTTTTGCAGCTGCTGCTGATTCAAATGTGCTCTTACCTGAAAACTGTGTCCACCTTTGCCTGATTTTTCCTATGAGTTTTTTTGTAGCAGTGCGATTTCTATGCTCTGATTTTTGAATCAAGCCCAGCTCCCTGGATTGGCACTCAGGAACACTCATATATATCTGAATAAAAGGTACTCCGTGACCCCCATGATGGAGGAGGTCAGAATAAACCATCACAATGGTCCCTGCTGGCCTTGGGCACTGTGAGTCTCTGAATTTATATATTTGAATGGATATGATTACTGCCTGCCCCTTGCCAAAAGTGCTAGAATTTACAGAATAGTGGCATTGCCACTTAAGTGCCTGTTCTTTTCACCTTAAGGAATCCATTTCTGCTTTCTCTGTGAGCTGTGACCTAATTAATTAAACTCCTACAATTTTCTGTTCTCTTCGTTCCCTCATGCACAGGGCAGATCTTGGTTCACACATTCTGACAGGAGTTTATTGGATGGGAATGAACTCACCCAGGAATGGGCACACAGAGTTCATGGGGTCATTTCTGCAGCAACACGTTTATTTTTTAAGTGGCCTGATGAAGAGCAAAGGGCAGTGAATTTACAGCCAAGCACCATCCACACAGACCGCTGCTGAATAAAACACAATTTAAACTATTTCCACGGTAAAAGCACCATAGAAAAGAACCCTGGAAAATCCGTGCTCCCAGCGGAATCCTGCACTCTGCAGGAGCTGCAGAGCATCCAGCTGCTCAGGGTGCAAGGCAGGACGATCCCTTTAGCCCGGGGTGTGTGAGCGTTTCCCGTTGGGACGCAGTGCTGGGGGCTGCCCCAGGGCAGAGCCACCGGGAGGCTCCTTCAGCCCCGCCCGGCCAGCAAAGCCTCCCTGCCGGGCCAGATGTGGGGTTAACAGCCCTGGATTGGGGTGACCCCGAAAGATGAAAAAGTCTCTCCTCCAACCCGTGCCTTCGAAGAAAGACTCAGTAGTCTTCTGTTGTCTGTTCTTCAGGTTGTTTATTGTTGGTTATCTAAAAGATTCTTTTCCTGAACTGCTGTGGCCCGTTCAGCAGCTCAGACAAAGGCACACTGCCCTCCCAGGGGCTGCTGCCATCTTTTATATCACACATTACGTGTTACATGTTTATACTTTTTCCCCAATACCTACTATCTATATTGAATGGTGACTTTCTACTCTAAACCAATCTGTGAGTGCCAACATCACCAAAGACATGGAGGTTAGGAAGGAGAAAGAAGGAGCACAGGGCACACCCAAATCCCTCCATCTTAGAACCCCTGACCCCCATGGAAAAAACTTGGACCCCTGCGTACAAGGCTTAAAACCCCCCTGTACAGCACCCAAAAATCCTTCCTTTCACTTTGTGACTACTTCTACCACAACACCTAAACTTGTGTGTGTGGCTTGTAATTCTTCATACAGAGTTGGTAATTTGCTCCACGGGCTAAGATCCAAACTCCACGTGTGTCTTTGGCTGCATGCCAGGGTCTCCGAGCCCCCTGCCAGCGACTCGGGCCATCCAGGGCACCCAGAGGGATGTCCTGGGTTCCGACACCGGCAATCCCTTCAGCCTGGCCAGCAAAGCCTCCCCGCCCGGCTGGAACTGCCCAAGTGCAGCCCCGGGAGCCCTGCCGGGTGGGGACAGCCCTGCTCCTCTGGGGGAACACTTCCCGCTGTTTCATTGGCACTCTGGGCTTCTGTGGAGCAGGAATAAACTGCTTTATCTCGCTGAACGACCAAGCCATAACTTGTTATTATACACAGAACATATCTCCTCCTTCCGAGCCCCTGAAATACTCATTTAAATTAAAATGCCAGGCGGTCCCAATTGCATTTTCATACACTTGTTGCTCTGTTCTGTTAGCAGAGAAATGTGTGGAAAAGCTTAGCAGGAGGTGGAGCAGCCTGACAAAGCAAATCTCCAAAAGCTACTGATTTTCACTCCTGTTGTTGAGACAAAATTTTAAAGTGGAGTTTTATATCACTCCCATCTGGTTGTGCACAACTTAATAATGTCAAGAGCATTTGCTTCCCCGTGGTGCTCAGTGCCTCATGCAGAAATGTTTTTTCCTCCATGCCCCAAGAAACAAACAGCTCATCCTCAGCTGCCTTTAGTACCTGGATCTTGAAACTACACCTAGCACTCCACCAAGGTCTGCCTCGTGTCCGTGTGTCACTGGACGTTCTTCATTACAGATGTACAAATGCACCACAGAAACAAGCCTCTGGACGCCAGCATGTGGATTGGATGAAAAACCAGCAGAAGAACATACTGTACTTAAAAAGAAAACATCAAACCCCCAAACAGAGAACATTTTGAGTTAATTGTTTCTGAGTATTCTCGGAGATTCCTTAATATTTAAAGCAGTGGAAAGTTTCTCATCATGTCATTCCCAACTGGAAAGGAGAAGAACCTGAAACCATGGGTAAAATCATTCAGAAATATTTAACACTGACCTTGCTCTGCCCTTCTGTTAAAGTTGGCAACCATTTATTGATTTCTCCAGGACTAAATTTATCTGATGTTGAGGCTTTTGGAACAAAAGGTCCCACATGATGGTGGTTTAACCCAGCAGCACCCGAGCCTCACACAGCTGCTCCCTCACCCCCCCACCAGTGGTGCTGGGAAGAGAATCAGAAGGGCAAAAGTGAGAAAACTTGTGGGTTGAGACAAAGACAGTTTAATAGGTGAAGCAAAAGCCACACACACAAGCAAAGTAAAAGAATTCATTCCCTACCTTCCCCGGGCAGTCAGGTGTTCAGCAACCTCCAGGACAGCTGGGCTCCATCTCACGCAGCAGTAACTTGGGAAGACAAACCCCAGTGACCCCCACCTTGGACTGAGCATGATGTCCTGGGTCTGGAACATCCCTTGGGTCAGCCGGGATCACCTTTCCTGGCTGTTTCCCCTCCCAGCCTCCCAGGCACTCCCAGCTCTCTTGCCAGAGGAAAGGCCTTGGTTCTGTGTGAGCCCTGCTCAGACAGGACAAAAACATCTCTATTTATAATCCCTGTGTTCAGCACAAGTCCCAAACACAGCCCCATGCCAGCCACTGGGAAGAAAATCCCCTCTTCCCCAGGCACGAGCAGGATGGAGCAGGCAGAGGATGTCCTGAAGTATCAGAGCCCCTCGGGGGGTGGGCTCAGCCCTGCTGGACCCGCTGGTGTTCTGCCCTGTGGTATTCAAAGGCAGCAGGCTGCAGAGGTGCTGGTGTTCATTTCCTGTCATCAGTCCCTGGCTCCAGCCTCTGTTTTAGTGATGGTCCCACAGCCCGTGCCAGTCCAGGGCAGCCTCGTGTGCACCAGCGGTGCCCAGAGCTCCAAGCACACGAGGCCACAGGAAATGCCAGCAGCCTTTCACCTCTCCAAAGGTTCCCAGCCCAGTGCTGAAGCAGTTTATCACCCCGGCAGGGGTTGTGCTGGCAGGTCCCTCAAACACAGCCTTTGCTGCTTTGGCTGTGCCACAGCTCCACAAGCATCTGGTCATTTCACACAGAAATTACTTGAAAGCACAAATGAAATCCGTTTTCCTTTTTTTTGGTTTTTGGTCTACTGCAATGATTTTAGGCCAGCATAAGTCAGCCAAAAGCATCTTACTGTTTTACAGAGCAGCGTGGAAACTTCCATGAAAATTCTGTGAGAGTTAGCAGCCAAAGGAGCCAGAAATAATATTTAAACTTTCCCCTGGAGTGCTTTAAGATGGACACGATGAATAAAATCGCTCTGGGCATTTCACAGCAAACCAATGCTGATTGAGTTGGGCCTGACCTGAGGGCAGGATGAAATGACAGTGGCTGCAGGACAGGCAGCCTGGGGAGAGGAGGCAGCAGGTGAAGAGGCAGAGCCCTGGCCTGGGACAGCGACACGGAGCCCGAGAATGAGCCAGAGGTGAATCGGCCTTTGCTGGCCTGGGCCCTGTGCCAGCAGCACCGAGCAACACTTGTTGACATTTCAGAGACTTTGTTTTGCACATGCAGATATCTCCCATTTGGACACTGATGCTGATCCACTAAATGTTAGAAAAATCATGAGTAATCTCACCAGCTCCAAACTACTTGAGTATAAAAACTCCCACACTGATAATCCATGCACACTTAGACACAGTGATGGGTCTGTAGTACCTCCCATTCTCTTTGATTGTCTCCCAGCAGGGAATTCCATTGCCAGCTTTGTCCCTTAGAGTCACTCTTTGGCTGTTTGGCTCTTAGCCTGGGTGCAATTCCCTTCCCCACCATTCAAAATGAACCAAGGGGGGAAAAAAAAGGAAAAAAAAAAAAGGCTGAATTAAATTAATTCAGCTGCTTGCAGAAACACGAGGATGCTGAGCATTTTGAGAATGAGAACCTGCAAGAGCCCAGAAACAACATCCCAGCCCCAGGAAAGGCTGAGACCCTTCCTTCTCAGTGGGAGATGACTTTCCAGTGCTGGTTTGTCTCAGTGATTCCCTGCAGTCATTCTGTGTGTGACTGCAGCGCTCTGTATCCCACCTGAGACCTGCGGTGGAGGCCACAGGCAGGGGCTGACAAATGGGAAACAACAATCTGCATTCCAACGCAGACAAAATGGTGAATCAGGTGAAATCCAAAGGCAACAGAGTCAACACATCCATGGAAGTGTTTCTTAGCTGACGTTCCAGCTCTCCTGCACAGATTTAGCATTTTTCAGCTAGGAAAGGGACTTGGGACTGGGAAAAGGACTTGGGAGCAGCTTGGACACAAATCATTGCCAGCCCCTTGTGCCACATGTCTGCTGCTTTGCCACCAAAATGTCCCATTTGTCTGCTGCTTCGCCACCAAATGAAGTCCCATGGTTGGGACTTCATTCCTTTGCTAAAAAATGTTAGGGTTGTTCTGCTGCTGTATTCATCCCTTCATGCTGCCTTCCCCTGTTCCTAAGCATGGAGCAGTTCTCAGCCTTTGCAACGCAAGGGCAGCAGACCTCCCTCCACCCCATCTCCCTGCCAGGGTAAGCCATTCCCCAGACATGCCCCTGCTCCTGGGGAGGCTCCTTTATCCTCCCTGTGAAGTACTGGCCCGAGAGCTCCTCACAGGGCTCTGCCCCCTCTGCGCTTCCCAACTCTGATTCAATTAGGAGCTCAGCTTCCACCAGCAGGGCTGCCATGCTTTGCCATGCTTTATGCATTTGTGCCCCCCACCCTGTGCCCAGAGGTGCCCGAGGCAGGGATCCCTCCCACAGCCCGTCCCTGTGCCTTGGCACACTCCAGCAGTCCAGCACGGTCCTGCCAAGAGGCTGATGAGTCCCAGGAGCCACGGGAGATGCATTTCCCTGGATCAGGGGGCCTCAGCAGTCTGGCTGCTCCTCGTGCTGCTGTGTGTCACCTCCAGCTCAGCTCGCTCTGCATTTCCCTGGTGAACTGCTGCTCATCAAATCAGCGAGGGTAAAACACTCAGAACAAGAGAACTACAGAGAGGCAATTTCAGCTTCTGCTGAGCTTAGCCTGTTTGTGCCTGGATTTATGTGCCAGAATGAGACTAAACAGAGGGAGGAGGAACCATTTGTCACCAGAACACATGCAGAAAAAGCAGCTCCAGCCTGTCCGTGGTGCAGCAGCCTGCTCCAGCAGTGCACAAACCACTGCTGATGAGTCTGGGGTGAGATGTGTGCTGGGATTGACGCCAGTGGTGAAAAACAAAACCTCTCGAGTGCTGGCAGCTGAAACACCAGGTAATTACTTAATTGACTCCATGATCTCCACCTCGGAGCAGCAGCCTGCAGCACTCAGGCTAAAAGCAGAAGCCCATTAGTAATTCTGGCAGCAGTTAATGTCCCAGACCATGGAAAGCAGGGACCCAGAGCATGGCTGGTGCAGTGTTGGGAAGCTGAGAGACACCTGCATCCACCCGTCTGCCAGGAGCACTCCCCTCTGCTGGGCCCAGAGACACAGACCCAGAGCGTCCAGAATGAGATCCAGGCAGGGCAATGACACCAGAATTCAAGACCTATCAATAGGAATTTGCAGAGAAGTGAATTAGCCCCGTTCCCTGCGGGGTGGCAGTGGGCAGGCTGGCAGCCACAGGAGTCCCACTGGGACATGGGGAGGTGGGAGCCTGGGATGGGCAGGGGGCACCAGATCCACACAAGGTCTAAACTGGAATCAAGAGGCAAACAGGCCAGCAAAGTCACAAAGATGCTGCAGAGCACCACTGCCAGAATGGGGGAGCTCTGTGGGAACAAAGCCACGTTTGGGGGCCACTTTGGCTGTTGGGTCTGTAAAACATTTCCTTGCATTCCCCTCAGGCAGGCCAGCCCCCGGCAGCACATTCACACACCCTGGGTCTGTCAGCTGCTGCCATCAGCCCTGTCCTGGGGGAGGCAGCAGCAGCCCTGTCTGGAGGGCACAGCAGAGCCACCCCAGCCTGCCACGCCGGGCACACCCACAGCCCAGCACTCCTAACTGTGAGCACTGCACAGCAGCAACCCAGCCTCAACACAGGTAATTGTCCAGTCCAGCTGACTCTGGCAGGAATAAACCCTCCCTGGCACCAGCTGGGCTGGGGACAGTGTGTTTGGCCCTTGCTGTCAGCTCAGGGCAGCGGGGCCAGCAGCAGCTGGATCCAAAGCCACGAGCAAGCAGCAAAAGGGAAGGGGTGGCTGCACACGAGGCTTGTCCCCAAAAGCCCTGTGAACAATGTCTAACTTCTTACAGGAAACAATCATTTATATCATTCCCATGGACTTCAGTTGCCACACCAGGGAGGAGGGAAGGCATTAGTCATGCACTAGCAGATGTTTTGACTTACGTAAGACTAAATTTTTTTTCTTTCTTTCTATTAAGAAAAAGGCTGCATCTCACCCTAGAGCCTTCTTGAGAGCCTCCTCATCCTCAGCCATTGCCATGGCCTCACAAGCTCAGCGCTGCCCTGCTCTACGGCACAGCCCTGCCAGCTTCAGCACTTGCCCACTCATTGCTAAATATATTATTTTTATAAAAGCTGTCTTGAAGGGGGTGAAAAAAATGGATGCAGCACCAGTTTAGAGAGAAATGCAACACAAGTGTCATTGGTGCTCAGGTGATGCAGCCAAGGACAGTCATTTCTTGTCAGCCAAGACACATCCCGGGGGGAAACAAGCTCCTCAGCTTTGCGTGGGGTAGGAGGGTTTGTGCTGGTGACCAGCCCTGCTCACAGCCCTTTCCTGGGCGAGTCACAGGAGCACGGGGCTCTGGCCAGGCTGCAGAAGCCCACCCAGCCCATCCTCACTGCTCGAGCTCCCTGGGACGGCAGCCAAAGGATCTGCACCAGCTCCCAGCCAAGCTCCTGCTCACCAAAACCTCCGAGTGCCCCAGGCAGCTGTGTGTCCTAATTAAGAAATTTATCTTCGTTAGACAGAACCGGACACGTTCGCACGTCCAGAGATGAGTCCCCTGCTGATGGGCTCGGGTGGAACCGGGAGCTGCCAGAGGGTGCCTGGCCTTTGGATGCTGTCAGGAGGCTGTTACTGGATTTACAGGTCTGGGAAAAGCTTGGCTCCAGAGCTGAAGCTCCATTTCCAATGCACAAAGCTCCGCTGATTCTGCAGCTCCAAGGACTCCAAGCGCAAGGCTCTGGAAGATTCCTGGGGAGGGAAGAGGCATCTCTGTGGAACAGAGCAAGGCTGGTTTACCTGCAGCGCTTGTGCTGATCTGATGCATGAGATATTTAAAATTACACTTTTATTGCATGAAACACTTAAACCAAGATGTTCCAACAGCTGCTGCCTCCCACCCCACAAGCAAGGGAAGTGATCCCAAAGGGCAGCAGGAATGTGGTGCTGCTTTCCAGCTGAGCTGGGATCATAAAAAGGTTTCCAACTGCTCCACAGTATTTACAGAAGATGGATAATGCTGCAGCCTCTCAGGCCTGCTAAAGTCTGGTTTCCAGTGTTTCTATAGTGAGGCTGTAGGTGTCTATTAAGGGGAAATAAAAAAGTTATCAAAAGTTGGGTAAATACTCCTATTTTCACCGTGTGCCTGCAGCCAGCTCAGGCACGGGATGCAGCACAGCCTCCCCAGGGAGCGGGCTCACTCAGCCCTGGCTGCTGCTGCAGGTCCTGCTGGAGGTGGGCAGGGAATGGGGGCAGCTGGGGCCACCAGGCACGCTCCAGACACCCACCAGTCAGCGCTGGTCAGCCGGGGGAAGGGCTCCACTCCAGGGACATGGGGACACTGGCTTGTGCTGGAGCAGGGAGCGGAACACCCGAAGAAATGTACTAAAATTGAAACCAAGCTCAGAATGCACCAAGAGCCCAGCAGCACTGGCTGGTGCCAGCACTGTCCCTCCCACGGCTGGTGAGCTATCGCTGGGCAGGGCCAGGGGAGCTGACAGCTCAAAAACACTTGGCCAGTTTCAAGAATCAGTCTCATCTGGCAAGGGTTTTCTCCTGGGCACAGGAAATCAGCCACATGCTCGCAGGGAACGCCTCCAGACCCACGCACACAGGAAAATCTCTGCCCCGTGCCTGGGGGCTGGGGTCGCTCCTGCTGCCCTGCCCCGGGGGCTGGGGTCGCTCCTGCTGCCCTGCCCCGGGGGCTGGGGTCGCTCCTGCTGCCCTGCCTGGGGGCTGGGGTCGCTCCTGCTGCCCTGCCCCGGGGGCTGGGCTGTTGGGCAGAGGGGACCAGGCAGAAACAGGGCCCTAAATGGCCCAGCAGGGCACGGTCCAGCCACAAGCCATGAGGGTGCCATAAATCTACGGCCTTGCAACTAACATCCACCCCCAAAAGCCCATGTAGCAGAGCATCTCTCAAACGCTCACAAGAGCAGGGAACTCCAGGCACGTCAGAGCTGCTGCCCAAAGGGATCTGCAGCCACCTCTGAGCTGAAACAGCAGCAGGGGCTGCAAAACCCCTCTGAACTGGGATGCTGGGGTGAGCCACCACCCTCAGGGCCCCCCAGACCATCCCGCACGGCCCTGGCTCCCACTGGGGAGGAATGCCCTCTCTGCACCCTGGGCCCCATGCTGGCTCCCCGGCGTGGCCCCTGGCTGTGCACGGATGCCATTCCCAGGGCAGAGCCAGGCCCAGGCAGGGCAACCTTGCACAGCCCCTGCCGTGAGCTCACACCCAGCACACAGCTCTGTTTTAGTTTTAAACATCAATGGAAAATCTTTACCTCATTTACTAAAAGCACTTAATGCCTTTGCACATGAAAAATATTACTAAAATGTATTAGCAATTTGGATTATTTGATTCAGTCAGCAGGACTGAGAGCACTTGTTTCACTTTGAGTCCAGGTTCAAAGCACTAATCACTAAGTTCTGCATCATTTCCTTTACATTTCATTTCTATATCGTTTTTCATTCATTAGCTATGGGTGTGACGGGTGCCAGAGTGCCCTTAGGTGCTCCTTGGAGCACACAGAGCGAGTGGCTCTTGGATCCATCCATACCGATCTGCCGGGCCAATCCAAGTTAAAGGCAAGTCACCCACAGGCCGTTCCTCGGCAGCCAGCCGCAGGGATGACTGGGGGAAGCCGAGAGCTCCTTCCATCGCCCCGGAGGTTCCAGCGTTCAGAGAGGAGCTGCTGAGGCGACCCACGCCCGGCACCGCCACCCCCAGCTCTGCCCGCTGCGGCAGCGCTCCCGGAGCGGCCGGCGAGGGCTCTGCGGCTCCTCCTCACCGCGGGAGCAGGGCTGGCCGGGCAGCACCTGGGCAGCACCTGGGGAGCACCGGGGCAGCACCTGGGCAGCACCTGGGGAGCACCTGGGGCAGCACCTGGGCAGCACCTGGGCAGCACCTGGGGCAGCACCTGGGCAGCACCTGGGGCAGCACCTGGGGAGCACCTGGGCAGCACCTGGGGAGCACCTGGGCAGCACCTGGGGAGCACCTGGGGCAGCACCTGGGCAGCACCTGGGCAGCACCTGGGGAGCACCTGGGGCAGCACCTGGGGAGCACCGGGGCAGCACCTGGGGAGCACCTGGGGCAGCACCTGGGGCAGCACCTGGGGAGCACCTGGGGAGCACCTGGGGCAGCACCTGGGGCAGCAGGCTGGGCAGCACCTGGGGCAGCAGGCTGGGGAACACCTGCCGCCCAGCGCTCTCCGTCCGCCTCTGCGTCCTCATTCCAGCAGTTTTCCTTTGGACGCAATTCCCTGCCCGCCTCCTCTGAATCGGGATGGGGGGACCCGGTCCCTGCTCAGCCTGGGGTCCGTGGCAGCACCCCGGGCTGTGCCCGTGCCCTCATGCCGGCACCCCGGGCTGTCCCCGTGTCCCCATGCCAGCACCCCGGGCTGTCCCTGTGCCCCCATGCCGGCACCCCGGGCTGTCCCCGTGCCCCATGCCAGCACCCCGGGCTGTCCCTGTGTCCCCATGCCAGCACCCCGGGCTGTCCCCGTGCCCCATGCCAGCACCCCGGGCTGTCCCCGTGTCCCCATGCCAGCACCCCGGGCTGTCCCCGTGCCCCCATGCCAGCACCCCGGGCTGTCCCGGGCTGTCCCGGGCTGTCCGCAGCTGCACGGGCGGGGAGCGCTCCCTCACTCGCTCCCTCTCCAGCTGAAAGGGATTCCTGACTTCACTCAGAAACCACACGCGCGTCAGAGCGCGGCAGCGTGGAAAGGTAATTCAAATGCAAATGCTGCAATCGGCCCGCAGAAATTAATTCAATTTATTGGTCACACTCGGAGTTAATGATTATTACACCTCACCTGGGTAACTGGACCCTCTGGAGCGAATCCGGCATTAATTTCAGTTCATTTCAGTGGCAGCCCATGCAGCACTTTTGCCCGGAGGAAAAGAGGAAAAGGAAAAGGAAAAGAAGGAAAAGGAAAAGGAAAAGAAGGAAAAGGAAAAGGAAAAGAAGGAAAAGGAAAAGGAAAACTCCGCTCCCCGCGCGGGTCGCTCGGCCCGGCCGGCCGGGGCGCTGCTGCCCCCTGCTGGCGGCGGGCGGACACCGCGGGACGAGCGGGACACCGGGCACACCTGGCACACCTGGCACAGCTGGCACAGCTGGCACAGCTGGAACACGCCCGGCACACACCTGGCACACGCCTGGCACACCTGCCGCACGCCCTGCACGCCTGGCGCACGCCTGGCGCGCCTGACACACACCTTGCACGCCTGGCGCACATCTTGCACGCCTGTCACACACCTTGCACGCCTGGCGCACATCTTGCACGCCTGTCACACCTTGCACGCCTGGTGCACACCTTGCACGCCGGTCACACGCCCCGCAGAGGCCTCACAGGTGTCGCACACAGCTGGCACCCTCCGGGGCCGGGCCAAACCCCGCTCCTCCACACGCACCCGCTGCCCAGGGACCGGCCGGAGCCACCCCCGGGCTCTCCCCCGGGCGCTGCCCGGGATGCTCCCGCGGCGGGTACCGGGCCGTGTCCGAACCGGACCCTGCTGCTGCCAGCTGCTCGCGGTGCTGAGGAGAGGGTGGTGGCCAGGACGGACGCGGCAGCCCGGAGCCCACCCTGCACTCACCTCCCCTGAGGCTGAGCCCATTAGCCGTATTCAAGGAGGGGTAATTGAGGATGGGGTGATGCAGGTCGAGCCCCACCTGCAGCTTGCCCAGCCCTCCCCCTGCCCGTGGCCCACGCAGACCCTGCTCGAGCATCGCCAGCTGTGTCTGCAGCTGCTCCACCTCAAGAATGGATGATGGATGGAATCAGGGAGGTCTCTGCCTCTCCGTGCCGCCAAGATGGGAGGGAAGTGAAGAAACGATGCAGCAGCAAAAAAAACAAAAAAAACAAAAAAAAACAAAAAAAAAAAAAAAAAAAAAAAAAAAGGGAAGAGACATAACCCAGCCTGAAGAGTCCAGCGCAGCTCCTCACAGCCTGGGTGCGAAGGGCTCTGGGGCTGTTTGTTTAGAATGTGAGTGTTTTATCCCCTCAGCACCCATAAACAGCACCGAGAGCCCGGCAGCAGACAGTGTCTGTACTGCCCAGGAGGGTGTGGGGAGGAAGCACAGGCAAGAGACAGCAAATCTTCTAAAACCACAGACAACGGTTTTGAGAAAAGTTAAGCAGTTTATTCAACAGGATGAGTCCACACCCAACCAGTGGCTTCATCTACATGGCATCACCAGCACACACAAGGACCCACTCAGACACTCTAGCTGACGGCATCTCACCATACGTTACAGAGACAACACCAGAGGAGGAAGAGGAGGAGGAGGATGGCCGGTACAGCGGGCAGCAGCCGGCATTTCCCACGGCCTCCCGGCACAACCAACCCCGTCCCCACCAGACCTCGCAGCCCAGCCACGCAAAGCAAATCAGACTGGGAACATCTACTGCCGCCCCGCGAGAACCACGACACCGCTAGTTAAATAACACACCTGCGATACAAAACGACCTACCAGGGACTTCAGCCTAAGGAACAAAGTGCAGTCATGGCCGCCCCGGGCCCGCGCTCAGGCGCTGAGGCTCCGTCCAGGGCAGGGTGGGGCGGGGGGCCACTGCTCTCCCCTCATGGCAGGGCCATGGCCATGGCTGGGATGGACGGCAGGGCCATGGTGCCACCGTGCTCCCCTCATGGCAGGGCCATGGCCGTGGCTGGGATGGACGGCAGGGCCATGGCTGTGGCTGGAGGGCTGGGCTGGACGGGGCAGGGCCGCGGGAGCCGGGCCCGGAGCGGCGCTCGCTCTGCACAGCAGAGACACAGCTGCCCTGAGCTCCCCTGTCTCTGCTCTCTGCCCAGAGACACAGCTGCCCTGAGCTCCCCTGTCTCTGCTCTCTGCCCAGAGACACAGCTGCCCTGAGCAGCCGCCCTCCGCGGCCCGGGGCAGGGCTGGCCCACCCTGGCTCCGGTGGCAGCTCGGCCGTGGGTTGTCACAGTGAAGCCCTGTGAACTCTGAAGCCCACACACAGTCTGTGCCCCCAGGGAGGTACCGAGGATCGGAGTCAGTCACTCACAAACCATGAGCGGTTCCAGTTATGATGCTCCTACAACGTATGTGGTTCAATTTTGTGCCAAGTTCGCTTACAGAAAAATACATTTCTTCCCTTAAATTTACAGTAGTTAAAACTACACTTGGAATACCATATTACAAAGGGGGAGTTTATTCTCCAACAAAAAGTCTTGGTTCCCTTTTCATTAAACAGAAAGATGGAAGGACTTTAAAAGCAATCACCCCCAGCACAACACAACTGCCCAGACGAACCCATGTGTGCACAGCCCCCAGGCCTGAACTCCAACCATTTGTTTTGGTGCTCAAAAAGGCACTTAAAGATAAGAAAACAACTGTATTAAAAACCCACAACAAAACAAAACAAAGGAAAAATGAAAGGCAATAATTTAATAGAAAGACACTGGAATTTGTACCGTATGGTCAAAAGTAAGGGAGGAAATAAAACCCCTAATGAAGATGGGTTTGCTCTCAAGTCATCTCAGAAAGCATACAAAAACCAGAAAACTGGCAAAGTGAATGTTCTCCAGGAACTAAATGGAAACAAAAGCAATAATTACTAGCAATGGATACACAGCACTGGTGCCAAATGGGTCCTTCCCTCCCCAGCCCAGGTCCCAGCCCAGCCCGGCCTGGCTGAACACCTGCCAGGCCGGGCAGAGGCCAGGGGCTGCGCCAGGAAAGGGGCACGATGGAGAAATAAACAGCAACGAGAACCAAACGCCAAGGACGTTCACAGACACGCACACACACCGTCTGCCCTGCCAGCGTGACAGGGAGGGACGTGGGCAGAGCTGCTCCCCACGGGCTCTGCCAGGGGTGCGGGCGGCTTCGCTTCCCTTCGGGATTACTATTATTATTACTGGGTTTATTTTTACATTGAGCTACCTACTAAGTGCAAAGATTTGTTGAGTGGCATCGGCTTTATCTAACTTTAGCCTATTTTTGTACAGTTTACAGGTTAACAGTTACTTTCGAGCAGTTAAGCAAGTACAGCAATATTTACAGGGCTGGCAGAGCGGGGCGTGAGGGGACACGTGTGATGGGCACGGGACAGGCACCAGCCGGGCCCACGGCGGCAGCTCTGTGCCCGGCACACGGGGGTGCAGCTGTGCAGGTGCAGAGATGGGGTGCAGCTGTCCCGTACAGGTACAGGGGTACAGGTGTGAATGCACAGGCAGTCTGGCGTGCGCGGGAGCTCCCCAGCCGAGGAGACGCGAGCCGCTGCGGGGCTGACGGGTTCTGCCGCCCTGGTCAGCGCCTCCAGCTGCCTGCTGCAGTCAGGCTGCTTCTCCTGCAGAGCTGGGGCCCGCAGCAGCGCCGGAGAGATGAGGAGGATGAAGGGGGGACAAAGCAAAGCCCCAGGCAGGGTAAGTGGCTGCTGGGTGAGTCAGGAGGGCTCGCAGGCGTCTTTGCCCAGGCACAGAGCAGCAGGATCAGAGACAGCAGGGAGGAAGGATGAATGTTAGGAGACATTAGCACGTGACCATGGGGAAGTGCCAAATCAAACCATGGGGCATTGCATGGAAATCTGTACAAGGAAAAGCTGCAGGAGAAGCACGGAGCATCTCGGATTCAGTGCTTACAGAGGAGTCTGGATTATCACACAGGACCATGCAATCCCCAGCCTTCTGCATATTTTTTCCTCTGGGTAAAACAAAATGTAGATTATTTTGCATAAACTCAAACTGTTGTATTATATGGTACAGTACAGAAAGTGCAAAGTATCACCCATCAGATCAGTTTTGCATCTGATGTGGTCAAACACGGCTCATGCTTCTCATGCAGGACCACCACTCTGACCTGAGACCCCTCCTCGCTGCTCAGGCCTGACTCTCAAGAGACCACTGGGTTGGGTTTTGATTAAAAAAAAAAAAGAAAAAGCACGTGGGGAAAGGGAGATGAAGAATCTCCAAACTCTGTAAGTTACTCCATGCTTTACCACAGGTTTGGTCACTAGTCCCTGCTCACTCTGAGAACTTGCAGAGAAGCAGCGTTCCACAGTCCCAGTGCAGCGCAGCGTCCTCCTCCTGCACGAGAGTGATGGCACACACCTCACTCTGTCCCACTCATGACACTCACTTCACTCCATTCCCATCCACGGCACACACCTTGCTTTGTCCCTGCTGCCAGGGCATCACAGGCACATGAAGACATCTCAGGATTCAGGACTGGAAAGGCTCCAGCTGGCCGGTCACACATGGTCATGTATGGATTTCCAGCTCTTCTCCACAGCCCAGCAGTGAACAGACCCCACTGTATTCCCATCCTTTTTTTTTTTTCAAAGCCAAGAGGTACAGAACATAAATTCCAGAGTGGCCTCGTATTGCTTGACGCACAGCTGCTGCAGTGTGGGCTTCCAGGGGCACACAGCCAGCCTTGGAAACCCAGACCAACCCACCGTCTCAAGAGAGGACATTTCGGAGCCAGTTTCTGAGGTAAATCTACTGTTTTAAAAAGTCATTGAATTCTGTACACTTTGTTTTTAATATATACTTCTACACCGAGTGTGTTCTCCAGTGCCAACACGTAGACCTGCCGTCTCCTCCTGCTGTAGGACTGCAAGCTCGGGAAGTGTTTCTGCATGGATGGGGTGTGTGCACACCTACGTACATACACACACACGTATGTACAGCACCAGGCCCAGGCCCCACACGTGCTTCCTTCCACAGAGGCTCCCCCAGCAGGGCTCTGACCCCCTGCCCACCCAGCGAGGCTCTGCCGTGCCCGCCCCGCTCCCGGCGTCCGGGTGCCGCGGTCCCCGTGCCCCAGCCTCCACGGCGCCCCAGCCTCCACGGCGCCCCAGCCTACATGGTGCCCGATTTATCTGCCGAGCTGCTGGGGAAGAGCTTCTCGGTGGGGGTGACGGCGGGGCTGCCCACCCCCGAGCTGCTGCTGCTGCTGGAGCGGTGCTGCACCACGGGCCGCACCGGCCGCATGGGCGGCGGCCGCAGCTGCGCCCCGGCCAGCCGGGCCGACAGCGCCGGCTTGAAGGTGGTCATCATCTCGGTGGTGGAGCTGCTGCTGCGCCGCATGGCCGCCTCGGGGTCCCGGATCAGGATGGTGTGCAGGGGGCTGGCCGGCTCCGAGTTGGCGGCGCCCATCGGGGGGTTCTTCATGGGCTCCAGCGTGTCCAGCACCACGTCGGGCGCCTGCTTGGCCGTGTTCTGCCTCTCCAGCTCCCGCAGCTCGTTCAGCGCCGTGCTCATGGTCTTCTCGATGTCCTGCGAACGCCAAAGCGACGTCAGCGCTGTGCCACGGCACCACCTGCTCTCCTGAACTCCACCCCACTGTCCTGGCATGCGTGTCTGCACAGGGGGTCTCTGATCTAAGAGCTCCCAGGGAAAACAGGAGCTTTGGGAGAAGGTGTGAAGCTCAAACTGGCTGCACAAAGCTGCCCTGTGTTCCCCAGATCAGCAGGAGCTTGGTCACCAGCTCCAGAGGGCATAAATCCTGAGCAACAGGAGTGATGGGTGAACACCAGCCTGCCCACACAGCTCCCCCACAGCACTGAGGCTGGCTCTTCCTCACAAGAGAGGCCCTGCAGCCTCCACTGGATGTACGGGGCCTCTGCTGCCCCACGCCCACAGGACAATGGCACGTGGCAGGGAGAGACACAGGGATGTTTATGGAGTGAGTGGCACAACAGCAGCTCGCCATGGACATACAGCAGCAATATACACACACAGTGAGAGGCAGCAACAAGGCCTGAGGCAGCCAAGGAGACACTGGCTCCAGCCCCTCACTGCCCACTCACCTCCGGGCTCCACAGTCTGTCCACAGGGATCACTCAGAAGGTGAACCCAGTTCAACCAGAAGCGCCCATGCACAGGGAACTAGCTACTGCCTATGGCCACAGTGCTGGGGTCTCTGTACAAACGGAGAAGCCCCAGTTTGCCTTTGCTTAAATCCACCTTAACTTAATCAAGGCCACTAACACAGCAAGACCATTGGAGAAGCAATTTAAGGCACCAGAGTCACTGTAGTGAATGCTGTCCTGGTGCAGACAAGTCCTTAATTTCATAACACCTACAAAATGCTCAGTGAGCCTCAGGTAACGTTCAAAGGATCAGCTGAAGGGAAATAACTATCAAGTTAGCTCCAATTCATTCTATTAAGCTCCTAAGATGATGAGTGAAAATACTCTCCCAGAGAAGCCTCAGGACTCTCAAGCCCAGCAGCCCCACGTGATTCAAGGTGAAAATTAACATCATGTGGGTGAGCATCTTTTCCAAGAACAACCAACAGAGCTGGGTGTGACAGCAGCACTGTAACCGTGTCTGAGGTGAAGGGGCTCCAGGCACTCCCTCCCAGCCCTCTCACCTCAGCAAGAGCTTCTGCTTCCAGGGATTTCTGATCTCCAAGGCTGCTGTGCCGGGTGGACCCACAGGTCGATCTCAGAGGGTGGCTGTCAGCCAGGGCCTTCCTGTCTGGGAAGTTGATGCTGCCCGCGCTGCCGAACGTCGCCATCCGGCGCTTCTCAGGGCTCTCGATCCTGCCCCTGTTGAGGGGGATCTTGTGGGGGCTGCTGGGGCAGGCTGCTGCTCGAGGAGGGGTGTCTATGCCGGGCCCCATCCCGCGGGGCGGGCTGTGGGTGTCTCCCCCGCTGCGGCGCCGGGGGATGGCTGCACCATCAGACCTCAATCTCACCCTGCAAAGAACCCAGCACGGCTCCAGGTCAGCGCCTGCCAGCCCACCACGGCTGGCCACATGCTGCAAGGCAGCCGCTCAGCCCTGAGCTCAGCTCAGACCAGAGCCTGCCAGCTTCAGAAGACTCAGGCAAGAGGGAAGACAAATATTTTAGCCAGTACCAAGAAAGGGACAGCATCAACTCATAAGAGTAGTTTGGCTTGGAAGGGGCCTCAAAGGCATCCTGTTTCAACCCTCTGCCATGGGCAGGGACACCTTCCACTATCCCAGCTTGCTCAGGGCCCCTGTACCCTCTGTAAATGTTAAATCCCCATTAGCAGTGCACATTAAATCCCTTCCAAGCCCCTATTACCTTGCAGTGCTTACTAGAGCTTTCCCTCCCATCCTACCTTCCTTCCTTCCCTCCCTACCCCACACACCGACTGTCCACACCTGTGACAGCGACCACCTCCAAGGTGACAGGAATGTGAGTTACCTGCCCATCACTCCCCCAAAGCCATAGTCCATGATGTGATCTGTTGGAGACTGGATGTCGTTCTTGGAGGAGGCTTTATCGTCCAGCAGCGGCCCGCTGCTCGCCTCGCTGTCTGCCTTCTGGCTCAGGCTGTCAGAGAACGCATCATCCCTAGGGAAAGGACACCACACCAGTGACAGGCTGTGCCCCTGCAGAGCCAGGGCCCGCACGCCACGCCAAGCTGAACACCACCACGTCAGCAGCTCCACGCTTTGTTAACAGGGAGCTGCACCAAGGCCACCACTGGGAACTTGGAAACAGCGCACATCTGCCCTCCCATCCCCTGTGATGTGGCTGCCACTGCGATGACTCCAGATACAGTGCTTGTAAGAGAAGCAGCACCTGCAAAGGGCCCTGGGATCCACCCACGGGCCAGGTGAACACTGAACAATCCAGGTCAACGCTCACAGGGACAAGGCCGCTGGTAAGCCTGGGTCACACCATGCTGGGGAGTCAATGAGAGATGGGGTCCAGGTACACTGGGGTACAATGTTTGGAACTGGTCTTTATCAGCCCAAATGAGAAACAAATGGAGCCAATACACAGAGAGGGAGAAGTGAACAGGCGCAGATTTCTCACCGAAGTCATTAAACAAACTGCAAAACCCACTGATTATTTAAGGTGATTGAAGTGGGCCTTGGGCAAGTACGTGATTTTAACAACCCTCACTTTACTCACATGTCTTGCACCACGATGTACTGGTGGGGAATGAGCCCGTCCACCCCGTTGTGTCTCCCTTCCCACCAGTCCTCCGACGCCCGATGGTACAGCAGGAGTGAGGCCCCTTTCTTGAAGGAGAGCTCCCGTGGAGACCGCCCAATGTAGTCAAACTTCGCTATGGCTTCAATCTGCTCCACCTCTGCACAGGAGAGAGGCACAGCGAGAGCAGCTCAGTGCAGCCCTACAGGGAGGCTGAACCCTGGAGAGCCCCTCTCCAGAGCAGCAGTGCTGCTGCTGCCCAGCGCCCCCCGAGCAGCTCACACTGAGCACAAGCCTTCTTGTTTTCAGACTGATCAATTCTTATCGTTGCTCCAGGCTTTCTGGGACCTCTCTCAGACTCACAAACTACTGGCAATTACAAACAGCT
This sequence comes from Motacilla alba alba, assembly GCF_015832195.1. NCBI lineage: Eukaryota > Metazoa > Chordata > Aves > Passeriformes > Motacillidae > Motacilla > Motacilla alba. The sequence goes on along the minus strand of NC_052027.1, from coordinate 543,557 downwards.
ACAAAGCAGATGGGGAGCAGCAGGAATCTCCCTCTGTGCATATGGCACGCTCACCCACATTCCCATTTTCCACCTCTGGTTACAGAAACCCATTATCCTCCAGCCTGAGATTTTGTCAAGCCATGTCAGATGTTGTGATCAAACCCCACTTACCTTCTCCTCCCTTCCTTATCCTGGAGACAGTTTGGCTTGAATTATTGATGAGCAACTAATGCCCCTTTGGGGATCCCCATGGAAATAATGATACCAGCTCCAGCGAGGCAGCTGCTCTGCACCCCGCCATCTGCAGCACTCTGCCTCACTGTTTCCCCACTTTTCCTAATGTGAGCTCTACCAAACACCCTGACTCACTAACTGGGAGCTCAGGGCCTGAAATACAGGAGGGCTGAGGCAGAACTTCACTTTGGAAGGTCACGAGCACACCAGGTTCCTGGGCGAGGGTGTCACAGCAGGAGCTGCTGGGGCATCCAACAGCACTGAGGAGCCTGTGAAAGAGCCTGGCTCGCATGCAGATCTGTTTCCAGCCGGGGAATCCTGAAGAAACCATTGCAACAACTGCAAAGCAGCAACAGTGTCTCTCTCCTGTTAACCAGAGCGACCCACACTGTGCATTGCTTGGGTGGCAGAGCTGCTGCCACTCCCCAGCCACCCCTGCCACTGTTGGACCATTAGCAGGCCTTGATTATCCGAGACACTGGATCACTTCAATCCCCACCTGGAGACTGGCAGACAGAAAATGACAGCAAAACAGGGCAAGGCCCCCCAGTTCCTCCAGATCTGCTTCATTACACACGGAAACTTGCTCTGCCCCATTAGTGACTGCGGGCTCAGCAGCCATCAGTGTGTGACCTGACGCTGCTCAGGAACCAAACCACGGGGAGGAGGGGACACCAAAGGAGGACATGTAGGATGCTGCATTGGACCCTTGCCCCATTCCTGCCCCACCTGGGACAGGCCAGGCCACTTCAGCAGATTCATCTTCCCCACCTTAAGCAATCCCCACGAGGGCAGAGTGTCTGGGAACACCACAGGAGGATCAATAGAGTGTTCTCGAGCAGACAGAGCCAGGAGGGCTCCCACAGCCCTGACACAACGCTGGGCTACCAGCAGGGAGTGTACACAGGGCAAGGGGAAGAAGGAATATGAAAATCCACAAAATACAGCTGCTCATCTGCTCCACACTTGGCACCACAGTTAATCACTCGGAAACCCCGATCAGAGCCATTACCATGGCCACCCAAGTGTGAAATTGGCTGCACAGCAGCTCCCTTGCCTCCCCTTTGCCAGGCCTGTCGGCTCCTGCCTGCAGCTGAGAGCACGCCTGGAGCCACCCAGCCCCACGTGCCCTTCCCTGCGCCCAGAGCCACCTGGCCCACCATGCCCTTCCCTGCGCCCAGAGCCACCTGGCCCACCATGCCCTTCCCTGTGCCTGCAGCCACCTGGCCCACCATGCCCTTCCCTGCGCCCAGAGCCACCTGGCCCACCATGCCCTTCCCGGTGCCCAGAACCACCTGGCCCACCATGCCCTTCCCTGTGCCTGCAGCCACCTGGCCCACCATGCCCTTCCCTGTGCCCAGAGCCACCTGGCCCACCATGCCCTTCCCTGTGCCTGCAGCCACCTGGCCCACCATGCCCTTCCCTGTTCCGTTCCTGTGGCCCTGCTTGCCAGGTGAGCCCTCCCTCCTCCCCGCAGCCTCGCAGGGCAGATGTGTCCTGCCGAGGCAGTTCACGGCCAGGGCGGCAGCAGCTGTCAGAAGCAGAAGGTGCTCAGCTCCCCAGGGCCCTTCCAGCACAGCAGGCCCTGCCATGGCTCCCCACCCCTGGCAGTGCCAGCGGCGTTCCCCAAACGTGGTGCTGCTGGCACGCGGGGAGCACAGCGCTGCCTCCTCTGCAGCCCAGCCCTGCCAGCAGCCAGCCCGTGCAGCCTCAGCCCGCAGTGGCTGCTCTCCTGCACGCACCCAGCCCTGCTCAGTCCTGCTCACCGTCGTCACTGGTGTGCGGCTCTGTCCCGTTGTCGTGGTCCACTTCATCGATGGTGCCCGGCTCGCTGTGCGGGCTGTCACTGCAGAGGAACACACCAGGCTGTCACACAGCAAATGACACCGTTCCCAAGGCACTCAGCACACCTAATGCTGCCCAGGGAGGTGGTGGAGTGCCCATCTCTGGAGGTGCACAAGAACAAGTGGATGTGTCCAGGTGACAAGGTGGTGCTTGGTCAAAGGTTGGGCTCAGTCTTGGAGGTCTTTGCCAACCTAACTAATTCTGTGATTTGTGATTCTCTGACTTCAAATCACAGCAGATGCCTGAACTTGCTGAGAACAGCAGACACACCACAATCACCAGGCCCAGAATGTCACATTCTGTTGGCTCTTGTGTCTTTAGCACAGTTTGGCAAAACTAACACGAAGTGACACTGAGCTAAATGTCCCATTCCCTAATTCACAGTGAGGGTCAGCTTTAGCTCCTCTGCTGCACCAGGAAGGATGGTGGCAGGTGACTAGTACAAGGCATAGTGAGGGCTCAGAAATGTATGAAACTTGTAGAAAATTAGTTCAAGTATGTTATTGATCCTGGTTTGTTAAACCCAGACCTGAATGTAGGGCTGTAATTCCAGCAACAAAGGGAACTGGAAGGTTTGGGTTAACCTCGGGCTGAGGGATTTCATCCAACCAGCAAATCATGATGGAACTGTGGGTCTTTACTCAAAATTTCCAGCCTATGAGGAACTTGGATAGAATTTACCTAAAATTCTGAACACGCTTCTGTGGATCTGCAGCTCAAAAAAATCTTCATCAGTATTAGTACTTGCCCTGGAAAAAGTTTCTTCTGATGCTTTTTACTGAGGTTTAAAATACTGAGTCAGCACAAGAAAATGAAATACCTGGTGAAACTGCCTGATTTAACTGACTAAATCAAACGGTTCAGTGTGCAAGAGCCTCTTGGCCCCATGAAGGTGTTTGTACCCAGGAACCCTGCAGAGAGCTCACCAGTACTCCTCCCCTCCAGTCATGCACTTCTCGTAGACAGGCCCCTCCAGCTCCCGGTGGCTGGGGAAGATGCCCTCGTGGTGAATGATGATGGTTTTGATGACCTCATTGACATGGGCCTGGCAGGACACCGGATCCTGCCCGTCAGGAATGTGCATCAGCGTGGGCCCGAAGCAGATGGCCAGGTTGTAGGGATCCATCATGTTCTCATCGCTGTACTGTGACAAGCTGCAAGCACACAGTGAGGAGCTGCCGTGCCGCGGCCCCGCTCACGGGAAACCTCCCAGCAGAGCCGCCACCCTGGCATGCACCAGCACCGAGCTGTCCCCTCCCCGGGCACGCAGCCACGGCCAGCAGGGCCGGGAGAACCCAAGCACAGCAACCCACGGCAACACCAGAAGGGACTCGTGCACCAAAGAGGGGAAGCCCTGGCAAAAGGGACAGCAAGGAGGAACCTGGTGAAGCAGGAAAACAGACTCACTGGTTAAGGAAAGCAAAGAGGTATCTCATGACCACGATGACAGCCCGAGGCAGAGTGACAATGATCTGCTGGATCTGGTGCACTCTCTCTGCAGGGTTCTCAGTTTCTGGAACACATGGATAGAAAGCACATCCTCAAAAACCTTTTCAGGAACAGACAGCTCAGCACCAGAGGGACTTGTTCCAGATCTAGTGGCCCAGTAAGTGAGGAAACAAAAGCCTGTCTCCAGAGGTCATCCATCAGTCTGGTACTAAGGTGCAGGAAGAGAACGGGGGACACTGCTCCTCCAGCAGGGAATTTGTATGTTCAGATGCAGTACGAACAGCAAATAAAGACATTTCCGTGGGTTTGTTTTTAAAATAAATGGTTATGCATTATTCATTTCATTCCTCAACAACTCCTCTATTCCTCAAAAGCCTGAGTCGATGTGGCACTGAAAACAGAGCACTGCTTGATTTTCTAGGGCAGATTTTTAAATGAGGTTTTTATTCAGGTTACCCTTCTGGGTCATGCACTGGATCCTTCTGAGCCCTTCCATCCTGTCTGCTGCTGCTCTGAATAGGAATTAGAAACTGCCAGGAAATAGGTTAGTGCTGAGTCCGTGCTTTCAGATGAGCTGCTCTCCACCCCACAGGGGTGCAGAGCCCGGAGCTGCCATCAGACACCTGCTCCCTCCCAAGGGAAGGGGGTGACAGCGCTGTCCTGCCTTAAGCTACCCCTGTGCTCTGTAGAGAGTTAATCCTGTGGCTGCTGTTTCACAGGAAGCAGAGGACAAGCACCAGAGCTTTTCTGGAGCAGGCAGATGACACAGGAGTGCTTGTTCTGGCTCAAACTATGCCATTTGCTAATCACAATAAAGTTCACTGACAACATGTAGCTAGCTTGCCATTTAATCAAAATTCTGAGCAAAATCTGGCCTCGATACCAAAATGGAAAGCTTTGTAGTATTTCACATGGGGAATGTTTCCATTTGATTCATCCCATTATTGCCTGCTGGATTGTCTACTTCTTCAGCCTGGTTTTACAAAAGAGGGTATTTCTTTTAAAAGAACCCCAACTAAATATAAACTGGATAAAATCCTATGGTAACAAAGATCTGTTCTGACACCAAGAGGAACAAACTCTCAAAACACTTGCCTTTCTCCCAGAGCAAAATGTTTCAGCTGGGCATATGGAATTAACAGGGTACCAATCACCACTGCACACGCAAGGACAGCCCCACGTGGACTCTGGAAAGTGCCTTTTGACCTGTCTATTGCCCTTGTGCCTTTGAGGAGCTTCCATAAACCCCAGCCCTTCAAGAGCAAAAGGAAAAGTTCTTCACCCTGCTGAGGCTGGGACACCTAGTGTGTAGCCTGTGTTTATGTGTGTTTGTGCAGCACAGACAGCTGCAGTTTAGGTCACATTTTCAACAGGAACAAGACACTTTAATTTATTTAAAATCTATCCTTAATCAAAAGGTTGCAAGAGCAGTAGGAAGAGAAAGATGAGTAAAAGGAAGATTCTTGTTAAAATGGGAAAAATAAAGAGAGAGAGATAAGAGAATAATGCCCAGAAAATTAACAGATGATGTTTGCAAAAAAACTCCCAAAAGCTTAATAAATTGTGCACATTTGCATTAATTAGGGATGGTGTCAAACACAAGCCTATCTGCAAGCACACCGGGAGCCACGTCACCAAGCACATTCTGGCACCAGAGGGGACCCATCCCCTTCTCCCAGGCTGTGCCCTCAGCTTCCAGCTCTGCAGCCCCTGTGGAGGGCTGCCAAAGAAAGCACAAGCCACACTGCAAATCCCTGTCCAGGGCATGAACTGGTGCAGAACCACCTTCCTTTGCTGGTCTCACAAGCGTGCTGTGCTGCTTTACACATCAAAACTGAATAGCAACAGTGAATGTCCTAAAGCTACTACATAAAACAACTGCTCTTGAGAAATCAGAACACATTCTTCTGCTCTGGTACAAGCTCATCCCTGAGCCAGTGCCCTCCAGCTATCACCTGGCTCCCTCAGCATCACTAGACCCCCAGCAGTTATGAACAGGCACCCTCAGAAGGGGGGAAAGCACCACGGGCAGTGAAGCCCAGAGAAGGCCTTGAGCAGATGTTCCCCCTGTGGTGCCCCTACAGCCGAGACACCCCAACCCCAAACGACCCCAACATGTCTCCTGTAACATAAAATCACCCTGTAGCCAAAATGGCAGCACTTCCATCACCTCTGAAACTTCAAGGTCATTGTGCCTCCTTTGTTCCCCCCAGAGAAGCAATTTCCCCTCTCCCCCCCACCAGTGCACACCCCTGATGTCCTTTCCCAGCAACTCCCACTGCCCTCCTGCCACCCTCCTCACAGCAGAAAGCCCTGTCTGCAAACTCAGGGAAACCTGCCCCCTTTAGTGCTCCTCTCATCCCACCCAGTTCTCCACGAAGAGCTGCCACATGTACTTACTTATAGTAGATATCAAATCTTGAAACCTTTCCTTAGGAAAGAGGGGGTTTTCCAGTCCTCGGAAATACAGCTTCAAGACTCCAGCCACTGAGTTAATGTCTCGTTCGTTCTGATCATCAGCGAGGGGGTCTTCACCTGCCCACAGAAAAGGTTTTATATCCAGCATCACCATCAAGCTGGACTAGCACAAGTGGTTTTCCTCATTTAGTGGATCACCCAAATTTCCCAGGGTTCAGAAACCCTCCTCATGTGCAATGGCAATGCTGATTTTTCCTGAAAACCAGTTTCACTGGGGGATCTCAAACCTTTCCTGAGGACAAGGATGATATTGGTTGTTCCTCCTTCAATGTTTCCAGCTCAGTGCATTCCTTCTGTTTACAGCACCAGCCCAGAAAACTGAGGAGGTCTGAACACCACAGAGTGAGAGGCTGAGAGGACAGGCTTGGCTGGAGGATGCAATTACACCCCTGGAATGGACCCAACGGCTCTGGGTAGCTTTGTACTGACTTAAATCTGTGAAAGGCTTTCAGTGCTCCCAAGATCTGGATACTACTAATTAATCTTAAATTGGATGTGCAAATCCTCCAGCCTTTGACAACCCTAACACTGCCTTATCCATTGGCCCATCCACCTTCATCCTGATCCTTCCACTGCTGCTCAAGGATCACTATTCCCAGCAGGACTGTCCCTGTCACAGCTCCCCTCCACTCAGGACAGCAGGCCTGCTTTCCCTTTCTCACTGGCCTGGCATCCTGAGTGTGATTTTCTCAGCAGATCACTGGCACCTTCACAGCCAGCACTGGCACCAGGTACAGGGAACGCTGTGCCTCCCTTGGCAAAGTGCTGCAGGAAGGAGGGACAAGGGTCCCAGCAAATTCTTTTATGGCTCTTTGTTTTTAATGACTGTGGAAAAGACCTCTGCACGTACCCCTACTTCTCATACTCCTTCCCTGGGTAACTCTTCACTACTGCCAGAGACACAACACTGGGAAACCCAGAAGGGATAAAACCTGCTCATGTCTCATAGCACAAAGGGCTTTAACACAGGCTTTACACCCTGGCTACTGCACCCAGCACACACCACCTCCCACAAGGATCCTCCTCAGGCAGGGCATCCTGCTGTACCTGCACACCCCACCTCCCACAAGGATCCTCCTCAGGCAGGGCATCCTGCTGTACCTGCACACCCCAGCTACACACCTCTCTCAAATGAGTTCTTGATGTCGTTGACTTCCACCTGGGAGCCAGGGACTCTGAAGATGCCCTGTTGCTGGAGGCCTGGAAGAAAGCAATGCTTTAGGAGACAGAGGAACTGCAGGGCAACACCTGCAGGTCAAAACAGCAGAACCCAGGAGCCAATGCACCAGACAGGCTTGGACCAAGCAGGGACAGCCTGCTGCACCTCCCTTCTGCTCATATTCTCCAACCACAGCCCCCAGATCAGGGTGCTGAAAGGGCTCATGGGCAAGCACACAACTGAACCTGGGCACGTGCTAATAAAACCTCACCAGTGGCCAGGCAGCTAGTGCCATTGGAATTCTAAGCTGAGCCATGGAGAAGGGAGTGCAGGCAGCCCTGGGAGTCCCTGCTGGCTCTCACTGCTCACTCAGGTACTTTATCCTTGGCAGGTTTCTGGGGCTAGGCTGAGCCAACTTACCATACAGATTGATGTAGCGGATGCAGCTTTCTACAACAAGTGGGATGGCCTGTCCCGAATCCTTCAGGAAAGGAAAGGAAAAGAGAAAAATTACTGGTTCATTGCTAACAAAGCATGGGAAATGCATTAAAGACTGCAAAACCGGAGATTTGAAAATTAATGCTGTGGAGTTTAGTAAGAGGACAGGCAGGAAAGGAGGTGTTACAAACATGGAGCCATCAAAGAGCGCTGAGGATACTGTGTACAGCCAAAAATGCCCAAGAAAGCTGTCACTAAGGTGTGTGAAATGTTGCTGCTCCCTATCTGGCTCAGACAGGAGACTGCCACGAGGGATCACAGCTATTCCACCCCAAAGGTGAAACGCTGAGCTGAAACAAAACTTGTGCTATACGTGGCTGATGGAATAAGCTTCCTGTAACAGAGCTTACAACAATATTTCCACCAAAGGAAAGAGCCATTGTCAGCAGGTGCTAAAAAACCCAACAAGCACCACTGGGTATGGAACCAAGTGCCTGAGTCTGAACCAGTGGTGAATTCTGGCTTCTCCCCAGGCCCCCTGTGGCAGAAGCTCAAGGGGACCATGGGCCATGTCTGACAGCCCAAAGGGACACATTTCTCTTTGGGACTCTGGTGGTTTTTCCAGCAGAGCACAGTGGCATCTCTGGGTAATTCCCTCTGTCTCGTAGATGGGTCTCCAGTAAGTACCTGATTCCTCGTTCGTGCATTCCTCCTTCCTCTGAGCACAGAAAAAGCAGCAGAGTGGAAAAAAGAGAACAGATTAAGCAGGGATAAGTTCAGTTAGAGGTAAGCATCTCCTTCGGAGACCATGAATGCTCAAATGCAATGGCAGCTTAGCAAGGGCCAACACAGGCCTTTGGGATGTCCACCCTCCCTCCCAAACCCCTCCGGCACGCTGCACCCCAGCCTCCGCGACCTGCAGGGACAGCCTCTGGGATTCCCTCCCTGTCTGAACCTGTGGCCTTCCCAGGAGCCCAAGGACAGGGACAGACCTTGCCTGGGGCACTGGGCAGCCATGGGGGCACTGGTGACCAGGGGACATCTGGGCAGCTGCCAGTGGCCCAGCAGCCTGTGAGGCTGTACACCCCAAGGGCAGGCAGCCGTCCCCCAAAGGGTCTCTGCTAGCACAGGACACTCCTGCTCAGATGGATTTCTAGAGCAGGTAATTCCTCCTTCTCAGTGCTGAACAGGCTGGGATTTAATGAGCATTACTTTTTTAAAAACCAGTTGAAGTCAGGAGTAATCACAAATCCTAACGGGATTACAGGCTTTGCCAGCGGGGTCAGTACTCCCCGTGCTGGTGCTGTGCACAGACACTGCCCTCGGGCTTAGGGCTGAGCTTGAGGCAATAAACCCCAGCCAGATGATGCCTATTAGTCACCTAATCCAACAGTTTGTCTTTACAGCTCCCCAAAGTGTTTTCACTGAAGCTTTCTCCAGAGCAGGATTACAGGACAGCACTGTCAGCAGCTGGCAGGGGATGAGCCAGCTGGGCTGGCTGTTCCTGATGTATTTGTGTGCAAGGCTGAGGGTCACCTGTCTGCTCTCCAACATGGACACCCCTACAACAGGATTTCTACCCCAGGCTAACAGTCCTTGAAAGTGGGGAACACTTCTGGGGTCATTTTATCTTCCTTCTCAGCCACAAGGATGGATGACCACCAAAAGAGGAAGGGGGATGTGTCTGTTGCTCCTTTGAGGGCTGGGCTGAGCTTGTGTAATCTTTCTTCCCAGGATGGGTAGAAGCAGTAGGACAATGAGGACACTCAGCCAGGAGTGCCTCACAGTACACATGGCCACCAGCCACGGGTGGGGTCTGGAGCACGCAGCTGATGGGACAGAACACCAGGAATGCACGAGGGAAGCTATGGAGAGAAATCACCACTGAGGCAAAGCCGTGCTGGCCACGCCAGCTGGGTGCAGATGGGCCAGAGGGACCCCCGAGGATGGCAAGCAGCCAGGACAGGAAAGCCACCATTCCATTCCCAGCGTTCACAGACACTCCTACTGCAAGCCAGCAAGTACCTTAATGAATGTTTCCATATTGCCGTTAAAGAGTTTATGATTATAGACTGAGAGAGGCCTAGGTCTCCTCATTTTCTGTGGCTTAGGGGGAAGACATGGGGGCCTGGGAGAAAATGGAACAAAATAAATCAACAAAACACCAACATAAATGCAAAGACAGGGTGAGATCTCACAGGTTATAACTGAGAATAAATCAAACAGAAGAGTCCCTCTGCGAGGATTTGATGTGTAGCTCCACGCACCCTGCAGCCACTGACACTGGTGTGTCCCACACGGACACCACTCCAGCAGGAAACCAACGGCATTGGTGGCCAGCTGGATCTAACACCTGCCTCCCACCAGCGCCAGCTCAGCACCCCCTCAGCCTGAAGAGGCACCGAGAGCAGCTGAGGAGATACACTCGAAATAAACCACAGCTCCCCCAGAAAACGCTGGGGTATTCCTGCTTGTTCCTAAACAGATTCCACTCTGCTCACAGAAGGAGGCCAGAATGAGGACAGTGGGAACACCTCCACAGTGCTGTATGTAACTTCTGTTTGGAATCCCAGGGATGGGGACGGCCCTGCCACTGCTAGGAACCAAGAAGGCAGGGAAGCCTGTGACAGGTTTCAGTGCGGGACTGAGGACGCTGGAGTGCCACTTGCAGTAATGCTATTCCCAGCCCAATTCCTCTGGATAATTAAGGACATTCAGTGTCCAGATCTAGAAAAAGGAGAAAAACACCACAAAATCCCAAACAGATTTCTGCCCTGCCCTCTGGCCCAGGCTGTACCGATGTCTGCAGGGGAGAGAACAAGACTGCAAACACACACAGAACTGGGTGCTGGGAGCCTTCATGCAGGAGAGCTCATGGAACAGGCACGGACACTTTACACAGAGCTGGGTGCAAAGGGGACAGCAGGGGTCTGCTGGTTCCTTGATCAGATGCCTCTAATTAAGCAACGTGACTCTACACTCCTACAGCTTCCAGCCACTCCTTTGAGGGGTGGCTGAGGAGCAGAGGTGATGCTGCCCGCTGGGAGCAGCCCTGCCCCACACACTGCAGGGACTGTGCCTGCAGCCCCCAGCCAGGGCCCTGCACGCACACCCGGGCCCCGGGGTGTGGGGCACTGGGGAGCAGGGCATTTCAGCTCCTCAGAGTGCCACACTGCACAGCCCCTTCTCTCTGAAGGTCCCTCTCTGTCCTGACAGCACCCCGGTGCCCCGCTGGGTGCCCAGCCCTGGCGCCACTCGGGCTGGTGCTGGCAGCACAAGGAGCCTCCTTCCTGCCTGGCAAGGCAGCCCAGGCTGCACCATCTGCTTCAGCACTTCTAACAGAGCTTTTGTGGCTGGTATTGTAAATTCTATTAAACACAAACAAGGTTGGAACAAGCTGACACACAGAGAGGCCGTGCATGTTCTGGGGAGCTGTTTGGAGGCTTTGCTGGCCTGTGTCTCGCTGTCAGAACACCAGCACACTCCTAGCAAACCACTGGAGCTGGGGAGATGCTCCATGGACTGGATCAAAGCCTCCTCTCTGCCACATCTGCCCCAGCCCTATCTCCTGCAGTAGAGGGATGAAATCTGTGATACAGGTATGCTCTGCACTCATAGGTAAAGCAGCCAGAGCTGGGAGAGGATTTCAGGGACATAATAAAGTCCTCAAAGGAAGAGGGATGGCAGGGAGTGAGTGGACACCTTCGTGTCACCCTGTCTGAACACAACCCCACCTCAGCTATGCTCCAGAGCATTGCACTGTGCTGACAAAGCACATCCAGGCACATCAGAGCCAGCCAGCCAGAAACCACACTGCAGCAGAACCGAGGGCTGCTCGCCATCCCCCTGAGCCCAGCACTCCAGGCCATGCAGCTGGCAAGCAGGATGTGAGGCACAGGGACTGCCAGCCCGCCAGCACAGGGGGCTGCAGGTGGGTAACTGAACCCCACCAAGCTGCACCAGCAGCAAAGCAAATCCCCCTTCTCACAGCCCCCTCCTGCCAGCGCCAGCCCTCCCCAGGAGCAAGTAGGGGAAGAAAGTGCTCACCTGGTTGTTCCGCACTCAGCTCTTTCACCTGTAAGAAACACAAGTTCCCATCATCCCTGCACATCAGCCACCAGCACAGGACTGCAGAGCACAGCTGCACAGGAGCTCACACCCTCACTGCTGGCTCCCACACCCCAAGGAATGGCTTCCAGCAGAGAGAAGCTGCATTTGGGGAGGAGAGATGCCCACCTGGTGCCCCCACCATTAAAAGACAGATTAGAAATCTGGAGGGAGAAGAGCGAGGGGAAGGAAAGAGGCAGAGGGTGGGAGTGAGCAGCAATCTCTGCTGCTGGAGAAGTAACCCAGCACTTCAGCACACAGTATCAGATTCAAAGAGATTTCTCGATGTGCACTCCCAAAGAAAAGTGGGAGGAGTAATCCAAGGAAATCATGGTTTTGCATGTCACTGGCTAGGCTGAGCAGCAGCAGCAGCCAGGCACAGAGCCATCAGACACTCAGGAGAACATCCACGGGGGAGGCTGGCAGATGATGGTTTAAACCCTCTCTAGTGATGGGAGGATCCTCCCTGGACCTGACCCCAACTCACCTTCTCCCAGAGTTTGCTTCAGCAGGTCGTGTTTAGCCTGGAGCTTCGTGATGAGGTTACTGCCATTCAGATACTCCTTAAATTTCTGGAATTAAAGAACAAACGGGTGGGTTAAGCACCGCAGCCCCCAGTGGATGCTCACTGCTGCCCTGGGGCTGCCGGGGGGCTCAGGAGGCTGCAGGCTGCACCAGCTGCGCCGCAGGGCTCAGCCTCTCCCTGCTCCAGCCACTGCCCTGATGGTCTTATTAGCCTGGTCTCCTTGGAGCTGCCCCTCCTGCCTGGGAACGCAGGGAGGGACAAAGAGTTCAAAGCTGGCTTTCTTTTGTCAGGCTTCTGGGAACAGCCTAGGAAATCAAAGCAGCTCTCCCTGCACTGCCAAGGCTTCGCCTCTGTGCAAACCAACAATGACAAGCGAGAACTCCCAGTGCCTGAGCCCTCGCAGGCAGGGACTGCCAGGTGCCCCATGCAGCTGGTGACACTGCACAACAACTGCCATCCCCCAGTGAGGCTGTCAGACACCCAGAACACTCCAGAGCAAGGCATGACACAGGTAAGAGGACAGAGGGAGACAAGAGATGGAAAATGGAAGACAGAGAACGGGAAAGATCAAATCTCTGCAAAAACCATTAAAATAATCCCAAGCACATTTCCAAATGAAAATTGCAATCTCCCCCTAATTTACAATATGATTACTAAGAGAAAGCAGAAGCTCTTCTATGCATATGTAATACACCACAAGATGCTGTTAACCGTAGGCTGTGACCCACACTGAAATGAGGGAGACTTCTGGTGAACTCGTGGCTGTTGCCTGTACTTCAGGTACCAGAACAGAGACCTGAGCCCTGCCTGGGAGTGCAGCATGAGAGCTGCAGGGCAGGCACACACACCAGAGCCCCGCTTTTGTGCCTTCCTTGGCATGTGGGTGGCTTCAGCTCATCTGTGGGCCAAGGGCAAACTTAAGCTGTAAAGGCTAGAGAGGAAGACTTGGCTCATAGTTCAGAGTCCTGAAGGCCTTCCTGAAGACACCCTGTGTGCTGGCCCATGGTGAGGCCATCTGGAGTCTGCGCCCTGCTCTGAGCCTCTCCCACTCCACTCAGTAAGGTTTGAATCTCATCTGGCTGCTCCAGTTGTTCCTTCACAGAGAAAAACAAGGCAGGCACTGGATTGTCAGTCCCTATGTACTGCCCTGCCACTGAAATGCATTCCAGACTCAAATCTGACAGAAGACAAGTACTTAAAGAGACTGAATTGGTTCTTGCTCTTCACTAATGAGCACTTAACTGGGCCTCAGCCCTGGCAATTAATGCTTCATGTCCTGTATGCCTGAGCTGAGACTCACAGTGAAATAGAACATTTCGGTCTCCTGCTGGTTGGCTCTCCTCTTGGCAATGTTGATTTTGCTCATGTAGGTCTCTGATGCAGCTGATTTGACCGACTCAGTGGAGCGGCTGTGCTGGAAGGCATCTGAAACATCAAAATCTTCCACTGTCAGCATGTCCTGCAAGGTCTGCATCGTGGCATCCAGCGTTTTCCGTACCTATCAGAAACAGGACAGCGTGGGTTTGAGGCAGACTGGGAAAAAGACACATCTTGAGCCAAAACAACCACTCAACAAGCAGCTCCTGAGCCCTGGGCTAGCACTGGCTGCAGTCTGTGGGCACTTCCAGCTCTGCCACAGGGGGGGCTCCACACCTGAGCACACCAGGAAAGCTCCAGGGGAAGAAAGGCTCAGCAGTGCTGCCCACAAACCCCAACTCTTACCTCTTCATTCTCTATCTTGAGGGTGGCCAGCCGAGACTGCAGCTGGTGGTACCGCATCAGCAGCTCGGTCTGCACAGGCTGCTGGGCGCTCACCTGGCACACCTGAGACAGGAGACATTCCACGGGTCATGCACGGACCAGACACACATTCCCATACCCACACAATTCTCTCCAGCCCCCACAAGCTCCTGGCAGCCTCCAGAGAGGTTGTGTTGCCGTGTGTCCCGTGAGCAGTGCCCTGGACCCAGGCCAGCACCGAGTGTTTCTGCCATCTCCCAATTACAGCAGGTTAATGACAGCTCCCCTGTGCAGATCTGTGGGGCAGAGAGAGCCAAACCATGGGCTCCCTAACTGGGACAGACATGGAGCAAGAGGCAGCCTGAAAGGAGGAGCCCTAACGAGCCAAGAGTCTCATTAGGAAAGGAAACACGAACAGCAGTGTGTGAAGGCAGCAGAGAGGAGTAAGGAGTCAGGAACAATTTCACAGTTTAAAGGAGGGCCAAGCCAGGCCAGGCCCCTCTGCAGCCCCACAGGTGAGCACGTTACCTCATCCCCCATGTGTGGCTGGAACTCGAACTTGAGCGGCGGGCAGAAGACCTGGTTGCACATGTCCATGATGGTGTGCTTGTCGCTCCGTGCGTCCAGGTTGTCCACGGCGTTCTCGATGACGTCCAGGCCCTCGTGGCGGGACGTCTCCAGGTTGTACTCAGCAGACAGGTATGTCCTGAAGGTGCGAGCAAGGCTGGCATGGAATCCCAGATCACAGCACTGAGAAACACAAAGCAGGGTCTGGTCACACAAACACTCCCAAAGCATTTTGCGAGGTTCTCAAACACAGATGGAAGTCCAAGCAAGGCATGGCAGTGGACACCATGCCCCGTGGTGTGTGCACGTGCTGCTCTGTTCCTGGGCAGCTGCCTGCCTCCCACCATGGAGCAGCTCCTCATGCTGCTGATCACTCTCATGTCTGTCTTAGGGAACATGATAAAACTTGGATCTAATTGCTGCCAGAATACTGTACTTTAGACAAAAAACTGTTTTTAAACATTGTCCCCACTATAACTGAGTTTGGCATGTCAAGTGTCATACCAGCACAGGGATCTGCTGCCCTGAAAGCTCCATCAGAGCTGAGCAAGTCCAACCTGTGACCAATCCCCACCTTGTCACCCAGCCCCGAGAACTGAATGCCATGTCCAGCTACTCCTTGAACACCTCCAGAGATGGAAACTCCACCACTTCCCTGGGCAGCCCGTTCCAGTGTCTGATAACCCATTCTGTGAAGAAATGCTTCCTGAAATTCATATTGATAAACTCCAAGTGAAACCCAAAAGCTCAGCTGGTGCCACAAGTGGCTCTGACCCAAGAAGCCATCTCATGCTCAGTGCTGATGTGAGGTGACACCGCTCAGATCACGTCACAGCAGGGCTGTGCTTGCTTCAGCCTCTGCTAAAACCAGCAGCAGCAAAGCTACACTGCACTGATTCCCAGCCCCACTGTCCCTCCTCGTCTTTAAAACTTGTGAAAACCCACGTGCAGTAACGAGCAGTTTTGTAAAAACTATCAAATTGTCACAGCTCTCCATTCATCCTGCTTCTGTTTAGCCTCTAATAACACTAATTGAGAGTATGGGCAGTTATGGACTGGCACAGACCTGCCTTAAAAAAATCAACAAGCAACACAAAAAAGGTAAGGGGTGAATTTCCATTTGCTGCTCGGGGCAAGTCCTCATTGTGTGCTGCAAGTCTCTCCCATGAGACAGTTTCAGCGTGAACACCCATACGACCACTCCAGGTAGTAGGGAAACCCCAGAGCTGGAACAATGCAGCCGAGGGTGTGCCACACATATGGGGCAGGGACCAGGGCCAGGACCCCTGTGCCAGCGCTGGGGGAGGAGCAGCACTCCTGCCCTGACCACAGCCCTGTGCCCTGGGAACAGACTGTGCGTTCCCCAGCACCTCCCATCCCCTGAAATCACAGCTACTTTGCTACAAAAGACAGCACCAGGAGGAAATATCTGCCACTGTCCAAGGGTGGGAATTCCCAAAGCACACAAAACTGGGCCACTACAAGGCAAGGCACTGAATGGCACAGAACCCAAGCAGAGGGGCTCATGGCATTGCCAGCTGCTTTTAGGATGAAATTTCACATGAAATGTTTCCCCTTTTTTGCTGCTGGACTCGCACTGAAGGCGGTGGTGATTTGCAGTGCCCAGAAATCAGCTGCTCCTGAAAACCAGGGCAGGCACTCCCCTGGCTGCACACACTGCAGCCCTTGAAGTCCCTGGTGATCAGCACCACGCCGGCTGCTTCACACACGGATGCCCAGAGAATAAAAGACGGAGCAGGGATTTCCACGCAATTCCCAGAGGAACACACAATGGGGAGGGCAGAAGAAAAAGGAAGAAAAAAAAGACTTCAAACCGATGCTCCCAGCCCCAGAACAAATGGCATTTTCTCACCCCTCTCATCCCTTTGATGGCAAATAAATTAGAACCACAAATAATAATCCCGGCCCTTCCGCAGCGCCTTTCATCTGCCAAGCTCAGAGCTCCCCAAGCATTAATTCATCACGGCTGGTAACACCCTGCAAGGGGTGGAAATATCCCAGTGTTCAGCTTGAGAAACAAACCGGCTCCTGGAGCTCAAGCAAGCACATTCGGCCAAAACAACGTGGAAGCAGCCAAATACCTGTGTGCCTCCCACTGCCACCCCAGAGCTGCACTGGGGGCAGTCCTGGGCGCCGGGAGAAGGAAATGCACACAGTATTCTGTGGCTCCAGCAACTTCGAGTCCCTCTGTTATCTGGGAGGCTGAACCTGCACATGACAGAGCTCAGCCAGGCCCACGCCTCGGACCTGAGCAAGTGGAACCCCAGAGTAACACCTGAGTAACACCTGGGTGTCCTGCAAGCCACCCCTTACCATCCCAGGCAGAGCAGTAATGCCCCTGCCTCCACAGGACCAGCACTGCCGGGCCCAGAGCTGCAAACAAAGAGCCCAACTCATTCACTCTGCTCTGTTCCCACTTCTCTGCATTTTTTTCCCTTATCTGTTTTTAAAAAATATTCTGCATTATTTTTAATTATATGCATAATACATAATAATTACATGCTTATTTTAATTTCTGGCCTCTACTCTCTTGACATTGCTGCAAAACCCAGAGCTGTACTGCGCAGCAAGTAAATCACAGAATCCCAGAATGGTTTATGTTGGGAGAGACCTTAAAGATTATCCAATTTCAACCACCCTGCCATGAGCAGGGCCACCTTCCACTAGCCCAGGTTGCTCCAAGCCCTGTTCAACCAGGCCACTAAAGCCCACTGAGGATTTTTGGCATAACTATTTCAGTTGCTGTTGCTGTTCCCTAACTTGACTCAGCTAATTTTTCCAGGGACCAAGCAATTCCACAGTTCCATGTAACACTGAATTTCCTCAGAGCTCCCCTCCTTTCCTGGCTTCTCTCAGATACAGCAATCACTAATCTGCAGGGAAGTGGGCTACTGTTCCAGAAGGACTCAGAGGAGGCTGCACACGTTTTGGCACATCAGTTTGTATGGAAACTGCCTGTTCTATTTTCTCTGCTGAATCTAGTGATATCTTTCATGTGACCACTTCAAACTATCTCGCAGCCATTTCCCAGAGAACTCCAGAGGGATGGATAAGAAGCTTTATCTCCTCTTCACATACGTGTCCGAAAAGATTAACTTGGTCACACAGTTGATGACAGTAATGAGACAAGCCCAGGCGCTTAAACAGACGCACGTGTCATCCGAGGAGGAGGCCCCGTGGTGCACTGACAGTCCAAGGCTAATTTGACCTATCTCTATATTCTTCCCTTCCTTTCTAGGACAAAACAACACGGCCACTGGAGACAGAGGGGCAGACGGCTCTGCGCCCCTTCACGGCTCCTCTGATGGGCTTCACAGTTCTCATTAAGCCGCAGCCCTGGGAGGCTTCCCTCCCTCCTGCCTCCCTCCCGGAGCAGCTGGGGCCTCTGCCTCGCCAGAGCAGCAGAGTGGAGCACAGCTTTGTCACCAGGCTTTGTCACCAGCCACTGCTCGGCAGGGACGCCCAGGGAGCAAGTGATGTCAAGGCTGTGCCCAAGAGATGACACTGAGGCAGCTGGGATTTGGGGGAAACGCCGGTAAATTGGCTCTGCAGTGTCCTGAGGGTTTGGATTTGTGTGAAATCAGCAGCTGCACGTGGCAATTTGTACTGGAGATGGAGGGTGTGTGAGCCCCATCGCCTCTCCCGTACCCCAGAGAGCCAGCCCGGTGCATCCCTCGCCATTCCATGGTGGAGCAGGGTGGAGGAGCTGGCAGGAGCCACGGGAGCGTGGCCAGCTGGGCCCAGAGCGTGGCTGGCCGGGCTCAGAGCTGCCCTGGGCCCAGAGCGTGGCCAGCCGGGCCCAGAGCGTGGCCAGCCGGGCTCAGAGCTGCCCTGGGCCCAGAGCGTGGCCAGCCGGGCCCAGAGCTGCCCCGGGCCCAGAGCGTGGCCAGCCGGGCTCAGCTCTCCCGTGAGGCCCCGGCTCACCCACACTCTGCGGAGCCGCTCCCTCCGTGGGCTCAGCTGCCCTGCGCAGACCCCCTCCAGAGCCACTGGGATCCTGTGACTTGGATTCATTTCTTCTGGAGCTGCTGAAGCCCTCCTTGCCTCACCCTTGCAAGATACACTGAACTCATAAAAAGGCCTGCTCATCTAAACTGCTCTCCCTTTGAGGATATGGGACACCCATGCTCATCACACATCCAGTATTTTGTTTGTTTGGTGAACAGACTTTATAATCGGGGAGATTTCATTGCTCCATGTTAAACATGCTTTAGCTGAAGTCCCTGAAGGGATTCCCGGAATGTGGGAGAAATGCCATCTGCTGACTCCAGTGGAAGTGTCAGTGAGGAAATAAAAGTTGGGAAGAATAATATAAACAGACAGAGCTAAAATGGAACTCAGCAAATCTCCAGAAAATCAAAGTTCAAAAAACTCCACAAAACTAAGTCATTCTTGCTTAAAAAAATAATTTAACGAAAGAAAGACAGAATATGCACTGCAAAAGCAGAAAGCCTGCAGATAAATCACGGTGTTCTCACACCTTGCCATTCAAATGTCTCAAAGAACAACTTACTTGTTTTTAACACATCTTCAATAATAAAGAGAACAAAACATAATTAAGAGTATTTTATCGTATATCAAAACCTTGAAGTTGTCAGGGGATTTGCATAGACTTACTTTAATTCTCAGAAGTGTAACTACATGCTAATGGGCGAGGAAAGGAGGTAAACACTCAAGCAGCTTTTTAAATTGTACATTTAGGTAACTCAGTGCTTCAAGCTCAGCTATTTATGCACTCACTGAGGCAACTCCAGCAGGAAGAAACTGCACCGTGCAATCTACACGCTGTGGGATGCCTGATAAAGGAAGAGGCAGAAATCCCTTCTCTGGGTAAATCCCTTCTTTGAATGATCTCAAAGCAGTTTGTAGGAGTCACCAGAGCTCAGTTCCTGCCTTTGCCATAAAGCTGCCTCCAGCAGTTCCTGCCCTGAGGCTATTCCCTGCAAGGAATAGGAGGGATAGGCACCTTCCCCAGCCAGGACAGCACTGCCACGTGTGTGCTGAATCCCCACTGAAGTCACCGAGTCAGAAAAACCCCTCTGGTTCAGCACCAAAACCAGGGCTGTGCGTGACCTTGGGAAGCATTTCTCTGTCTGAAACACAGACTGACCAATGGGCCAAGAAGAAGCCTCAGTCTCACCTGGCTCACCCCAAGGCAAACCCAACTCACAGGACATCTTCAGCCCCAGTCAAGAATATCCCAAGGCCCCCAGAGGCACCCCTTCACCACACAGGAGTGCAGTCAGGAGCTCAGCCAGGCTGGCTGGGCCCAGGGAAGGCACTCACGTCGATGAGGTCGGAGACGTCGTGGATGTAGTACTTGCTGACGGCCGCGTTGGTGGCTGCCAGGTTCAGCAGGTAGTCGTTCCTGGCTTTTGTACACTTCAGCTTGTTTTCAGAATACTTGGCTTGTCTCTGAAAAAGCAGAACGGAGTGTCAGAGCACAAACAGGATGGTACTGGCACAGTTTCTCCTGCCACAGACCCCCCACAGCACCCTGCAGCCTGGGTGTGATGAGGTAATCACTGAAACTTGGTATCTGGTATGAAAACAGGGACCTTGCCAGGGTGGAGGAGATCCCATCTGAACACCCCTCGCACTGTCAGCCAACCATGATGGGTGCATCCTGCTCAGAGGTACTTGGAGCCCCTGAGCACAGCTGCTGCTGGGGATTTTGGCATCAGTCAGAAACAGAGGGCCAAATTTTCCCTCCAGAAATGCTGACATACGTTTGGACTTGCTCCAGATGCGTGCAGCTGTATCAAAGTGGAATCTGGCCCAGAGACCCAAGCTACACAACTCAGAACAGGACCCAGAATTCAAAACTGTAGGAAAGCAGATGTGCTCCAGATCTGGGACATCTGCTCAGGCAGATCCCTGCTCTGAAGGCTGAATCAAAAAATTAACCCTTCCGAGAAGTTTACTGTTAGAAATGGCCCAGGGCTGGGTGAGCCAGTGAGCAAAGGTGTCCTGGCTGGGGAAACTATCTCCTTTTCTCCAAAATTCTTCCCTGCTCCTGGCTGCAGAGAAGGGCCGGGACCAGCTTCTAGACAAGGCTTGACTCAGAGTCAGGATGGCATGACAGGGACAGGCAGTGCAGCCTTGGATGGAGTGGGGGACTGCCCAGGGAAGACACTTGTGATGGCCTCCTCGGGTTGCCTTCAGCAGAACATGCACATGAGACACCAGCCTTCCTAACCCCGTCCCAGAGATACAGGAATGGCCTCACAGACAAGGACAAGGCTGAAGCCAAGCCCTGCTGCCTGCAGGGAGCCCCAACCCCAGCCCAGCTCCCTCTTCCTTCCCTCTCACCCACCTTCTCTTTCATCTTCTCAATCTTCTTGACAGAGCTGCGCCGCTGAGGCCGGTCCTCATGTCGCAGCAGGTTCACACTGATGTCCCCTGACTTGTTGAACTGCTTTTCTTCCTGCTTCTCTGCCTCCTTCAGCTTGCTCTCGGCGCTGATGCTCTCTGCGTGGTACATGTGGTAGGTCTTCATCACCTGCAGACACAGGAGGTCATGAGCCACCTTGCCATGGTCACCTGCAGCACCGGAGCAGGGCAAGCCAGCCGCCCTGGGCAGGGCAGAGGGGCTGTGGGGGCCACTGTGGCATTAAGGAACACAGTGGGGAGGAAAGCCTGAGAGATGAATCCCAGCCCCAGCCCTATTTCTAGAGGCTCCAGGCTGGCCTAAGAACTGTGATGGCGCTCAGTCCCACTGGGGGGACACGATCCAGCACACACCTGCAGTCAAAGAGCACCGTCAAGAGAGCACAGTCAAAGAGCACCGTGTGCCTGCCAATAGGGAAATAAGGAATAACCTCAGAGCTCTGCAGCTGGGATAAGGGTCTCCATGACAAGTGACCGTGAGGGAGGCCACAGCCACTCTGAACTCCCTTTTGGCCTAACCCCTCTGCTCCCACACTTGGACTTGCTAAGCCACCAGACAGCCCTTGCTCTGCCACCCAGACAGCAGAACCATCCAGAAGTGGAGGAGCTGCAATCCCCAGGCAGAAATGGGGTTTGTCTCCTGTCACCACCTCATCCTCCCCTGCTGCCACCAGCACAGGCAGTGCCAGGATAGGCGCAGCAGCACCTTGTCCTTCACATTCCAGATCCAGGAGGGATGATGCTGATCCTGGAACTCTCTACAGGCAAAACTTCCAGCACAACCTTCCCTTTCAGAAACAAGAGCCCAAAGGGCACATCGGATCATTTTAACGGAGCTGGCTAGAGGGACACATCTGCTCCTCTCTCTTTATTCCTTTAGTCACACTGTCCCCTTCCATCATCTCCCTTTGGGATGTGGGTGATTTATTTCACATTGCCTTGACACAGCACACAGGGCCCAACTGCTCACTGCAATCAGCCTCAGCAGGGCTGGGCACTGCAGGCTGGGACAGGCTGGGACAGGCTGGGACAGGCTGCCTGAGGCCCAAGGGTTCAAACAGAGCAGGAACCCCAAAGGCAGGGGATTTTTACACACGGCTTAATGAAGCAAACACAGCTTTCCTCAGCTGTGGCTGCCAGCAGGACCCAGGAGTGTTTGACTTGGAGCAGGTCAGGCTGAGCCGCAGGACCCCTCCTCCTGCCAAGCACAGCCCTCGGCCCAAGCAGGCTCCCAATGCCCACCAGAGCTGCACAAACCTGCTGCTGCAGGGACACCCCAACGCAGGGACAGGCAGGGGGCAGTGAGCAAAGGCTCCTGCTTGGCCCTGAGCTGCTGCATTTCCAAGCCCTGCAGATTCTTAACACAGATTCCAGACACATATTTCAAACTGCCTTCTCTGCAGTGAATGTCACAGGACACACACAAAACAGATGATTCCTGGATTTTCTTAAAGAGAAAGACCAGAGGGCTTCACTGAGCCCTCTTCATCCTCACCATCTACATCTTTTTGTGAACGCACAGAGGGAATGAAAAAGCAAAGTGCTGCATATCAGGGCTTCAGGCAGTAAGAGGAAAGGTTTCTGCAGCACGCAGAGAGGCCCTAACACAACATGACAGAGAAGCTCAACGAGCTCCAAATTGCAGGATTTTTGTGAAATCTAAAGGTTATGGGACAGTTACCCAACCAAAATAGACACCTTAAACAACTCACTGTGCTCCTCACCAGCTGCCCTGCCACACAGCTCACTCTTGGAAATTCAGAGCATATTTCTGTTTATATCTGCCTTAATTTTGGCCGGGGCCAAGCTGCACTGCAGCAATCAGCCCCTGATCTGCAATTCCCTCGTGCCGTCTCGGTGCCCGCAATCAAATCAGGCTGTCCCTGGCCTGCATTGCTGTGACACAAAGACAAACTGCCACAGCTGCGTCCCGGGGATCCTTCCTGCAAATCAGTTAATTAGCTGCAGCGAAGGAGGAAAAATATGTTCCAATGTTCATTAGTTATTTAACAACACGAGTTGTGTTTTCCATATTAATTACATGTTCTGGATAAAGGCTGTTGCCAAAATACCGGCCATAAATGGCACTGCTGGCAGTCTCCAGCTACAAGGGCTTTGTTCTCCTCAACAGCTCATCCCCAAGGTTCTGACCCAGCAGAGGAGCCAGAGCAGAAATGGGGTGACCGTGTCAGGTACAGGCTCAGGCCCCCTCAGCCTTCTGCCTTTACCAGCTCCAACTGGTACCTCTCTGCTGGAATCCATAAGGAGGAACCAAAGGAATTAGGCTGGTTTTAATTCACAGCTGAACTATTTCTGCACAAAACCATTCACAAGCATCTCCACTTCAGAATGAGAGTCATCCACTTCCATTTTGATTAAAATCAGTGCGGCTTTGGTTCTCTCCATACAGACTCCACGGGGTGACTTGCATCAGAACAGCAACAAGGCTGAGTTAAAATCAATGCGGTTGTTTTGGCTTAAGTTTGAGACAGTGAATGCCTGAGAAGCCTGTAAAAAATTGTTGTTTCCACCCATGTCGGAACCCAGGATTCTCCTCTGGGTGTCCTGGATGGCCAGAGCCGCTGGCAGGGGGCTCTGAGACCCTGGCATGCAGCCAAAGACACACGTGGGGTTTTGATCTTAGCCCGTGGAGCAAGTTACTAACTCTGTATGAAGAATTACAAGCCACACACACAAAAGTTTAGATAGCGTAGTAGAAGTAGTCACGAAGTAAAGGGTAGGATTTCTGAGTGCTGTACAGGGGGGTTTAAGCCTTGTACGCAGGGGTCCAAGTTTTGTACATGGGGGTCAGGAGTTCTAAGATGGAGGGACTTGGGTGTGCCCTGTCCTCTTTCTTTCTCCTTCCTAACCTCCATGTCTTTGGTGGTGTTGGCACTCACAGATTGGTTTAGAGTAGAAAGTCACCATTCAATATAGATAGTAGGTATTGGAGAAAAAGCATAAACATGTAGTACGTAATATATGATATAAAAGATAGCACCAGCCCCCTGGGAGGGCAGAGTGCCTTTGTCTGAGCTGCTGAACGGGCCACAGCAGTTCAGGGAGAAGAATCTTGTAGATAACCAACAATAAACAACCTTGAGAACAGACAACAGAAGACTACTGAGTCTTTCTTCGAAGGCACGGGTTGGAGGAGGGACTTTTCCATCTTTCGGGGTCATCCCAATCCGGGGGTGAAACCCCACACACCCAGTGCACAGAATTCCCCTTGGGGAGGCTTAAAGAGCAGCCTCACCAGGGCATGGACGAGCTGTGGATAAAGGCCTGGCCAGAGGCAAGAAAATCGACTTCCCTGTGCTGGCAGCAGTCAAATGACATTTCTGAGGAAGCAGCAGCCTGCTGTCCTGTGAGCCAGGTCCCTGCCCCGTGTCTGGCTTTGTCAGCAGCCACAGCTCCCGTGCTGCTCGTGGGCACCCAGCGTGCTGCAAAGAACACACCAACAGCAGCTCAGCCCCAAGGATGCCCCCAGCCACCCCCAGCACCCATGAGCCGGGGCAGCTGGGCCTGTTTCACCTGGTGGCTCAAGGACAGAGCTCTGAGCAGCAGGAGCTGCTGGCACCAAGCAGATGTGAGGTGACCCTGACTGCCCCACAGGCAATCATTGCTCTTCATGCTTTTGAAGTACGTCCCTTCCCTGCTCCCTCCTGCCTGGATGACAGCCAGTTTGTTATCTCAGCAGCAAGGCTGAACACAAACACAGAGCTCCTCCAGCTCTCCCAGTTTCCCACTCAAACCAGTTTGTTTCACCATTCAAGCCCATTCTGCTCAGCACCTGCAGCAAAGCAGTGAATGGGAGAAACCTCAGCTCCTGTGAGGATGAGCAGAATCACCCTCTGTGCTCCTCCTTGGTCGCTGCTTGCACTGGGACCTCAGCACATTGCTGACCCCTCCGTGACCCCAGCGTGTCCCTTGGGGATGGCCCTGTCCCCTGGCTGGGTTCAGAGCAGACTGGTCCACAGATATGCAGGTCAGCCCAGCCCTTGTTAGTCTTTCCTTGTTTTGCATCTGTCATGCTGCTGCTGTAATTAATCCTAATTAGTCACCACCCCTAACACAGCTTGTGACATTCAACCATCAACAACGCACTCCCAAATCTCACACAGGCTTTTTAATCTGATCTGCTGTCCACCCACACTGCAGGTCTCACAACAATCAAATCCTTCAACAGCCAATGCAGGAACAAACCTGCTAAGAAGAGATTTATGGCAGAAATTTCAAATACAATCATTCATGCTCTGTTGTTTAGGCCTGTTCTTCAAAAAGATGAAACAGAATGATTGTTTAGGAATAAACCTACTGCAGCATTATTTATGTACCAGTTACAGACACAACCAAAGAAAGCAAATATATTATCTCAATTTTCCAACAAAAGGCAGACTTTATATGGTTTTGTTGCTCCTAAACCACAAATAAAATAAATTTTAAAAAAACCACTTGCTACAGGGCAAGAGGCAGAAGCAACACAAAGACTTTTACTACTCTGCTATGAAAACCTGCTTGAAGAGCCGTGTCCTGACTAACAGCACATGATCTCACTGGGAGGCACAGACAACTCTGCAGCCAAAGTGTTCCTCGGGGCAGAAGCTCCTCTATGAGCCAGAAGTTTTCTGCATTCCCCAGCAGAAGGTGTATTCAGCCATCCCCCCAGGCCACGGGCTCAGAGGGGCAGGGAGGTGTCCAACACACAAGCACGGCCAGCTAAGAGCCACTGGTGCCTGGAAATCACCAACCCAGTGTCTGAGCAGGGCCAAAAGGCACTGTGGTGCCCGAGCCCCAGCAGGTGAGAGCATCACAGACAGGGATCTGACTGGATCACACACAAACAGCCCCAGCCTGGCAGGTGAGAGCATCACAGACACAGGGATCTGACTGGATCACACACAAACAGCCCCAGCCAGGCTCGAGGGAAGCAGCTGGGCACCCGGACCCAGCCCCTGGCCTCGGACTGCTGGGAAACCCTCCAGCACTGCCACCACCCCAGTGAGGAGAGAGGCTCTCCCAAAGGATGGGAGGGGAAGGAATGGGCCACGCTGCAGGACAGCCAGGGCAGAGCCTCCTCAGATTTGCTCTAACAAATGCCCGTGCTCCCCAGGCTGCGGCCAGGAACGGTGGGACGGGCTCACGCTCACCGTGTAGAGCTCATTGGTGACCTTCAGGAGCTCCTCGTGCATCTGGAGGCCAATCTCCTTGCTCTGCAAGACAAGAACAAGAGAGGTGACACTGTTATGCTCAAAACACGCAGATCTAAAATGAAAATACACTTCAGAGGAATCTGAAACGTGAATACACAGCGCAGCAAAGTCTCATGCAGTTTCAGAGCGGCTCCATATTCATTTGAGGTTGATGTTTGTCCATGGATCACCCAAACAGGGTTTCAGAGACCATGAGGGGAGGAATTTCATATAATTGAACCTATTTAACCCTGCAAAACACATGAATCTAAAATTATGGGCAATACTGCTTTGCCCTTCCACTGGTAAAATAAATTCCCAGCCCACAGACAGCTCCCCATTTGGGTGTAACACACAACACTGTCCCCAGTTTGGGATTGGCAGAGATTCCCTTTGAGACTGGCAGGGTGTACATTATCCAACAGCCATTTGTGTTCTCTAGATTGGCATCCTCCAGCCCCAGAGCATCACCTGTCAATCTGTCTTGATCTGAAACACTCTGCTGCTCTGTGATTAAGCACATCTGCTGCTGGACCTGCAATTTCCAGCCAATGCTGGTATTTCAGAGCAAAGACTACCAGGGCTCCCCAGCACTGGCATCCCAGGTTTATGATTCCCTTGGCCATGACCAAGCCCCAGCTCCTCCTCAGTAACTCATTTTCACTATCTGACCCGAGTGAACCAAAGCATCTCTGAAAAAGGACATTACAAAATAGCTACACCACAGTTATATAATAAGGTTTCCAGTTTCACAACAGCAGCAGCCAAAGTTCAGCCAGCTGAGGAGACAGTGCCAGTGAGGAACTCCTGGCATCCTCCTGTCTGCTGAAATCCCACTATCAGCCTGTGTTTTCCCTTTCCTTGCCAGGCAGGATGAGGCAGATGGAGTTGCCAGCCTCCTACAGCATGGGCACAGCCCTTCATGGAGAGGCCACAGCATGGGGAGCTGCCCAACACTGGAGCTTGGCTGCAGATCAAACCAATTCCTACTGCAACCCAGCAGCTGGAGGTGCTGGGATGTGCTCACACTGCTTTCCTGCCTGCCTGTAATTACACCACAAATCTCTCCGTGGAATCTTCTTGGCTAGGAAATACTTATTATAGCTTGAAGATGTGTTTAAACTAAGTATAGACACCCCCCCTCCTCCCTCCCCTAAACCAAACCAAAACAAAACTGAGCAGTTTCTCCCAGATTTCCTCAAATAACTCCAGGAAGTTTTGTGCACATGGGCAGGGAAAACAACATTCCATCAGGCTGGGTGATGAGAGAAGCCCTCGACGGGGACAGGTCCTCTAATTGTCCAGTCAATGGGACAACCTACATACTTTTGAAAGTTTAATCTAGATTATTAGAAGTTAGACTTAAAGCAAAGCCTGAGGCAAGGAGTCTAAAGGGTGAAAGTCCCACCAGTAAGCACAGTGTGTCCGTGAGTTAGACCAGTTGTTGTCCCACGAGCTACACCTGCACAGGCAACCACAGGTGGGAAGCAGAGTTAAAGAGCCAGTTGCTCACAGACACTAACCCAACACCTGGCCCCTGCTGCAAAGGGTCTGTGGCACCACTGGGAGTGTCCCAGCATCCAAGAGGGCAGTGAGGATGAGTGAGGATGCTGGAGCCTCTTCCAAACTGAAGGACTTGCCTCTCCTCCAAGCCTGCTGCCTTCCCTTTCTCCAACAGAGAAATTATATTTGTGTACTTACAGGAGACAACACCAAAACATCATTCCAGTTCCTGGGACCATCCACAAAACCCGAACTGCAATTTAGGTGCTTCCTTTATGCCTCACATTCCTCCTAAAACCCACAATTGCTCACTGAGACAGCAATGGCTTCAAGTTAGCAATTTATTAAAACTCCTGCCATGCTGACAAAGTATGGGGAAGCAGTAGCATGGATGACTGACAACAGAGAACACTTACTCTGAAGACAAAGACAAGAGCTCCCATCCACACACTGCTGCTTCATCCAACCTCCATCCAGGACAAAGCAGCATGGGCTGTGATTAAATTCACTGTCGCAGCACATAATTAAATCCCACACTGGGGAATAAGCCAGCACCCTTATTTTGGACATAGCAATGCTCTGGCTCAAACATGTAATTTCCTGTATCCCATACCTGGAAGAAGCATCATACTTCCTTCCTTCTGCACAGCAGAAGGTTAGAGTGGAGCAAACACCTGCCTGGCAATGGTGCCTCAGCCTGGGTTTGAGTGTGGCAGGACATGCTACGAGGTTTCATGGTGACAGACTCGCCCTGGCAGCAGAGAGAGCCACATCTCCACAGGGACACAGCTCAGCATCTCCACTGCCTGCTGCCCATCAGCAACGTCAGCACACTCACCCTGAACATCTCCTGCATCGGGAACGTGACTCACACTGGAAGCCCCAGGGAAATCTGCCCAACTGAGTTTTCTTCTGCTCTCCTCACAGAATGCCAGAATGGTTTGGGTTGGAAGGGCTCCCAGCTGGACAGAGGAGGCGAGCTGGGGAGGACACTCGGCTGGAGAGGGACAAGCCACACTGCCTGGGTCAGTGACAGTGACCCCACCTGAGCCAGGCTCAGCCAGGGGAGCCAAGGGAGCAGCAGCTCAGCACCCACATCTTTCCAGGCAGATCACCACGTGCTGAGCAACTGCTCCTCAGTTATGCTCATCCTGTACCCCGGGAGCCCTCCCCGCCCTTCCCAGGACTGTTCACATTTACATAATGAGCGCAGGAAACACAAAACCTCCTGGCTCCTTATGTCCCCGCGGCATGTCACAGGCCATTAATAAACTCTAGATGGGAAGAATTAAAAGTGACATTTCTGGAAAAAAATGTTACTCTAATTTACCATCAAAGAGCAATCTCCAGCACACCCAGCAGCTGAACCACGACTGCGGGTGCTTTAACCCTTCTGCAGCTGGGTTATCTGCCAGCAGCATGCACAGCCTGGCCCCCCTGGAGGAGGGCTTGGAGGGCTTTACCCACCACACTCAAAGCCAGACTGAAACCACAGTGAAAGATCCCTCCTCTGAGCAGCTTCATATACTGCAAGGCTGGATCTTCAAAACGCATTTACCAGCATGCTCCTATTTCCACACAGGCGCCCCAGGTTCCCACTGAGCACTGCTGAGAAGTGGGAAGTGCAGCCTCAGATCCCTTCAGACAAGGCGTGCCATAAGTTGAGAAAAATAAATAACCTGAATATGCTCAAAAGTGGCAGCCTCTCTGTCCACATGAAAGGCAAATGTCAACACAAAGTCTTTTTCCCTGCTTTAGCTGAACGTTATTTGCAGGGACAGGTAAGTCCAAGGAACAAACCCAGTGAAATCACAGATGCTCACGAGGTTCCTTGCCCTGTCAAGGTTCCTCTGGATGCAAAGCAGGTGCTGGCTCTGGCAGGCTGCAGAGAGAGTCATGCCAGCTCTCCTGGCAGGAGGTGGAAGAGGGAGAAACAAGCAGCAACCATTTCTATAAAATTTAAGTGTTGAGCCTTAGAAGCGTAAATTCAAAAATGAGAGGAGATGGAAGAACACCAAACACAAAGAAATAATTCTGCTGAATGGATGAAATACTTCACCATCCTGTCCTGGCTGAGGATTGACATACAACACCAGAACACTCAGAACACTCAATATATGTCCTTGTTTGCAAGCTGGCTGAATTTGTCCCGTGTTTCCAAATGAGACACACCATCCACAGACATGGGCAGGGAAAGCAGAAGCACAGTTTAAACATAAATCTCCAAAACTGGTTCAGAGCAAAATGCAAATGGGAGGAACATTTTGAGACAGAACTGGACTAACCAACACATACCAAGTATCTCCATTTCTGGAGGGCAGGAGAACAGGAAAAGGGATGATATCCCATATCAAATCAGCCAACACAACCTGACCTTGCAGTTTAATTTCTAGGTCAGATCTATAAACTAGAGGAAACTGGCCATAAAAATATCACATTAAGTTTATTCTCCAGTCAGGCTGAAATTTCAAGATAAGCCCTGATTATGAGCCTTCTCCTCCTGGAGAGGCAGGTGCCCTGTGGCTCACCCTGCTCCCTCACGACAGTCCCCAGCTGCCCCTGATGAAAACAAGGCCACAGAGCCTACCCTCTGCCGGGACTCTTGGTGCTCTTACCACACTCCTCACCTTCAATGAACAGCTCTGGTCCACCTGACTGTGTGATTCTCAGAAGTCTCTGATGCTCCTTTTTAATTTGGTTATCATTAATAATTCTGTATCATCAGCAGATTTCGTCATCTTACTGTTCAGGCTTTTTCCAAATAATTTATTAGGAACATCACTGGAACTCTCCTTCCCTTTTTTCCTGCCTTTTAACTAATCATTAATCCAGAAAACAACCCCTCTCTACTCTTCAACAGCTCTTCAAGAATTTCAGCTAAGGCCCTTTTCCAGTGAAGGCCCTACAACTAGCTAATGACACGATCTCTGGCTCCTGGAAATACCTCCACTGAATTTCTGAGGCATGACTCTTGCCTTCAGGAAGCACAGTGACTCCTTTCTTGTACCTGCCTCATAGCTGTCACCCTGCTCTTGAGCAAGGTTCCACCCAACAGGCCTGTTCTGACCTGTTCTCCGAAGCCCTCCAAAGAGCCTAGAAAAAAAGTCAGCCTGTTTTCACCTCTCTCTTCTCTGGCACTGACACTTTGAGCACCAGGGCACACCTCACACTCCAGACTTGACAGGTCTAGATCTCAGTTTCTTTCAAACTCTAGGATAAATACTACCAGGAACACTTTTTAGTGATAGTCCCTTGCAAGATTTGCTCTGCAACATTTAAGACAATTCTATTTTAGACTAAAATTCCAGGATGGACGCTCGTGAAGCAAGGCTGCTCAGGTTACCTTTTTGAAGAGCCTGATGACATCCTCACTGATCTGCGAGAGCCGGACGATGACATTGTTCATGAAGATGTCATTCAGGGTGGCGTGGTCTCGGCTCTCTCGACGGGTCTGCGTCAGAACCAGGTACCAGCAGTTCACAGGGGACAGGAGGTGCTGATCTTTCCTAGGGAATCGTGGAAAAGAAAAAGCAAAAAGGCCAGGTGAACACATCAAAAAGGCACACATTTTCAAATGAACACCGTCAGCACATCGCCTCCCTCCCTGCACACGGTCACTGGGATTCGGGGCGTGATCTCCTCTTCCAGCTGAACCAGCACTGCATGCAGGGATCTCCAGTGGCACAAGCACCTGTACCACACCAGGCCCCCGGCCAGCCCCTTCCCAAACTGGGTGCCCTGGAGGATGGCACAGGAGAGGAGACATTGCTGGAAAGGGAGAGAGTTTCGTACAGCTCGCAGTACAAATACAGCTGTCACTGCTGCAGAAGGGCCCTTTGCCACCCCGCACACTGTGCTGGCTTTAGTCCACTGAAAAGTGCTCACGAAAGGCTTCTGCATCCAAAGTTACCTCAGAGTGCCTGTGCACAACACGAACACACTCAGGCATGCTGCCGGGGACAGCGTGGAGACTGCAGAGCCCCGTGCCTGCACACACAGACAGAACAACTGCAGGCAGACAGAGGGACGAGCCCGCGGCCCCGGAGGCACGGCGATGGCCAGAGCCAGGGCTGGGCACAGCCCGCTGCACACGGGGACAAAGGGCACTGGAGGGACCCTGAATCCTGAGAGTGCCACAGCCCCATCAGAATAACGACACACAGGAGCAGCTGGGGAAGTGGTGCAGATGAGCCTGGTAAGGGAGGTACAGAGCAGTCTGGAAGGCAAAAATGTATTACGGGAGTCTCTGGACATGGAATGGACAGTGAGGACTCAGCAGGAGAGAGCACTGAAATCACGCTGACCTGATTAACACCACCAACACCAGCACTTGTGCTCAGCTCCTTCAGAACAGTGGAGAACCACCTGGCACCTGTGGACACTGCACAGCAGCAGCTTCTAGAATTGTAAGCAATGCAAAGTCCTAATACTGCTCTGAGCTAATGGCTGAGGCCAGACACCCCCTGAACCTCTGTGGGCTCCATCTCTGAACCAGAGCTCCTTACTGGCCAATTCCTTCAATTCCTTGGTGCACAGTGCAGCACCCAGCACCACACAACCAACATGCAACAGCCAGATGCCAAAAGGACAGAGAGGATCTGAACAGCAACTCATCATCAGCAGAGCTTGGCACAAGACAGCAGTAAAGCCTCACACCAGAGAGACCGAGTAAACAGATTAAATGGGATTTAGTAATATGGAATAAATAGGATTTAGTAATGTAACAGCAAAAATCACTGCTCTTGCAGCTGAAACAGGAAAAAAATCACCAGGGGTTAGAGGAAGAAACAGACTGTGAAGAGCCTGGGGCTGGTGAGGAGAAGGGCAGCAAGCAGGCAAAGCCCAGGCTTGCTGTGAAAGGCACTGAACAGCAGCTGCAGTCTTTGGCCACTGAACTGAATGACATGAGTTTCATCTGGAACAAAGGGCACAACTCCAGCTGAGCGACTTTCACAGATACCGCTGGCAGAAGAGACAGCGACAAACACTGTGGCCCAGGGAGGCAAAGGTGGAGAGCTCAGGTGCTGCAAGGAGAGCAGCCAGGAGCAGCGCCTGGCTCCATGCTGCCAGGGCTGCCACGGTCCCAGGGCACAGACTGTGCTGGGCACAGGGCACACACCCTGCTGGGCACAGGGCACACACCCTGCTGGGCACAGGGCACACACCCTGTCGGGCACAGGGCACACACCCTGTCGGGCACAGATCCTGCTGGGCATAGGCACAAATCCTGCTGGGCACAGGGCACACATCCTGCAGGGCACAGCCTCTGCCAGCACGGCCCCTGCTGGGCACAGAGCACACATCCTGCAGGGCACAGGGCACACATCCTGCCAGGCACAGCTCCTGCCCTGCCCGTGCTGCCCAGCGAGACCCTGCGCCCCTGACACCTCCAGGAGAGCCAGCTGTGCCAGGGCACACAGCAACCCCCAGCAGCTGCCAACCCCCAGCACGAGCACAAGCGTGGCCCCACAGAGCCCAGCTGGACACCTCTGGCCTGGCACACACAGGGAGCAGGGCCCAGCCCCAGCTGCAATGGGCAGTGGCCTCCACAGGGCCTTGAGGTCACCAGCCAGCAGAATGGCACAAGCCAGTATCCTCACCACAGAGCAGTCACCTCCAAAATGAAATTCTGAGTCAAGATTGTTTTTCTTTCTATTTTTTTCAGATATTTTCTGGTTTAGCCAAGCCCACAAGTGTGGTTAAACTGAAAAGAAGCTGCTTTTGAAAACACATATTTACATATTCATGGATTTCACAACTGCATCACTGGTTTGATTCTCACACAATCCCAGGACTCAGTTCATATTCCCTACTTCAAAGCTTTGTTTCACAATATTTCCACTATAGATCTGCCTCCCTCCAACACCATACGGCTAAGCACAGAAAAAGCACATACTTTATTGCAAATGAAGTGCAGTAAACTCCATTTCCAGAAAATGCTTCCAACCCTGAGCCTGCCAGTGAGCCTGCATGAAACACGCAGCACCCGGGCAGCTGGTGACTGGGCTACACACAAAATCCAGGGCTATACACCAGACCCACCACTATCTGCACGATCAAATCAGCGGCTGAATTCAAGACCCTTGAAAAAATCAAGGGGTCTGACTCCTTCCTAGTCCCCAGTTCCTATTTTATTGTATTGCTCAGTGAGTGTAATTCATGCAGCACAGGTCAGTGATGCTGTGGTGGAAGTCCTGGACAGACACGTGTCCAGTTCCTTCTGTGACCCCACAGGGATGAGACAGACGAGGTCACGGCCGAGGTGCCCTTACTCCGTTTGGGACTGCGATGCTACAGACCAGCCTCCAGTGCTCACTGCAGCCTCCGCCCCTCCTTCTGCACCAGCCTGCCCCCGGGAACAGCCACTCACTTGAACTGGTGCTCTCTGGAGCTGCGGATCTTGGAGGAGAAGCGCTCGGCCAGCTTCTCCAGGCTGCGGGAGTACTCCAGCTCGATCTCGGCCTTCCTGCGGAAGAACTCCTGCAGGTCCTGCAGCAGCTGCAGGCGCGACTCCGACTGCTGCTCCAGGCATTTGAACTGCTCCACCAGCTGCGTTCGGATTTCTGCAGGCACACGGGAGAGGAGAGGAACAAAACACATCAGCTGCAGACACTGGACAGGAAGGTTCTCCTTCCTTGTCCCAGAGCAAAGAGCTCTGCTGGAGCTCCCTCCCAGCCCTGGGTGAATTCAGGGCTCAGTAAGGCCACAGGATCTGCTTCCCGAGAGGGAGCAGAACAGTGCCATGGACCAGCCTCACATTAAACCCTGTTCTTTGTCAAAACACTCTTACAACACTGAGACCAACCTCAGAGCTTTCAATTGCCTTTTGAAACCAGAAAACCATGCTTCTATCTATCTGGTACTACCTGAAATCACACACTGTTCTCATATAAACAAACGTTTTATTTCTTGATAAATGTCCACCTTCAAGATGGCCAGCATTGACCTTAAGGAAGCTGGCACTGCCATGCACCCTTCTCTCACCCCATCCCCCTGCACTGCCGGGTTTAACAACAAATCCAACCCAGCTTTGGCTCAAAGGCTTAAAAAGTCTTTCACACCCTCCAAATCCCAGCTCAAAAACACCAAAGATCTCATCTGTTCCATGTTTATTTGCTTTCCCCTGAGGACCTGCAGACACCGGGACAGACACACGGCAGCACCCTGCGACCTTTCCCGAAGTGGGCTCAGCAGTGCCTGGAGGTGCCTGTGGAGCCTGGGGATGGGCTCCTCGGGCAGCTGGTGTCTCCTGCAGCACCTGGGCCCCCGCTGCATCCTGCAGGGAACAGGCACCACAGGAACAGCTGCTCTCCAGTGCTGGCCCTGCCCTGGCACTGCCTGAACCCAGCACCTCGGCTGCAAATCCCCCACGCGGGGGATTCTGATCCCAGGGAAACAGGCAGGCAGTGGGGAAGGGAGAGCTGCTCACAGGCACAGCCAGACCCCTTGCTCTGTCTGCAAGAGAAGCCACACAGCACCTGTGGCACAGGATGTGATGGAAATACACCTCCCCAACTCTTCCCAACCCCGGGCAGGGTTCCTGCAGCTCTGTGAAGTGCCCCTGGCCAGGACGCCTGTGCAGGAGCTGCTCGCTCTCCTTGGAGCAGCAGCTGAGCTCTGCCCAGAGGGCTGGGAGCCTGGCAGGAGGGCGTGTGCAGAACTGAAGGGAGAGGAAAAATGAGACTAGACCATAGGAAAATCTATTCAAACTGAGAACAATTGGGCTGAGCTGGCTGCGGGGGGCAGCTGCACGGCGAGGGATCAGAGGAGCTGGAATGGCAGAGGTCAGCTGATGGAACGGGTCCATGTGCTGCCTCCCTGTCCCCAGAGCCCTTGGGGACAGGGGAGAGCAGCCCCCAGCTCCCGGGCAGAAGGCAGGAGGGCACAGGTGAGGCGAGGCAGCTCCTGCACGTGCTCACCTTGAGACCCTTCACTCTCCTCCCCTCATGTGCCCAGACCAGCCACGGCACTTGTGGCCATTTTAGGCTACCTACAGAAACAGCCTCTTTAACGCTCCCACAAGCAATCCGTGACACACGAGATGTCCTTGGCCTTTCCCTAAGGTTTGTGAGTAGGTCTGTTTTCCTCACCTTGCTCACCTGACGCTGCTGAGAAGCCAAGGCCCCTGGCAGAGGAGGACGGGTGAGGCAGAGCAGGGATGCTCAGCACAGCTGCTGCCTCTGCCCAGACAGGGGTTTCCCTGGGACTCTGGGCATCTGCGGCACAGACATACAGACAGCAGCCCTCACTCACAGCAAGCTGCAGAAACTCCAAAATGAAGGACAATCCCACTCCACTGAGAATGCTAGAGATACCTTCAAAAGTTAAATTCTCTGCTAAAAGAATGCAGGAAAGGATGCTAAATTGCAAACAAGGTCTCACAACAACTGGTATCAGTACCTCAGTCTTTATTGTCTCTGTTCCCAGTTTGCTGGAGTCCAGCTCTCTCTGTCCCTGGCACACTCTGACCTTTGTCAACAGAAATTCTTTGTTTTTCCTATGCCTGTAATGTGTTGATTTGACACTCCTAAGTTTCCTTGCAGGAGTTCAGCCAGGTCAGTGCCAGCCCAGCACGCAGAGGCAAAGGACAGGCTCTGTGGGCACAGGGAGCTGCCAGCCGTGACCCTAAAGCCACCCAGTGACAAGCCATCACACCAACAGTGGAGATGGGCACTGACCCCAGGGCTGCTGCTGCATGCTAAATGGGAAGGGCTTGTGTAGAAAACAAAATGCAAAGCTGCTGGCATCACCAATGCAAAGACAGACACGGTAGCAGAGAGAAGGACATTGCTCAGTGCTCCAAGTGTCCCTAGGAGTCAGCACTCCCAGGGACAGCTCCAACAGCTCCTGCACTGCTTGCAGCCATGCTACATCCATCCTGCCCCTTGCGGGGGGATTCACAGGCCTGGAATCCCAACCTTCAACCAACTGCCAACTATGCTTTCCACGGCAGATAATCTTCTCTTCAGCACCAAACCCCAAAACTTTACCTTTGTCTCCTCAGCTGGCATCAGCCACCATGGAAGCCAACCCCAGCAGAAGGACAGCAGGATATCCTGTGCAGCTCATGGACAGACAACACAGGGGGAGTTCAGGTGGGTTACTAAATAAACCCGACTCTCCACAGGCAAACACTGGTGAAAAGCAGGCAGTGGAAAATCCTGGGCAGTTAAGACTTGCAAAGGTCGGAGCCTAAACTGACACAGGGGAGGCCAGGGGAGCCAGGGGAGCCTGCAGCCACGGGCTTGGTGCTGCTCCAGCCAGCACAGCCCTGCCCCAGCAGCTGCACACCAGAGCACCCTCCTCCTCCTCCTCCTGCAGGAGATGTGGGTTTTGGCACAACACCCCCTCCCCAGCTCTGGCTGCTCAGACAGGGGCAGACAAAGGCAGAGGTTTCTCTAGCAACGCCTGGGACAAGGCTGCCGAGCCTCTGCTCCCCCTGTGCCGGGGGGAGCGGGACAAAGCCCTGCTGCCAAGGGCTCCGGGGGCAGCCCACCCAGCCCCGGCTGCTCCATGGATAACCCGAGTTATCCATCCAGGAGAACGGCGCTGTCACGGATCCGCCCGCCGGGCAGCCTGAGACAGCCGCTCCTCTAACATATGCTTCACCCCACTGATTTGTGACAAGTGAGAAAATATGCTTGGCAACAAAAGCCATTATTTTCTCACAACTGGGATTAGACCCAATAGTTCATTGCAAATATAGCACAACAAGCTGGACTCAGGGAGGATCCAATTCTTACACAAATACAGAACAGACGAACAAGGCCATTTGACTCTCAATTGTTTTCATGCCCCCTTCAGAGTAGCCATGTGCTGCCTTCCCTGAAAGTCCAGCCCTCTTCATAACAGAAACACCTCAGATGTCTTTTCCAGCGCTTTGTCACCCCACGTTTGAGCAGCACGCCGTTTCCCCAGGGAGAGCTCTCAGGCACAGTCAGAGCTAATGCAGCTGGAGCCTGGATCCGTGATGGAGCACCTCGTGGAGCCAGCACAGCCCGGGAGCGCTGGGCTCTCGGGGCGATGCCGAGGAGCCGGGCTCAGCCCCAGGCTGGCAGGGCATTTTTCAGAGCCCAGGCGTGTCCGTGGGACGCTCCTGCTGCAGGCACCTCTGGCACTTATCCCCTGCCTGCGCAGCAGCTCTCGGGCTGGGAGCAGCAGCAGGGGGATGCAAGGATGGCTGCCAGAGGACCATGCACCTTCTCCTGAGGGCTGCAGCCAGGAGAGGCTTTGTCAGGCCCCAGCAGCGACAGTCCTGAGCCTGAACAGCCGAGGAGCTGCGGGCCACGGCCTGGAGCATCCGCAGACAAACACCGGGGCGCCTCCATCCGCTGCACAGGTCCCTGTGGAGGGGACCTGCAGTGAAAGCAAACAGCCCAAAGCTGCCCAAGCCTCCCCTCTCCTTCCTTCCGTGTGATTAGTAACATCACTGCTTAGACAAAAACAAGAGATACAGCTCCTGGTAAAACAAAGAACAAGACAAGCCTTTTATCTGAAACACGTGTTCCTGGTTAAAAAATAAAAGAAAAAAAAAGGAAAACACCTTCTCCAGGATGGAAACAACTCCTGAGGCACTGGCATTTTTCAGGTATTTTCGTGTGTCTGTAATCCCCAGTCCATGCCACAGCACTTAGTGTGCACAGCCCCAGTTTTCCCTCGTACCCACGCCAAGCCCCCACACTGCAGCTTGCTGGGCTGTGGGGCAACAACTTCATCTGCAACCACTGAGAAGGGAAGTGAAAGTGTAAGATATCTTATCTTGAACCCAGTGACTTCTTCTCTCCTGTGAAACCCCTGCCCTGGAGCAGCCCCTCGTTGAATGCAAAGGGCAAAGAAGATGAGAGCAGCCCCTCAATGTCCAAGAACAAATACCACAGCTGATACGGTGACAATGAGGCCTTGAAATGATCAATAACAAGCTCAGCAAGAAGAAGGTGGCAAAGCTCTGCCACCGAGAGGCACAGCAACAGCAGATCCCACACGCTGCTCCTCACGCAGTCCCCTTCCCCCTCCTGTCCTTGCACACGATGGTGGCTGCTGCTGCTGCCAAGGTGGTGGCACTTGTCATATACTTCGATACTCCAAATCCACAGGAGCTACTGACAGCGGATTTCCCTTAAAAACTGTCTGAGTGCAGATCTGAAAGCAGCCAGCCTGGCTTGTGAGGAGGCAGCAGGGAACAAGTGTTTTGGGTGAAGCAGAGCCCCCAGTCCCCTTCCACAGGCAGCACTGCCTGCACGCAGCCCATGCTCCTGGGACACCAGGAGCCAAAAAACCAACCAAAGGAATCCAAACAGTGGTTACTGTTAACTCCAGCTGAGCCTCGAGGCCAAACTTCCCACAGATCAAGAGTGAGAACAGATATAATGGTGCATTGCAATTATGTCCAATTTAAGAACAGACCCAGCACTTCAAACCACACATCATGCATGCCAGATGGGAAGAGCTGGCCAGAGAGTGCCCAGACCAGGCAATGCCAACCACAGCTCCCCTGGCTCTGGGAGCGGCTGGGCAGCTGCCTCTCCAGGTTCTCTCTCATCTCCTGGACCACGTGCCCTTCCTCTCTGGCACGACGGAGAAGGCAAACCTGCCTGCAGAAGAAATCCTCACTCGGCACGGGAGCTGGTTTGTTTCCCTCTGCACCACTCACAGAAATGAGCCAGACTGACCCAAAGTGCCTCTTTCCCTGCCTCTTTCTGTGAGGAGAGGCATGAGCAGAGCTGGAGCCTGGTGGCAGGTACTGCCCCCCGTCCTTGCCAGACGCTGGAGATGGGGCTGATCCCCACTCTGGAGCTGTGGTTTACCACAGGAGTCGCCGCTGGGACCAGACAAGCTTTGGGGGCTAAATTTAGGCAGCAGAAGGGCATATTTTCCTGTTTTCTCCTGCCTGGCACAGAGCACAGCAGGCTTTATCCGGGGATGGCCCTGCTGGCAGCGCCCCAGGCACGGACCAGGGCAGGCACAGCTCAGCTCCACGCCGTGTCCTCAAAGCTCCAGAGCCCCGGCTCTCTGCTCCACTCAGTCCTTGCGTGGCTCAAGGTTCATGGCAGCAGAGAGGTCTGTGCCCAGCCCACCCGGCCTGGCAGGGACCCTGCACAGGACCCCGACCCCAGCCCCGGAGAGGGGCCTGCCATGGGGATGCTGCTGGGCTGCAGCATCCTCCCGCTCCTTCTCCCACAGCCCCGGGCACTGCCACGTTTCCTTGGGAACACAGACTTGTCCACTTGTAATTCACAGCCTGAACTGGTCACATCTGCTGCCACTTTTGTCTGACTGCGAGCAGCACCGAGGGAGTAAATCTCATTTATTGTCCCTGCACCCTGTTGTCAGGCTACGTGACCCTGCCCTGATCGTGCTGATCAATGGGAAGGAGAATTTACAGGACTGAAGGTGGAGCGAGACCCCAGAAATGCTCATTAAAAAAGACTTGGAGGAGGTTGGGGTTGGTTTTGTTGTTTGGGGTTTGAATTTGGGTTTGTTTGTTTGTTTTGGAGTTTTTGGTGTTACATTAAAGAGGTCCACCCCAAACCTCCAGCATTCCAAGATCCCTGGCAATCCCCTGCTTGCTGCCTGTGTCTTTTGGGGAACGCCTTGTGTCCCACAGCCAGCATTTCTGTCCCCAGCTGCTTCCCAAGCAGGATCAGCAAGAGAAGGGGGAAGGCAGAACAGCTGCCTCTGCTGAGTTTGTGCCTCCTCTGGTTTTGCCTGTTAGGAATACAACGGACGCAAAAAAGCACTAAAAACAAAGAACCAAACAGATCTCTTGTATTTGTTCACGATTTAAGAACAGCAAAAGAAGCTTCACAAAACCAGATGGCGGCTCTTTCCCCAGAGAAAACAGCTCTTCTGACTGCCCTCCTGCACAGCCGGCATGAGCTCCAGATCCCTCATCTGTCCACATGGGAGGCTCCGGGATCGGCTGGAGAAAGGCTTTCACCAGCTGAAAGCCTGCAATGATGTAACCGGAGCTCTGGGCTTGGGGCTATTAAGATGCAAAGGAGAATGTATTCAAACTGGAAAAGAAAGAGCTGAACAAGAATGTGAATCCTGCCCTGAGCCACTGAGATGGAATAAAGGAGAAGATCATTAAACGGTTCACTTCAGCACC
The DNA here is from genome assembly GCF_015832195.1 of Motacilla alba alba. Taxonomy (NCBI): domain Eukaryota; kingdom Metazoa; phylum Chordata; class Aves; order Passeriformes; family Motacillidae; genus Motacilla; species Motacilla alba. Next base: position 502,818 of record NC_052027.1, on the reverse strand, counting down.
TCACATTCCTTAATCCAGGCATGGAAAGATTTCACAGATCATTAAGAGAGCAGAGCTTTGCAGACAGTTCCTAGAGCCAGCCCCTTGTATCTGTGCAAGTTCCCCAACCTCTGTACAGCCCTAACAGGATCAAATATTATACACACAAGTCAGATCAGATTACCCAGCAGTGCCTTCTGGCCTGAAAAATCTGTGTATTCATGGATCCACTGAACCAATTCTCTTCCGGAGTAATACTTTACAGGCATTAAAAACACTGGATAATTCCTTTTAAGAACTTTTCATCTCACATCTCAAAGCATCCTATAAGCCTCAAGATCTTCCAGAAAGAGAGATGGATTACAACCTAATTTTACAGATAGGATAAAACAAGTCTTTCCTCGGGCATCTCTGCTGTTTCCCACTGTGCCTGTCTGCGGTGGAGATGGGCCTGAACTTCGTTTCAAGGCTAAACCCCTCCCAGCCTGAAGGGACACAGAAAACTACAAGAAAAACAAATTCCAAAGCAGTAGACTCAAACCGAGGAACCTGCAGGAATCGGCAAGTCCAACAGCAGCAGTTGCCCAATTTCTTTTATTTGTTTGACTTAATGTTCCTAAAAATATCACAGGCAGCTGGCTCCCCGGGACCTGCACTGGCACAGCCAGCTTCACACTGTGCCTCTGACCAAAACCTCCTGGGCATCTCCAGGGTCTGATCCAGCTCCCTGCTGTGCCTCCCGACCAAAACCTCCTGAGCATTCCTGGAGCCTAATCATGCTTCCTTTGGAGCATGTCCTCATCACCCAGAAATGCTGCTCTTCCATGTCCTCTTGGCTATCTCCACTGTGCTTTTCCAATTTCAGCACAAGGACCTGGCCAGAGGCAACTGCAGATGCTCTGCTCCCTGCCTCCATCAGCACTGACCAGGAAAGGCTCAGCTGCTGCCAGGGAATCAACAGTGCTGCTTCCCTAGAGCCTCTGCCTCCGAGATCAGCAAAATGTCAGCCCAAGGCTGACACTGCTCTTCACTCCTCCTCCTCTCCAGAAAAAGCACAATATTGGAACAGCAAGGGAAAGCTGTGCTGAGACCAACACAGTACATCATCTGTCACCAGATCCAGCCAGCCTGGAACTTGCAGACAGGAAACATAAATGTGGGGAGGGATTTCACCTTCCCAAGAACCAGCACAACCCTCCCCAATGGCTGCGAACGCAGCCTCGGGCAGCACCAGCAGTCTCGGGGAGCTTCAGGGTGAATGAAGACCTGCAGAACTCACACCTGCAGGGCAGAAGGACCACGAGGATATTCAGAAGGTAACAGGCATGCAGTGGAGAACCCAGCAGCTGTGGAGAGACTGCCTCCAAAGGGCTTTCCATACCAGACAGGATCCAGCCCAATACTTCACAACCTCCTCATGAATTCATCATTTACTATAGACCTGGAGCAAGTTCCAGACTGCAGACAGCTTAGCTTGAGGCTAATAATATGTTCTACATTGGGATCACTGGGTTGTGCAGCTGCCACCCACGAAGCAGAGATTATCACCCTCGCTTGCTTCATTCCTTCAGTACCAAGTGATTGTGCTCCTGCCTTCTTCAGAAGGGTAAATCAGCATAAAGCATATTGTCTGCTCTCACCATCTTCCCCAGCATCCCATTTATTAGTGGGTGCAGAACCAGATGGTTATAGATAAACAACACCAAAGAAAATACAGAAATAGCCTGGTGTAGTACAGGAGTGTTAAAATTCTCACCCAGAAATAAGAAAGGGCATTAAAGGTACTTGGGCAGCTCCAGGGGAAGCGAGCCAGCAGACAAATGCAATCCATATGCACCAGTGTGCACAGCTTTCCCTGAAGCACCATCAGGACAGAAAGGGCTCCTGCAGCTACAGCTCTGGCTAAAATCAGCTGTCACTGCAGGTGTCCATCACTTCCAGAAAATAATCCTCGGCTATTTCACTGGATTTCCTTGGTATGCAGAGCAGAGCTGCTGCAGCACTGCTCCTGCAGGACTCCCCTGCCATGCTTGCCTCGTGTCACACACGTATGGAAGAGAAGCTATAGATGTAAACATTCCAGCATTCCTTCTGTCAAAGCACTGTTTTCTTTAAAAAATCCCCTCTTTCTCTTCTGCTCCCACTCTGATGTGCAGAGCTCTCCAATTGTCTGAATCCACATCCCTTCATACAAGGAAAAGTACGGGGCTGGCAGCGTGGCTGAGACACCAGCCAGGTTAACAACAGTCACCTAAATGAAGGAATGCATCGTCCTGGCAGGGGGAGCAAATAAAGACTGGCATTTGTTTGTTTATGTGAACTGAGGGGCAGACTAACCCCTGCTCAGATCTCCCGGCAGGGTCAGCTGGCATGTGCCATGGCCGGAGCCAGCTCAGCTGCCCAGGGGTGCTGGCTGGGGTGAGGAGGCACCGTGGGCTGTGCTGGGGCAGCCTGTGCCCCTGGCGGGGTTTGGTAGCCATGCTTGAGCCCTGGGCTATGGACACATCTGCCTGTCCATACAGCACTGCTGCCCCACTCCCTGCGCTCACTGAGCCCCTGAGACTGCACCCTGCGCTGCAGCACAGCAGCACTCCTGCATCACTCCCCTGCAGAGGCTCTGCTCCAGCTGCTGGCTGGCAGCAGCGCTCACCCGCGAGGGCCACGCTGATGGACAAGCCCAAGGGCTACCACGGGGACAACACTGGCCCAGCTCAGCACAGAGCTCGGCCCCTTGCATGCCACAGAGCTGCTGTCTGCCTCTTTGCTAGCTCCTTCCTGAGCAGATTGCTAATTGCTCCTGATTCTTGCTCTTCTAAAAAAAGCTCAGACTGCAATCTGCATAAATGCTGCAGAAAGAGTAATGAACCGCCCGCCCACCTGAAATTCAGACTCGAGCAGAACACACGGGAGACAGAAGGATGGAACGAGCCACCAGCAGCCCTCACCACGCCACTGCCACCCCACCTGAGCACAGGGAGAGCCGGGGTGCATGGGGACTGCTCCAAATAAAGCCATGGATCTCTACCTAAACTAAGGACTGAAAACAAAGACAAAATGGAAGCACAAGAAGCACTGGATCATTCTGGCAAGTGGGGACAGCCGAGGGGAGCATGTCAGTGGGCACAGCCCTGCAGGAGTGGGAGAGTAGAGACAAATTAAAAAATAAACCTGTCAGCCCCTGGTTTCTACCATTCATGTAAAAAATACATGGCTGCAGATGTCCAAGGTGTAAGAGGAAGCAATTACACACACAAACCTCCCCACAAATAAACATCTCATGGCTTTATCACCAGATAATCTTCAACTGCAAAAGCACATGAGAACATTATTTTGCCCTTAATCTTTCTGAATTGTCAGCTGTGACCACAACACTTCCATGCACATCCCTGACCTGCAGCATGCAGGCACTGCTCCCCCGCTTCTGTATCTCCCAGAAACACCACAAGAGACAGCTAACCCAGACTTTGTTTTAAAACTCTGTTAAATTAAAGGTTTGTTTACTGTGAACTCTCCCTCCAGAGTGCTGGGAATACAGATGCACAAGCAACAGCAGTGCTTGCTCCAGTGCAGGCGAAGTGTCTGCACACCTGCACAAGCTCCCCTGCCACCGAAGCACAGCTCTGAGTCACCTGTTCTGGCTTTTTCTTAATCTAAGGGAGAACCTATGAAAACCAACCATTTAACTCTAGACTAAGCATCTGGAGAATACCTTGTAATTACCAGTTCTGGTTCTCTTCTCTCTGACAGCTTCCCAAAACACATGTGGATCCTGGTACATCCCAGAGCCTCTCCACTCCCTTCTTCCCTGGTGGCCCCCCAGCTGCAGCTGCTGCATCAGCTCTGGTATTTATAGCCCCTCTCTGCTGACTCACTACTGCTCCTGGCTTATTCAGAAGCTGCTTTAACTACATTTGCTTTTGACAGTGTCACATTTATCACTCTCGTGTGTAATTTTGACACTTTGCCCTTCCAAAAGTCAAACAGAACAGACATCCTCTGCCTCTCTGTGCAGACGGGTGGGGATGTCCACAATTTCCTCGCCTTCCACTTTCGTTCCTTGTCCCAACTCCAGGAGTCCAGAGGAACAGAACCTGGCTAAATCTGATAGAAACACTCTGAGTTAGCAGGAGAGCTGAGGTAACAGGGCAGCCAGCTCAGGGTGTCTGCTCTGAGCTCATGGGCAGCTTCTCCCCAGCCCTGCCCCCAGGGTATCCTTCCCTCGGGCCTTAGGATGTCCATCCACACCATGCTAACAGTGCCAACACTAACTCCTGCTAGCTGGAAAGAGATTAAAGCAAGCAATTCGTTACAAAGGATTTGCTACAGGCTGGTATAAACACACTAAAACACAGAGTTTAGGCAGCAGCAGTGCCTTACACACATCACCATCTTTTAATGTGTTCCTGTTACCTACGAGTCTGTATCCCATATGGAAGTTGTTTTATCCCAGCCCTCCCAAAATCCCCTTTTGAAATGCTGAGTGTCTCTGAGCAGAAATCTTGAACTTCCCTTGGCCCTGGGATTATCTTGAGGGGTCAACACTCTCAGGCAATTTTAGTACATTTTTAGGATAGGGTTTGACATTGAACAGGCTTATAAAAACACATGGAACTGATGCTCCCTGTGCACTCCCTGCAGCGACTGACAGGCTCTCAACCCCCTCCAACCCAGCACCACACCTGCAGTCCCTCTGAGAACTACTCCCTTTCTCTGCTTGACCTGCATGACCAGAAAAGCTGCTTCTCCTGATTTGTCAGCCTAAGAGTGAAAAAGAAGAAAAATTATTTTCAAAAGTGTTTCTCTATCACTCCTGCATAACAAAGCTCTCACTGACAGCTTGACAAAAATCTGGCAAAATGTTTTCCAACTGATTTTAAAAAATTTTCAAGCACCAAGTTGTAACACAGAAACCTCACAGTTATCAAAATATGCACTGAAACGACCTTAATAACAAGGACGAGTCAAGCTTAGCAAGAAAACTTAATGGTCTTGATATTTGCTTTGTCCAAGTAGCCTGTGGGCTCAGCTACTCTAAACATCATTTCCCGAGCCTACACAATACATGTGCAATATGTTACACTTTGGGAGCGTTCCAAACACGCGCTCTCTCTTCTGCTCTAACCCTGCTGCGTTTCGAAGGCATCAGCCACAATCTCACCCCCTTAAAATGGCAGAACAGGCAAGGAGTGCAGCTGCCCACCGCCAGCTGCACACCTCTGCCCGCGCCGGGGGCAGAGACCCACGTGTGCTCCCTCTGCTGTCATTCATCGGGGAACAGCAGCACCAAGGGGCTGCTCCTTTCTCAGAGGACCTCAACAGCCCCTTCAGAGGCACCTCTGCCTTTGAGACACCATCACCACCGCCTGGATGAGCCCTCTGCAGGGCCAGAGTCCTCCCGGAGCCAGCCTTTCCTTGCTTCGCCCCGTGTGTTGTTCTCATTCTCTCCCCCACACCCAATTGCCCATTTATGTGATTCTGAGCTCTGTTCAGCACCCTCTCCCCACTCAGCCAGACCTGAACTGGAGCCCAAACCTCCCCACCATGAAATGCCTCCTCCCGTCTCTGGAGCAAGATGAGCAAAGCAGGGGCGTGGGCAGACAAGAGGCAGCCTGGAAAGGTGGGGATGGGTCTGCTCGCTCCGTGCACAGGAGCAGGAGCTGCCTCAGCACATCTGGGGTTCAGCCCAGACCCCTGAGCACAGCAGTGTACCTTGGACACATGGGGGACACGTTTCCTCCCTGCTCCAAAACCACCTCTGCCTGCCTCACACAAAGCAGACAAACCTGCCCACGTGAACAGCTCGCCATCCACGCTCAATGCACTTCATGGACCCAAATCCCCCCTGGAACTGCACCTACTGCTGCCAAGGGGTAAGCATGCCATAGTCCAAGCAATCTTGAGGTCCTACATAGGGGGTCCCACGAGTTCAGACCCCAAAGTGAAAGAAAACATTCACAAGCTTTTTGTTTTGAAGTATTCTTTGCCATTGCATATCCATGCTTATCAAGTAATTTATAAATCAAATGAAGTACCAAAGCACTGCTGGTAGAAAACTGTATTTTCCTCTTCTCCTTATGCTGCAAACAGATTCCTTTAGATACAAAATTTCAAACAAATAAGGGTGGCAGCATGCTGTCACTGCTCCTCACACGAATTCCTAATTTTAAGATTACATCCTGCCATCAGTGCCAGGAATAAACAGAAGTCTCCAACACTGCAGTAACTGTGCTCCTCCTTTAACACAAGCCTCTGGTGGAACAAGTCCCACTCCATCACACAGATTCAGAGCGTGTCCTCATTCCAATCTGACAGCACAAAGCTGAAGCAGTGATGAACTCAGGGGCTCACTTATTTAGCTGAAAATAATGCACGAGGAATGCGGCACAGAGTATGAACGACGTGCAGCAGAATCCACAGAGCCAGCCTGAGCAGCATCCCAGTTCCGTATCTCCTGACAACACATTATTCCAGACTAATAGAACTGACACCCACCCCTCCCTGTGCATGCAGTGTGTAACCAACCCCCTGCAAACGCTCCTCAATGGAGATTTCTTCCCAGTTACTAAAATTCTGACAATGTCAGCAGAATAATCCTGGAGCTATATCCGCCACAGCTCACTAGTGTTTGTTTTCCGCGCAGGAGCCATTCCTTCTGTGAGACACTCCCGACGAGGGATGACTTGTGCTCACTGCAAGCAGCCAATATTGACTGGAACCACGCTGGGCTGCGGAGCTGCTCCTGCCGAGCAGCACCAGCTGATCAACACTTGCACCAATCTGCACAGGAGCCGTTTCAGGCTCGTTTCAAAAACAGAAGAGTTTATCTCCCCAAATTGAGAAAACAAGGTTTTAACCACTGAAGCATCAGGAAGACCAGTCCTCTATGTGCTTGCTGCTCTCCTCCTCCAAAATGTGTTCGACCACTGCTCAGCCTGTCCTCTGACCTGAACTGAACCCTGCCTTTTCCTGCCCTTCTCTAAGGATTACTCACTCCCCATCTCTGTCTACCAAGGCACTCTTATTTCATCACATCACATTTGGCTTTCAGAGCAGCATCTGTAACCCAGAGCAAAAGAACACAGTCAGTACTTTCAGGCCATGAGTCCCATGTGACACTCGGATTTTCACCTCCATTGCCCAGTTCAAAGTCAGAGGAGACTCACCATGACTGAGAGAGTAATACCTGACAGCCCTGCTCAGGTGTGTGACCCTCTAAACACGCCCAAGATCTGACTGCACTGTCAAGACCTCCTCCCCTACAAAAGAAACACGCTGGCCCTGGCCGTGAAGAAGACTCCAGGGCTCTTCCCTGTGGCTGAGGGCAGACAAGAATTTGCTGTATCCTCCAAGCTTCATTTGCTGTATCCTCCAAGCTCCCTGATAATAAAAGCACTTGGGAATTTAACCCTACCAGTGCAGGGACAGGTAAGGCACTTTGGAATGCCGAAATGACCTGGTACGTGGTTTTGTCTGTTTTCATGCTGTCCCCCTAAAATGATGTTGCTCTTTTCTGAAGGGAGACAGAAGTGAGACAAAGAGCATGAATCAACTTGAGGTAGGGAGCACATTGTGGCCTTTAGCCACAGCCATCAAATGGGTTCCAATGACTGCAGTCTGAAGGGAAAAGCTGACAGTGTCTTGACATGGTCATTACGTAAAATGCACCCTATTCCTTCTGTGCCATATGCCTTTGATGCATTATCATTCCCACTCTTCTTGATTGCTTTTCAAAAGCCATCTAAATTAATGTGAGTTGGTAAAGGGTAATTATTCCTATGAATAATCAGTGTATGCTAATAAATGCAAAAATAGGACAAAATGCTACGTTTCACCAGCACTGACTGTTCCTGGGGACGACGGTCCCTGACGAAGGGGACAGGAGGACAGCTGTGTCCTTCCTGCAGGAGCACAGAGCTACTCTGCTCAGCAAAGAAGCACCCACAAGCACAGCTCCTGCTCTTTGTCTAAAGCACCATCTTGCCAAAGACTGGCTGGTCTGCTCCTAGCAAAATCCTACGGGAATCTATATCAATAAAGATACGGGATACTACAAAAAGAGAAAGAAGATATTACCAAGAAGAAAAAGACAGAAGATATTGCCAAGCAGAGGATGCAAGCAGAGGGTTGTGTAAGTATTTGTCATCGACTCTCAGTGTGCTGCTCCACTGATGGCTGGGCAGAGCTGGGTGCCAGCACATCCCGGGTCCCTCAGACCCCAGCACCCAACGCGGCCCCACGGGCTGTGCCCCAGGCAAGCACCCAACATTTATCACCTCCACTCATCTACCGACCTGAATGGCTTCACACAGCAGATCTAGGGAGGCCCCCACACTCATGGGATTAAACAGCACTCAAGAACAAGGAGAAATGCTTAAGTCTTCTCAGCAATGGCAGGAAGCTCCAAGTGAGAACTAAGATCCTGCTCAAAATAAATGGCCATTTGGAATTCTCTGCAACTTGCATTTGCTGCCTCCTCAAAGTCACAGCATACGTTCTGGCAACATGATGGGAAGTGCATTAGTGAATTACAAGAAACATTTTAAATCCAGTTAGAGACCAGCCCACCATTATTTTATTTAAGTGCTTTTTAAGAAATATAACAGCACAGTGAGTCTAAAAGGGCTATTTCCCCACCTTTTGGGAAAAAAAGACTTGCAGGACTTGGCACTTCCCTGTCTGAACTTCAGGAGACTCCTGCTGCCTGTGTCCCCAGCCCCTGGAGGTCCCTCTGAGAGCAGCAGGATCCATCAGCCGCGCTCAGAACACGCAGCAGCTGCCCCAGTCCCCCTTTCCAGCTGGAGCACTGCCAGGCTGACTGCCTGCTTCACCTAGGATACAGCTGGACTCCCAGAAAAACGCTGTGATTTCTCTGGAGCAACCTTCCCAGAGAATCCCGTCTCACAACCTTCCCAGAGAATCCCGAGCACCGAGGAAAACGCAGGAACGAGTCACCTCCTACACGCAAAATAACATTTAGCTTCAGTAGGGGACGAAAGCATCAAATCAGTCAACAGCCTACCCAGGGAGGATGTCAGATCTCCCAGCACTGCAGGATTTTATCTACAGACTGGAGGAGCATATGTCGAAGATGCGTGCTCTGCCAGGAGATGCAAAGATACAGAGGAGAGGCGTCGGGGAAGCTTTTGGCTGAGCCAGCGTCCGCACCGCGCGAGGGGATGCCAGTGCCCTGCCCAGCACAGGGCAGCCAGAACACAACCCACACCCGCACGGAAAGCCACAGAACCCCGAAACACCCCAGAGTCACACCCACTGCCACAAACAGGGCACAGCAAAGGTGTTCTAGCGCAATTCGCGCGGAAGCTCTGCCAGGAGCCGCGCGCTGCCCCGGGAGGCAGCGATGGACACCGCGCTCATCCCGGCACACAGCCACAGCAGCTCTCCCCAGGCTTCATCACCACGGCCTTGTGCTCACGCCCTGCTCGGGAGAAATCACAGTATGGCCTGCAGGGAGCTACTTCAGAACACACTCTGGAGCTGAGGAAGGCACAGGCTGCAGACAGACTGACCACAGGGCAAAGCACAGCGAAGAGAACGTCCGAGACCCTTACAAATAATTGTGTATTTCTAACATGCTGGAAGTTTTAAGATCAAACTCAAGATGCATACTTATTATTTTATATTTTAAAATGTAAATTATTAAAATTACAATCACTTCAGTGAAAAGGTAGAAGGCTACACATTAATATTTCCCAGAAATAATGTCTATATATTAGGTCGACTGCCTCTTACTAGGGATTAATTGCAAACTCAGCAGAATCAGTTCAGTGAGAAAAATCTCCCTTTAACTTGGGAGCTTTTCATTCAAATGAATGCTGAAACGGAATAAAACAAAGCAGAGCACTTGTCCAAACTAAGAAATGTGTAAATTTCACCTACATTTAGCCACAGATTTCATTAATAACTATAAGCAAATGAACTTTTCTTAAATTCATAGGGTTTATCCTAACAACTTTCCCGTAAATTTTAATGGATTATTTTCCCTCTCCCTCTCCCAAAAAAATATCACAAGATGCCTTAGCTCATAAACTATGTCCAATAGGTTGCCTCCAGCCAGGACATTTTACTGAGATATGGAACAGCTGCATTATGCAGAGCCATAACTATGTTTCAAGGAGAAGATCATCAACAGGGATACAATTTTCTATTTGGATTTAAAACTAGTGAACAAAACCAGTGCCCATGTGAACAGCACTGCGCAACCCCAGGCTCCTCTGGAGCATCTCCACAGCTGGCTGCACCAGCACTCACTGGCTGGTGGGGCTGTGAGGGACCTGGCCAAAGCCAGCACCCCCTCAGCAGTCACTGGGGACCAGGACAGCCCCAGGCTGCCCATAACCCTGGGGGAAAGGACAGCCCCAGGCTGCCCATAACCCCAGCAGGGTTCACCAGCACAGCCCCAGGCTGCCCATAACCCCTGGGGGAAAGGACAGCCCCAGGCTGCCCATAAAACCCCTGGGGGAAAGGTTCATCAGGACAGGCCCAGGCTGCCCATAACCCCTAGGAGAACAGAAGAGCACCCCAGATTTTCAGCTTTAAACTATGGTCTAGTACTAGGAGAAAGAAGAGGAAAATCAAAGGGCTGTTATTTGTCTCTAATGAACTTCAGAAAAATTCCTATGAAAAACCTGTTAACAGGAACCAGGCACTGCTGAGAATTGGGGAAACCATGGATTATAACACAAACATCAATTTCAGCACGGTCACAGTCGCCAACCACAGAAATCCCATCACCAAAAGCCCACATTAATGTGGTACTAAAAATCTGAGCTAAGAGGTCAAAGAACGTTCAGAGATCTGGAGGTAAAATGGGAATGTCCTACCTCACTCCCATTGCCAGACTAGCTCACCCTTATGGAAAATCTTTTGTTACTATGGTGATGGGGAATCAAAAAAACCTTAGATCCATGTAAACACAGGTTTTCCTACACAGATTGCACTATTCTGTACTGACAGTTAATCCCAATTTATGAATTTTCAGTTATTCAGCCAGCCAGAGAAAAGCGAGTGATTATTCATAAATATAAAAGTTAAAGTTCATTCCTAGATAAATCGCAAACAAAAACAGGTCTGAATTTCTCATATCAATTATTCACAATAACCAATTCACTCACCTCCAGTTACTTGCTAAAACCCAGACATACTAATCTCTCAATTACTTATTTTAGGGGGGCAACTCCTCCCTGCTTTCTTCCTGCTCTATTTGTTTACATACGTATATAAACAAACATACGTATGTCTCTGTGTCTCCTCCCCTCTGTGGGCCACACACAGAGTAAACAAGGAACAGAGGTTGCTAGTGAAGGCTTCTGAAATTCACTACATTCAGCTTTGAACTGCTGGCCCAAGGGTGAAATCAGAACTGACTCATAATGTCTCAGTTCTTTTTTAAGCTGCAACTGAACATTCACAGGAAAACTAAAATAGTCTGAAACAGTTTCAGCTACCAGATCTGATGGGTTTTATCTCCAATGTCCCGACACCAGCCATTCATTTTTCTCCTTTTTTGAGCCTTTTCAAAGCTAGGTTCCAGGAACACACAGAAATCAGTCTTGCACCCCAGGCACCTTCCACCTCCTCTTGCCTACATGAACCCTACTCTGAGACTACAGCTTCCAAGGAGGAATCTAGTCCTGCCTCGATCATCAAACAGGTTTCTGGAAGATTAGGAATCTGCCAACTTCCCTCAGGTGGGGATTCTGCAGTCTGGACTCCCGCAGCTGCTGCAGCAGCCAAAGGGCACAGAACACCCACCCGAGAGGCACCCACCACCAGCCCCTTCCAAAGAGCCCAGGCTTCCAGCTTCCCAGCTCCAGCAGGGTGTGCATCCTTCTCCTGGCACAGCTGCCCTGGGAGCAGGCAGAGCTCACCCAGCACCTGCCAGGTAGGTGCCAGCAGGTTGTGCATCCTTCTCCGGGCACAGCTGCCCTGGGAGCAGGCAGAGCTCACCCAGCACCTGCCAGGGGCCAGCAGGGTGTGCATCCTTCTCCGGGCACAGCTGCCCCCGAGCAGGCAGAGCTCACCCAGCACCTGCCAGGTAGGTGCCAGCAGGGTGTGCATCCTTCTCCGGGCACAGCTGCCCCCGAGCAGGCAGAGCTCACCCAGCACCTGCCAGGGGCCAGGCGCAGCAGGCGTTGGTGCTCGTGGAGCTGCCCTGCAGCAGCACCTCCATCACATCGCTCACTTGTGGGGTCAGACACAGCACACACTTTACCTGCTTTATCTCTGCCTGGTCTGCACGGCATTTGTCACCCGAATCACTAATTCTCCTGTCCTACAAGGAACACTTGGCAGCAAAGCTCCAGGCGATGCCGCACAGGAGCCCTTTGGTAACTCAGCAGCAATCCAGGCCTCACGTTGCTCTGGCAGCGCTATCAGGCAATCCACCACCAGATGGATGTATTTGTAAATAAGGCAGATCAGTTTTGTCAGGTTGTAATTGGTTTTAGAACAAGCAATTCCCACGATGACAAACAACAATTAAAGAGCCCCACAGTGCAACACCAAGCAGGCAGCACTTAGGGACAGCAGCAAAGGGGAGCGATGGCAGTGCCATCAAAGGCACACGGGGGCTTCACCTGGGACAGGCTCGCAATGCAGGAGAGCAGGAAAGCTCAGCCAGGGTGATCCCAGAAGCTGAGGATGTTGGGTGCCCAGTGAAGATGCAGCTGGAGCCACAGCTGTCACCTTGGCAATTCAGAGCCTGCAAGGACCAGCTGTGCTCCTGTCCTGGTAAGTAACCTGGATGCAGGCTGACAAAGAGCAGATGAGCCACTGGGAAACCTGAGACTCCACCCTGGGGACAAGGAGCTCTTCCCAACAAACTCTGCACACATACAGCCTGGTGAAGACTCCAAGAAAGTGAAAGGAGAGGACACTGAAGATTTTTTCTTTCTTCCAAAGGTGTACTGCCATCATGAATTGCTGCAGGCTCAGTAGTTAGCTTGGTGACCATAAATGTCTTTTTCATTGTCATTGTGATGTACACCACAGACAAGGACACTGCAGCAAACTCACAGTGACAATGTGACCAGCCTCCAAATTCTTGGCACACCAACAAGAGCACACGCGCCAGAAGCCAGCGGGGCAGCCGGGGCTTGCACCCAGCTCTCACACAGCCAGGGAATCCTGGGGACACAACCTGGGACTCTTCCCATGACCAACCACCACTAAACCCCCAATGGAGGTTTAACTTGAAGATGCTCTTCGGCTTTGTGACCTGCAAAATTCCTTCCTTCCATCCAGAGCCTTAAGAAAGGTACCCCATCTGCTCCGGGCTCCTCTCCCATGCAACACAGATGCCTCCTCCCTGCCCCGGACAGGCATTCCAAGGCAGTAGGCAGCTACATCCACAACACGGTCCCAGTGCTGTGTGATTAGGAGGAGAGGCAAAGAGTGTGCATTTCTTTCTTCCTCTTCTTCTCACTCCCCCTTAGCTCGGAGCTGACCTCTCCCACGGAACAGATTATTGTTATTTCAACAGTGCATCTCACACTGCCATCCTGCAGAACAATGACTACATGAGTACTCTTTGTAATGATTTCACTTCCAGGGGTTTAGAATATGACATTTTCACTTACAATATGTTTACTTTGTATTTCTTTAGGAATTTTAGCAACAGTAGGTCAAGAGCGCACAAGCAGGAAAAAACATGCAGGAAAAAATGCTTTTAAAGCCATGAGTCACTGAGAACACGATCCAGCAAGGATGTTAAAAGAAACAAAAAATGCTTTGAAAGAACCTACTGAGAGTCTGATTCCCAGGTTACTCGATCTATTCCAAATTAAAACTCTTTTTTGACACACTTCCTCAGGCTCTTCCTGAGCTATTTGAAAAATCCAATTACAGCGGAGATCCTGATTTCCATGTTCATTTATTACCAGAGCAGAAGTCCCATTCACTTTAGTGGTAAAAAAGAACAGGGCAATAGGAAATCCTCTACAAAACATTTATGTATTTAATGGAAAATAAAATCAAGGCCGATTAAAGGAAAAGCTGGCAGAATATAAGAGTTTCTGTCTAGGACTGCAGAAGTGGATTCCAAGTGGCCGGAGCAGGACGTGCCCTTCAGTGGGAGCAGCGGGGCTCACAGCAGCCTCTACAGGGCCTGCCTTCTCCTTCACACACACACACACACACACACACACACACGAGGCCAGCAACCTAAACTTATCAAACTGGTGATCTCCAGCTCAGATCTGTTCTCGAGATCATCTCCTCCTTAAGTTCCAAACGCAAACATCCCCTCGGGCTCTCACCGTGCCACAGAAGCGCCTGGAGACCACAAACGACTCTTCAAACAAACAAAGCAGCAGGACTTCAAACGACTCTTCAAACAAACAAACAAAGCAGCCACACTACAGCAAGAAGAAAACGGATCTTGCGGCTCTGCCATGGTGAAGGAGAAGCCACTACACTTGAGCAAGTCCACGACAGAGCCTTCTACTGCAGTCCTGCTGTTCCACAAAGCTGGACTAACCGATGAAGAAAAGCCATGGAAAACCAGATTCCCTCCTCCCTTAATGGGAATCATTAAAGTCAGTCCTCCATCTCCTGAAATCCGGTCAATTACACGTCTGTATCCTTCTCTCTTCCTAAATATTTACACTTAAAACAGCACCAGGCTCACCCCACCACTACAGCTCACTTTGCTATCTCCAGCAAAGCCAAAGCACAAGTCACATGGATAAACTCCCTGCCCTGGAGGGCTGCAGCCCTGGGCATTCCCAGAAGCAGCAGGATGAACAGAATCCCAAAGAGCAGCACTCCCTCTCCTCTGCCTGAGCAGGACACCAGAGATGCTCAACCAAGAGCAGTGTCCTCTCCTCTCCCAGCTGGTAGACACTGGGAACATTTAACTCCAGGCTCCTTCAGCAGCCAGCTCCTCAGCTGTCCTGCACACCTGCCACTGCTACCAGATGGAGCAACGTTTTCCAGAGCTACTTCAAAACTACTCTCCAACTTCAAAGGCAAGAAGAGCGATCGATACTAATGTAAATTCTTCTTGGAAGCTGCTGGACACAGTGTGGCTGTGTATTCTTCCCAAACTCTGCAGTTTCCATGCTAAAACCTGCAGCACCACACAGAGAACCTCCCTGAACATCAGCAGAGCTTCACAGCCAGGAAAGCACATCTGGAAAGCTAACAGAAACACCTCTGGGAGGCAGATTGTTTAAGGCAGCTCAACACACAAGAGGTGTAAGCAGGAGACTGACAGCAGCAGCTTTCCCCCAGTTTCCAGCCCTCTGGTCCCCAATTCCTCCCAGGCCAGAGGTTCCCAAACTAGAGAACCCACCCCTAGTACAGACAGACAGACAGACAGACCACAGCCACGTGAGCACCAGCCAGAGGCACTGCTGCTGCTCTCCTCTGATAATGCTGTGCCTGCAGAGATGACTTTGGGGACCCCCCTCCACAAGAGGCTGGGAAGCACCAACTTCCACTCCGGGATTATGTTACCACACCTTTTTTACATGACTTTGTTGGTAAAACGAAGAGGAATATTTAAATTAAAGAGGCTTTAAAACCTCTCCTTCCCTACTGTGGCCATCCTACCAGCTGTCTGCTCACTGCTGAGTACCAACAACCCTGGGAGAAACAGCACAACCCTGGGATAAACAGCAGGGCTGCTCGTCCCTGGCTGCTGCACTGTGAGGGGGCCATTTCTCACGTGAACTCTAAAGCCAAGCTGCTGGAAAATCAGAGGCAGCAAGCACTCCCACAGCACCCTGGCAGTAAGGAACACACAGCCCCATCACACCGACTGGGTGCAGTCCAGGGAGCACACCACAGCCGCATGAACTCCCTCACTAATTTTATTTTGATACTCCACTTCCTCTCTTAAAATTGCATGTTGCAATGCACTGTTCAGTGGCTGCCTCTGTCCAAACCACTGCAACTGCCTTACAAAGAGAAAAGGGAAACTAAAATAAGTTGTCTCAGGCCAGTTTGCCAGGGAAAAGTTTACAAAGCAGGCTCTCCAAGACGTGAACAGCGTAAAGGGCATCCAATAACCACAGGCCCAGGGCTGGCAGCCCCAGGGGGGTCAGCAGTGACAGGTACAGCCCACCTTCACCCCAGCACCACACGGGCTCCCCCTGCTCACCCTGTCCTCGGGCGCTGCTGAGGCACACACCACTGACACGCAGAGGTGGGGCACACGCAGCACATCCATTATTAGCAAGGAATATTCCCTTTGCAGGAGCAGGGCTTGGCAGCTCAGCAAAACCCTCCTGGGATGAAATCAACAGTCAGGACCACAGAGCCACCCAGGCTGTAAGAAAGGGGAGATTACTTGATGCCAGCTGTGCTGGAGAGTGGCAGGAGGAACGAGGAGCGTGCCCACACACTGCTGAACCCTGGCAGCCCTGAGTTACCTGTGGGACCTGTCCCTCCCTGGAGGAGCACGGCTGTGGGACCTGTCCCTGTCCCTCCCTGGAGGAGCACGGCTGTGGGACCTGTCCCTGTCCCTGTCCCTCCCTGGAGGAGCACGGCTGCGGGACCTGTCCCTGTCCCTGTCCCTCCCTGGAGGAGCACGGCTGCGGGACCTGTCCCTGTCCCTCCCTGGAGCAGCACGGCTGCGGGACCTGTCCCTGTCCCTCCCTGGAGGAGCACGGCTGCGGGACCTGTCCCTGTCCCTGTCCCTCCCTGGAGGAGCACGGCTGCAGGACCTGTCCCTGTCCCTGGAGCAGCACGGCTGTGGGACCTGTCCCTGTCCCTGGAGGAGCACAGCTGTGGGACCTGTCCCTGTCCCTCCCTGGAGGAGCACGGCTGCGGGACCTGTCCCTGTCCCTGGAGGAGCACGGCTGTGGGACCTGTCCCTGTCCCTCCCTGGAGGAGCACGGCTGTGGGACCTGTCCCTGTCCCTGGAGGAGCACGGCTGTGGGACCTGTCCCTGTCCCTGGAGGAGCACGGCTGTGGGACCTGTCCCTGTCCCTGGAGGAGCACGGCTGCGGGACCTGTCCCTGTCCCTGGAGCAGCACAGCTGTGGGACCTGTCCCTGTCCCTGGAGGAGCACAGCTGCGGGACCTGTCCCTGTCCCTGTCCCTGGAGGAGCACGGCTGCGGGACCTGTCCCTGTCCCTCCCTGGAGGAGCACGGCTGTGGGACCTGTCCCTGTCCCTGGAGGAGCACGGCTGCTCCCAGGGCAGCACACGCAGCCATCCCAGCCGGCGATGCTGCTGCCGCTGCCATGCGTGGGAGCTTGACTAACAGCTTCTGAAACCAAGCCACAGCCCGGCAGGAGAATACCTGAGAGCTCAAGGGGGAGGGTCCCCTCTCATCTTCCACAGGCCAGCAAAAGGGAGAGTAAATCCTGCTCCTGACAGGGGCTGAAACCCACACAGAACTTACAGCATTCCACCTTACAGAGGCTTATAAATATCTGCTAAGCGCCTGAAGGGCATTTGGTGCTGCACTCTAACAGCCCTTAAAACTCTTCACCTGGAACCAGGACTAGCTACAGGCCTTGAGTAAGTGTTGTAAGAGGGTTTTATTGTTATCAGGAGGAGAGGTAGACTGACAAATAATGCCAGCTGCACACGCCGGCACCTGCCAGCTATCAGGGAAGAATACATCCAGGCTTAGAGGATCAAAATACCCTTCTTTTGTATCTAAATCACCTGAGAGCAAGGCAGGACCCCAGCTCCTGCCACCAGATCCCTGCCCTGGGACAAGCCATGGCCCCGGCCATACTGCCCAGCAGCTCTGACCTCTGCAGGAGGAGCTGCTGAGGATGGAGGGACCATCCCAGCAGCAGCTGCTCAGAGCTGCTGGTGGTCAGCCACAGGCAGGAGCTGCTGACTCAGCTGAACCATCCCGGCCTCTGCTGAAGCACTCAGGACTTCGCAGGAACATCTCTGATAAATTCGAATTGTTTCCATTAGAAACTGACAACTAATCTTTATTAGGAATCATGTCTAAACTCCCTGCTCTCTCCACACATGGCCCGCCCGGTGCCCACTCACGGAGGGCTCTGTAAAACCCAGCTGCCAGACCCACGGAGCAGACACAGCAGGGACAGGGGTGGTGGCAGCCAGAGCAGCGTGGAGCAGCTCTCTGAAGTCTCAGAGCAGAAACCAGATCAGACCCATCAGGATCCCCTAGCTGCTGCAGACAGCCCCACCAGGGCCAGCTGAGCTGGGCAGGCACGCTGGGCGCCCCTGGGCGACGGTTCCTCACATTTTAAGCAGAACAATTAAGCCAACAGACATTTTCTATCTGTTTCTGTGGTTAATACTTAGCAGTTTCCCTCTAGCCCCCACAAAGGGGTGCAACTTTCCCTCTTGCACAGAACCATTTCGTTGAATGAGCTGACAAGTTCAAGCCCTGATGCCTCTCCTGGTTGGGAAGCAAAGCTCCTCCCCTGAGCAAACCAGTATCCTAGAAAATTATCTGGCATGGGAATTTTCCCAACATTTTCTGAGCAAAGTAGAAAGAGGGCAAGAGATAGGAAAATAAAATAGACACAAAATAAGGGATGCAGCTACTGCAATAGAAGAAGTCAAAGGAAGCTAGTGGGCAACGATAAATTAACCTAAACTTTATGAAAATGAGAAAGAATACATTAGTCTTCTTTGGCCCAAATCTACAAATCTCTTTAGTGTTTTTAGATGCTAAAACCATCAAAACTCGAGTTTTATTATCTATTTATGCAGGAACTAAGAGTCACAGGAGTCAAGGAATCATCCCTTTGCCACTACGCAGCCAGATACACAATTTGGAGAGCCCCACCTCCAGGATCACAAAGGATCATGTCACCTGCCAGTCACACCACACAAGATGCCACTGCCTCACGGCAGCCTCCTGCCAACAGCAGCCAGAGGGATCACACAGGGGCCTGTGTTCTGCCAGGGTTAAGGCAAAACTGCAGGAAGCAATATAAAATTAAACAGCCAATCAACACAATGCGCAATTTTCTGCAAGATTGCCAATGCTGGACCATAGGCGGTTGCATCTGCATAATTAAAACTGGTTCATTTTGCTGCATTAAAGCCACAAATCAGGCATGTAACCCTAATGAGGAAGATACATTTATTTAGACTTCTGTCCAGATAGACCAAAAAAAAAGCCTGTCCGTCTGAAAACACGCACTTTAAATTGTGCATCCAAGGATGTGCTGTGCTCGGTATTCCGCAGGCAGCTGTCATGTGGCAGTTGTAAATCTGCAGCCATATCTCCACTGGCGTTTATTTTTAACACCACCACTCCTGTCTGCAAGGCTAAGGCAAATAAGAAAACCTGCCTCCTAAAAGTATTCTTAAATATTTTCTTTCTGGTACCATGCAGCAAGGATCTCCTGCCAGCTGGGGCCAGCTCTCCGCTCTCCGGACAGCTGGAGGGTGCAAAGCAGCAGCAAAGAGAAGGACAGACCCTGGATAACCGACAGGAGGGAGCCTGCCAGCGCTGCGTGTGAGCAGGGGAGGTGAGAGAGAGGTCTCCATGCACGGGCGGGCAGCAAACACTCTGCAGAGCTGCAGGAGCTGCGCTGCAGCCGCCGCCAGCGGCCATCACGCACTCCCACTCCCAAAGGCAGAGTGGCACCGACCAGAGCCTCACGCACCCGCAGCACTGCCACCCCTGCCAGCAGCCCCCAGCCCTCGCAGCCACCCAGGAGCAGCGAGTGCAGCAGGGCTCTCGAGCAGACCCACACGCACCCCACACACCCCCGCTATCTTTCCAAGCATTCTCAGGACAACTTCTTCCCACCATGAGAGGAGCAGACACAATTCTCCAGGGAAGGAACAGAGCCATCGTGGCCAGTAAATCACCCTGTGCATGAAGATAATTCCCAGTTCAGCCCTCCCGTTCCAATCTCACTCCCCACACAGCGCGTGGGCTCCTTGATTGCTGGAGCCGAGGCTGCAGCACCGCGGGTCGGGCAGGGCTCAGCTCCCACCCTGCAGCTGGCAGCCACCCCCGGACCCCCCCAGCCTAATTCCCAACAGCCACAGCTAGAGGCTTCAGCCAAACTTCCCTGAAAGCAGCCTCTGCAACTTTTTCCCCTCCCTGTCACTGCAGGTGCCAGCTCCTCTCTCTGGTTGCACGCACCGAGGCACTGCTGGCAGATCACAGCCTCACCCAGCGCTGGCTGGCACCCCTCAGCAGCAGCCCCCTGCCCACCTCCAAGCCTCTCTGACCTCGTCTTCAAACGCATTTCCAGTGCAGCTTTGCTGGGGTCACTTCTCTTCCAGGCATGCTGACATGCCCTGGAGCTCACACGCAGGGTTTCCACCTTTCTCCCTGCCATCTTCCTGTCCATGCCGTGGGGACAAGCACTGTGCCGTGCTCAGATTCCAGGCCCGTCCTCCATAGCATGAGATCACTGCTTCAAATGTTCATCTGTTATCATCTTCATATTTTAGCATTTCTGTATCAACACTTTGGTCCCCCTTGCCACCACTTCCCCTCTTCTTTATCCCCATTTCTCTCCCATTTTAGTCTTTCTCTGGAGGTTTGGGCATCTGTCTTCACGAGGGTAGCAAGGGATTAGATCTGAACAGAATAATGACTCAATCCTTGAAGAAAATAAACAGGATATCTGGGATAATGAGGTAGGCTACATCCAATCCTTCAGTCAAGCCAGGCGAGACCACACTGTGCACAAGTGGAGGTGGGCGTTCACGGTCCCTGTCACAGCCTCAGAAGAGGTTTAGATGATGACAAACGCTGGCCCGTGTCAGGCTGGCACACTCAACACACAGCTGAGCTCAAACGAGCCTCTCCTCCTGCAGTGCATCCTCGGCCACCAGCCCTCCTGTGTCCCTACAGATGCAGTGACCAGCTGCTGTCCTAGCTGCTCAGCCCCGTTTGCTCACAGTGCTCCTGTTTAGTGAGGAAGCACAGGCCACAGCAGAGCTCTGCACCAATCCCCCCAACGCACACGGTTATCCTCCTCCAGCAGCTTGGCAAGGTGGGAAAATCAGCACCGCCCCGGTCCCCACAGAGAGGTGACAGCAAGTGATGGCCACCCAGTCACAGCTGTGAGGACTGGAGCCCTGCATCTCACCACGGTCACCCCAAGAGCACGCTGGGCTGTGACAGAGCCAGGGATGCATCCAGGGACGGATGCCACCCCCAAAGGCAGCACACTCAGCCTTGGGGTGTGACTGCCCAGCTCTCCCCAGCCACAGCCACAGCCACACCCTGCCAGTGTAAGAATTACCCTTTTTGCAGCTGAGAACACAGACCAATACCCTGTATCAGGAATCAGACATTCCTGGAGGTGTAATTATGCACAGAACAGTACCAAGGAAATTATTACTGGCCCCTCAGCAAACTGCCTGCATTACAGCTGCCCAAAACGTGATCACTGTGGTGTAATGTAACACACACACACTCCAGCGTTTACTGCCTCTCATATGGAAACCATGAGGCTACAGAAGCCAGGCCAAGAACGATCATGGCCCGTGAGTACTCCACTCACAAACAACAATCAGAAAAAGCACTGGAGAGAGCAAAGCTTTCAGGGCAGCTCAGAACCCGTCCTGCCCCCAGCGACCCCTCTGCACCCTGAGCACCCGGGAAGCAGGAATCGCCCGACCAGGACACCTTTGAGAATAAGATGAAACCATGGGACAGTCTCTAGGAACAAACACAAATCCCCTCCCATAAAACGAACAATACCACAGACTAAAAGAATATTTCATCTCCTTAACTGCAGGGTGCAATAACATCAATTTGCCCAAATTACACACAAGCAGAAAGGTAATTGGCACCCGAGCAGGGCGTGTTGTGACTGTTCCGTCACTCTCCGAGGCCAGCTACAAAAGACTGAAATTCACGAAAGTAAACAATGGCACGAAACCAACAGCCAGCCCCTTCCCCAGAATCCCTCCCTCTGGCATCGCGCTGCCGCAGTCGGGCAGAGACTTCCAGGCCGAGTCTGTGCAGCCCAGCCATCACCCAGCCGAGCAGGGATCTGGAGAAAAATGGAACCTCTTGAGTTTGCACAAGCACAAGTTAATCCGCAGAAAAGCTATTTTACACTTTTAATTAACCACGTCCTGGACTTAAATATAATGAAGTGGTGAACACATATCCATATAAAACAACTGAGCGAAGGGAGAGGGGAGCTGGTTTTATATAATACTGGGGGGACTGAAGGAGGCAAGGCAAGTGAAAGGCATGAAGTAAGCAGCTGAGAGTATCCTCCGACTGAAGGTGGGAAAAGAAACTGTCATCAGCTAACAGAATTAGCAATTATCCCAAAAAGGAGTTGATTTATTAAGTTATCCAGAAATGCCCATCACTACAGCTTGGTACCAATGCGAAAATCCCTGGGTGTGCAACAGACAGAAGGTTACACCGGCTCCTCTGCCTCCCAGCCGCTCAGCCCCTCCCTGGGCTGCAGAGCTGCCATGTGCCACAGGGTACCAACTTCCCTTCGAAACGAGAATTAACTCGGAGCCCGGGATTTGCTGCTCAGCGGTCTCAACAGACAAAACCTCTAGCTTTATTCCTCTCCAACACTCAGGAACGCAGCCACTGCCGCACAGCTCCGCACCACTACCGGCACTTGCATAATAATGACTGCGGGCCCGGAGGCGAGGGGCCGGAGCGCGAAGGCGAGCCTCCTTACATAAGGACCGCAGGATCGATGCCCTCCGCCCCGGGAGGCCGCGGGCAGCGCTGCCGACCCGCACAGCCCGGGCTGCCCCGCGGCGGGGGCTGACCGCCCTGCGCCCATCACCGCACGGCAGCGCAGGGCCGGGCAGGGCAGGGCCGGGCCGGGCAGGGCCGGGGCTCCCCCGCGGTGCCCCCCGGCCCCGCGCCCGGCGCTGCCGCAGCGCGGGAGGGGCGGGGGGCGCGGCGCAGCCCCGCGGCCGGCCCGGCCCGTCCCCGCCCCGCCCGCACACAAAGGCGGCCCCGCCGCGCCCGCCCCGGCCCGCGCTCCGCACCTTTGACCTGCGCCTCGTAGTCGGCGATGATCTCTTTGTCCTTCTTGAACTTGCCCTGCGCTGACATCGTGCGGGAGGGCGCGGGCCCCGCCGGCACCGCCGCCGCCGCCTCACCCGGCCGCGGCCCCGCCGCCGCCAGCGGCCGCCGTCATTGGCGGCGCCGGGGACACCGCGGGGAGCGCAGCGCCGCCGGCAGCGGAGCGGGGCAGGGCAGAGCCGGGCACAGCCGAGCCGAGCCGAGCCGAGCCGAGCCGAGCGCAGCCGCTCCCGCCGCCGGCCGAGGCGGGGCCCTGGCGCCGCTCCTGCGCTCAGGTTGCGCGCGGGGCGGGCGCTCCGGAGCCCCGGCCCCGCCCCGGCCCCGCCCCGCTCGGCCCGGCCCCGCACGGCCCGGCCCCGCACGGCTCGGCCCCGCACGGCCCGGCTCGGCTCAGCCCCGCACGGCTCGGCCCGGCCCCGCACGGCTCGGCCCGGCCCCGCACGGCTCGGCTCGGCTCGCCCCGCACGGCTCGGCTCGGCCCGGCTCGGCTCGGCTCGGCTCGGCCGCGCCCCCCCGGGCCGGGCGGCCCCGCTCGGCTCGGGCCCCGCGGCACTGCCGGGAGCGCGGCGCCCCGTGTCCCCGTGTGCCCATGTCCCCGTGTCCCGCCCTCCCGTGTCGCTCCCCCCGCGTGTCCCCTCCCGGAGCGGCCCCTCCGCAGCCCGGGGCTCCGGTGGGACAGCGCGGGTGCACTGGAGCGCATTTGTCGCTTCTTGTTAAAACCGAGGGGAAAAGGAGAAAGTGTTCGTTCCAGCAGAAGCAACATCAGCGGTTAAGGCGCTTTATCGGGGTCCCAGCTGAGCGCTCGGGACCCAGCCCGTGAGACCTCACACGCTTGCCAGCAGCGTGAGCGCTGTCACACCCGAGCCCTCGGCAGCGGGCGCGGACTCGGCTTCTGCACATCCACCCTCAGCTGAGCCCTCCGGCCGGCCCCGGCTCCGCTCCCGTCGCCGCTCCGCACAATGGGGTCTTTTATGGGTGTCTTGTGAGGAGTGAATTCAGGGAGATTTGATGATTCACAGTTACTCTGCCAACTTGAAGAAATAACCCCAGCCCATTACACAAATAATTTACCTAGTGCAAGCAGGCGGCACAGAGGAGCATTCTGCATCCCGGTGGCTGTGGAAAGGCCTGGGGTGCAGGGAGAAAAAGCAAGCCCTTCCCGGGAAACAGCCACAGCAGAATGGGAGGCACAGCCTCTGGGCTGAGCAGCATTACTACAACCCCCAGTGGACCAAGGGGCTCAGAGTCTCAGGGAAAGCAAAAACTGTGCTAGACCCCACAGGGCACAGGGAGAGGCAGAGGACAGGGACCACAGGTAAGGCGCAGGGACAGTGGCTGTGAGCATAGGTCAGTGTTTTGTGGCAGGGCAGGAGCAGCCAGGGAGCGCGTGCCAGTCCCTAGGCTGCATCCCCTGCCAAGAATCTGAGAATCTGGGCTGGGATGCTGTGTGTGAACTGCCCTAAGCTGCACTTGGAGCAGGGCTGGAAAGGCAGCAGCACGGAGAGTCAGGAGGTATCAAAGAATGATCCTCCAGGAACATCAGGTGTCTGGAGAGGGTGCCACTGGCGTGTGAAATGACTGCTGTACACCAATGGTGTGTCATCTCCCAAAGAAAGGAAAAGCCAATTTACACAATGACCAGAAAAGTCCAGGGATGACGATGTTGTGTTCCTTCACAGCCAAGAACAAACACCCTGGAGGGACCTTACGGTTCTGAGCTCGGTCTCCACAAAGAAAATATAAACCGAACTAAGCAAGGAAGGAGAAGCACAGGCCATTTGATAAAGGATTCATCCTAGCAGCACTTCTCCTTGCAACACCCACAGGGATTCAGAGAGCAAGGACCAGCATTCCTGATAACCACCTGTGCTGTTGGTTCAAACCTGAGGCCAGCTCTGTGGTCAAAGCTGAGTGTCTGAGAGTGTTAAACATCTTTTCTCAGAGTGGTCCACAAAATAGTGGTGAAAGAAAAATCCCAGCCATGAAATGATCCAACAGCACCAGGGGTTTCTGCTACTCAGATACCATAAAGAATAAAGAAGCAGCAATGGCTGAAGAAAAATAATCCAATCATGAATTAATGATCTTTAATAAATATCAATGTCTAAGATACTTTGTGGAATTTCTATTTGAAACAGCTTCTTAAAAGGAAGGATTACATTGTAATTCACTTTGTGACACTCTCAACCCAGAATTTTTTAATGAAGAATGGGATGGGATGGGATTTAATCATAATAAACACTTCAAGCTTGAGGTATAGAGAAACCAACAGTAGCTATAGCAACGTGGTCACTCCAGTAAGGCTAATGCAGATTATTTCCAGGGCAGTAGCCTTGTGTGTGCTCAGGAAGCAGAGGTAATGTTGGCTTAAAGCAATTCCTAAATTAAGGAAATTTTTTAAGCAGAAGCTGTCTTGCACTCTTTGTTTCCAGCTTCAAACTGTAAGAGTTTCACAAGTGCTGAACAGCAGCCTCAGCAGAGTATTGACCTGCTGCTTCCAGAGACTCTCAGCTATGTCACCATGACCCTCTGGTCATGGATTCAGACTGGTTTGTGTGTGAAGGGACCTGGAGGCTCCTCTCATTCCGCCCCTCTGCCATGGGCAGGGACACCTTCCAGTAGACCAGGCTGCTCCAAGCACTGTCCAGTCTTGAATACTTTCAGAGCTGGAGTATCCATCATACCCACTCTCATACCAGAGAAGCTTTGCCGGAGAAGGCTGGAGCCAGGCTGGAGGCCACACCAAGCCACGGATGACATGGACACCAAGCTGTTTGAGGAACCCTTCACAGCCTTTCACACGTGCCAGAGCTGCAGCACTGCTGCCAGTTACTCATCCCAGCTTGTGACGTGGCCCCAGCTCTCCCTTGGTCCTCTGCTTTCCTGAGGTCTCTGAAAGGCAGAATCCCTTGAGCCATTCCTTGGTCTGAAGAAGTTGGGGAAGGAAGATGGCTTTGGCCATGGATGTGGGGCTGAGCTCTCCGCAGCCTTTCTGGGAAGTTGCTGTAAATCCCTGCTTGGTGATGGAAACTATTCCAGTCCAGACTCGAGGGTCCCAAGGACGTGTGGACTCAGGAGGCGTGCAGTAAACCAGCCAGGCTGGGAGAGACTGCCCATGCAGGAAGCTGCAGCAGGGCCAGCTGGGGCATAAAATCCATATGAGCCGGGGCAGCAGAAGCCAGCCCTGCTGGCTGTGGCCTCTGTGGGAATGGCGTGGCTCTGACACAGCATCCTGGACTGCTGGGGAAAGGCTTCCATGCACACCTTTTCCAGTGTGCGAGTAAATGAGTTGGAGACACGTAACACAGCACTACATCACCTTTGTTTTCTGAACCTTACATCTTCTTTCCTGCCAGCAAAGTGCTGTTACCTTGTCATATTAACAGAGAACTACTTCTCACTCTGTTCCCTTTTTTATCTCTGTAGTGAAGTGCAGTTGTAGCTTGGCACTGACAGAGCTTCATCAATGGGTCCTGCCTTTGCACCCAAAATAACTGCAGCCAAAGATTTCTGTATGTGGCAATGCAGGTTGTTTTTCAGGTAAAGCGTCCCAGAAGTTTGATTTTGATTTATATTTTATTCAGGTCTCCAACAGATCAGTTGTAAGTAGAAAGGTATCTTCTGAAAATACTCGTGTAGTATCCTTGACACCATGAATATTCAGAGAACAAAAAGAGCATTCTAAAATACACACCCATCTTGATACCAGCCTTTTCCACTATTGCCATCTTAAGCCCTTGTGGTACCAGGATTCAGCTTTATGCTGGTCACTAATTCAAGTCCCTGTAAAAAAAATGGGAATATTTATGTGTGACTAAATGCATGAAGAATTATGATAAACAACTTGGCAAGGCAACAGCAATTCTTCCCAGCAGCTCTAGTTCTCCTGCGAAAGCCATTGGAGTCCCAAGCTACTCAGAACCTGCTGTAACTGCACAAGGCCGTGGTCACGCTGCACGTGCTTATCAGTGGTGAAAAGGCTCTTGCGAGCAGTTTCCTGCTAGATCTGTGCCTCCGTTTCCTCAGGGAGATTGCCCAGACTCTGTGGTCAAAGCTGCGCTCTCGTCTCCCTGCTGCAAGCAGCAGCTTCAGCTGGTGCTTGAGCAGCCGCTGCTTTCGGGCACTCAGCCTCCACGCCCAGGCTCCTCAGGAAGGACGTGCCCTGCACGACGCTGGCATTTGCGTGTTGATATCAAGGTGTGTGTCTGAAATCCCAGTGTCTGGCTGAGCCTTGCCCATGGGTGGCTTGCAGCCCTTTGCCCTGTGCTACGTGTGCCCCCAAAGAAGTGCTTTGGCACTCAGCTCTCCAGGAAAAGCAGCAGGAGCTGTTTACTCTGCCGGGCCGTTTGCACAGCTTTGATCTTGAGCTGAACCCAGGGTGGCCCAGACTCCTCTTGGGCCCATCCCTCCTGTGCACACTGTGCTGAAGCTGAAGCTGCCAGAACCAGATTGTTAATTATACTCCCACAGATTCAGAGGAAAGCTAAATATGTAATAATTCATGTCCATCAGTCACCCCCCTTTCTCCATTATTATCGTTCCTCTCTGCCTCCATTTTCTTCCATTTTCCCCTGTCCTCTCCCTCTCCAGGTGAGGATTCCCCACCCTGCACTCCTGAGAACTGTGGCTCCACCATCCAGCATGGTCCCACCGTCT
The DNA here is from genome assembly GCF_015832195.1 of Motacilla alba alba. NCBI lineage: Eukaryota > Metazoa > Chordata > Aves > Passeriformes > Motacillidae > Motacilla > Motacilla alba. The sequence continues at coordinate 475,231 of NC_052027.1, read as the reverse complement.
CCTCTTCCACCATGCAGACACAATTCTCTTCAAGACTGGGTACAAACCTCTGCCATTTGGTGCAGTTGGATTTGTACAAACCTCTGCCATTTGGTGCAGTTGGATTTGCAGTTTGGTCATGACCTGACCCATGCTTTGCTCCTGTAGGATGGTGCTGCTCTGCCCTGGTTACGTGCTCCCAGGAGTCCATGCCAGTGCCAGAAGCAGACATGTTTTGTGTCATCTCAGACTAACTCCACTGCCCTTTCTTCCCCTCGTCCTCGTTCCCTGCAGCGCTGAGCTCCTTAGCCCTGTCAGGAGCAGCCCTGTTGCACCTGGCACGCACAGGTGACAGTCAAACACAAAGTGACAGAGCTCCAAGGCCGTCCCCATGCGGGAGCTCTGGAGCTCTGGACACGAGGATTGGGGCTCGAAGGTGGCAGGTCCTGACGTGAGGCAGGTCCTTGTCAGCTCTGCTCCCGGGACCCAGGGCTCTGCCTGGGCACGCGTGGCCCCAGAGATGCAGCTCCGAGGCCTCCTCCTGCCCCACAAGAAACACCAGCTGTGGGGAGGGAGCACTGAAATGCAGCAGTGCTTTAAAACCAATTTTAACATTCCCAAACCCACATGACCTCTGTTGCAGTCACTCAGATTTTACATTTCTGGTCTGTGCCACCGGCATATGTTGAACTTTGCCGAAACAGTACTTGCCAAGAAATGTTTGTTTCTTTTTAAAGAATATCTAGGCTTTGGGGATTTTGGTACAGAATATGATTTGTGGGTAAAATACATGATGTTCACATGCAAAAGAAATAAGGCCAAGAAATTCAGTGTTTATAATCACTCTCTGGATTTAAATAAATTTATTTAATTGGTTTCTGAGGGGAAGGAGGAAAGAGCAACACAGGAATTCTTGTCACACTACTTCCATCTGAAATCTAACACAATTAGTACAGCAGGATTCAGTTACCAAAGGCAAAAAAAGAAGGGAAATCAGGAGTCAATTGAGTTGCTGCAAAATTTAATATCTTGCTGTCATCTTTGTTCTTGGTAGAGAGTTGCTGTAGCAACAGACCAAAAAAAGAACTTGCACAAGAGGAGGAGCTTGCTGCTCTTTTAACAACATCTCTTTACCCTCCCTGAATTACTGTTTAGAGCCAATCAGTCGCTTCCTGAGGTATCAATGACTATGGACACAGGGCCAGAGCCTGCAGGTGTTACACCTGTCACACACAGTGGTGTTCTCAGCTCCTTTCTGCAGGTCACATGGTGGCAACTCTTTTCTGTAGAACTGAGCCCATTCTTGTCACATGCAAGAGACATCTATTCCTTGTTCCATTTCCATCACTGGGGGCTCTGCACCCTGCAGATCAGCACTGCGTGGGACTATGCAGCTATAAATAAGAGACAGCTTTCCCCACCACTGCCTTTCTGGATGAGGTCAACAGCACAGCAGCTCAGGAAGGACAGGCCGTGGGGCAGCAGAAGGCAGCAGCTGCAGGGGGATGATGCCAGCAGCCTCAGGTCTGCCCTACAGAGCTGCGTGCAGTTGGTCATGCTGCAGCAAAGGAAGCTCCAGTGCTGGTGGGGGCCGGGCTGTCGGTGTTTTCCAATAGCTGGGTCCCTGCTGTTTGTTGTTCCCAATTAATTTAGTCACACATGATCTCCAAATCTCCATCTGCAACCAACAGCACTTTTAGGCATTTTGGGATGCAGAGCTCCTGCGTGCAGGAGCAGGCTGCGGAGCAGCTGCAGGAGCTTTCCCGGAGTGCGCTGTGGAAGGGCCCCTCCAGAGCCCTGCAGGGCCAGCAAGCCTGGCCACCACGGCCCCGAAGGTCCCTGCACCAAAAGAGGGGCCCTGCACATCCCAGCATGGGTACCCGAGGTGGTGCTTGACAGGATTAGCCAGCAGGGCACACAAGTGAGGGTGAGCCCCCGTTCCTGCCGGGCCCAGCGTTTCCAGCAGCGCCCCGGGCCCTCGGAGGCAGCGAGGGGCAGGGGGCAGTGGGTGGGCACGGGCCCACTGGGCCAGAAACGGGCTCATCTGGGACACCAAGGTCTTGCCCACATCCCCATTTCCACGTCTGTAAGTGGAATTAGCATTCCTAGCTCCTTCTGGGGGTACTTTCATGGCTGCTGATAGAAAGGAGCATCCCCTTGTGTGCAGGCTGGATGGCCCTGCAGTCTTGCCTGTGTGAAGGGAACACCAACCTGTGGCACAGATTCAGCCTAGTTTGATTTGTTTTAAGCTTCACTCTGTAGCTCCTCTCTCCAGCATCTCCCCCTGCCTTCAGGGAGCCCTCTCTGGGACCACAGCGCTGTGTCCCCTCCGAGCCAGTCCTGGTGCCATGGCCGTGTCTCCAGGGCTGCAGCAAGGGCGCTGCTTGCCTGTGGACCTGCTGGAGCGGTGCCTGGAGCCCTCCTCGCATCCTGCTGTGCACTTCTGCTCAAATTACTCGGTCTGTTGTATTTGAGGAAAATGATCCAGTACCTGCAGCTGGAGCGGGGCAGAGGGGCCCACCCCATCCCTTTGTTCGGTGCCAGCAGCCCCTGCCCGCTCCTGCGTTGCCGGGGGCTTCCAGCGGGACAGGGGACAGGAGAAAAGGAAAAGCCTGGGAAACTGAGCTCGCACTGTGTGCTCACACAAAGAGCTATTGTTCCGTGGCTCAGAGATGCAGTTTAGTAGGGCAGGCTGTCCTCCCCGAGCAGCCCGGGGCGGCACACAGGCCCAAGGGAAGCTGCATGTGGGGCCTCTGTCTGAACTGACAGCGATTGATGAGGGAAAAGGGGCCAAATGGAAAACACAGCTTTGAGGGAGAATTCAGCTCTCTCATTAGAGCTGAATACAGCTGGCCAAAGGGGCCTTTTCCTGGAGAAGCCCCGGGCTCCAGCCACATTCACAACTTCATTGCAAATTCCAGCATGAAAGTGTTATTTCCTGAAAGAGTGGAAAGTTTTGGGGTGTTTTTAAGTGCCCCTTTGCACCGGCACAGAGACCCAGTGACCTGGCCTGTGCCCCACAGCAGCACCGAGACACTGAGGCTGGATTTGTTACCCAGGTCTCAGTCACTATTAGCAACCCAGCCAGAGGGATTTTTTAGCTTTTCTCATGACTCGGGCTAGGCACTCATCACTGTCCATCCCATGGATTGTCCACCACTGGGCCCACACAAGGGAACACCAGCCCTTCCACATACGAGTTGCTTCCCAGGCTCTTGGCTTCAGCAGTAATTTAGCAGACGGGGATCTTCTGATTTCCTCCACCAACTCTACTGAAAGCAAAGCAGGTTGGGATAACCACAGCTATGGGCGTGTAGGGGCAGAGAGGAGGGGAATGGCCTGCTGAGTCTGCCCCACCGCACCACAGTTCTGTTCCTCAGACATTGCCTTCTGCTCGGGCCAATGACACCCAGTCTTGCCTTGGGAGGTGAAGGCAGCCCTTGGTACATGGCATGAGCCAGTGCATCTGCTTTTGTACTTTCACATTGCAAAATCAGGAGAAAACTGGTAATTATTATTGCTATTACACAGTGAGGTCACACTGAGGAGAGGAGAGGAGAGGAGAGGAGAGGAGAGGAGAGGAGAGGAGAGGAGAGGAGAGGAGAGGAGAGAGAGAGGAGAGGAGAGGAGAGGAGAGGAGAGGAGAGGAGAGGAGAGGAGAGGAGAGGAGAGGAGAGGAGAGGAGAGGAGGACAGCACTGGCACAATACCCTCAAGCAAGGGAGTGAACAGGGCTGCACCAAGGCCTTCACACTCCTGCAGGGCTCACTTAAGACTCTGTGCAAATCTTCTGCTCTGGCCTATAACCTGGGCGCACAGCCCTGCAGGGAGATCTGCTGATGGAGATGTTCCTTCCCTGCAGAAGGAAGGCTGTTTACTGGAGCAGCATCAGTGGAACCTTCCCAGAACAGCTGAAGCAGCATCAGCACTTTGCTGACATGAGCTGTGTCAGCACGTCCGGACCTGGCCAAGCCCTCCTGGATCTGCAGAGCTTGGGCTGCACCGGCAGCAGTGAGGTGCCCCCATGGCCAAGCCCAGGCTGCCACCCCCTGCGAGGGTCCCTGCCTCAGATGTAGGACAGGGATGCTGCTGCAGCTCTCAGGGAATCCTGAACCTTCACTCGCTGCAGCTTGGGCTCAGCCGTGGGGCTGCCCTGCAGGCAGTGAGGTCTGGCAGCCCCAGGATTGTCCCCTTCAATCAGCACCATGGGGACAAAACAGCTGCCTGGGGCAGGCAGGGAAGGCGTACTGAACCACTACAGCATCTCAGCCTGGCTGTGCCTGCAGGACACAAAGAGAGTCCCAGAGTGAGGCAAGGACAGAATCCACTTTTATGCCCTGTTTTTAAAGCTGTTTTCTTCCCTCTGTGACCAGCATCACTGTGCTTTGGGTTGGAGAGTTTGTGTGCACAGTGAATCTAATTTGATTTTTATCCTTTTTGTCTCCCTCTATTTTGCACACTACATTAGGCTTTTGTTCCAAGGCAGTTAAAGCAGATTTGCTGTGTGCTTCGAGCTGCCTTGCAGTGCTGGCAGAGCCTCAGATGAGTGTCACGTAACAGATATGCTATCGATAATGGGCAGGCTCGCACAGCACGCAGGCCCAGAAAACTAGCATTCTCAACAACACCAGTAAAACCAATTGTGTGTGAGCAGGTCCCTCCAGCTGGAGAAGTGCTCACTGCAGCGACAGCGCTGTGGCCGCTGGAGCTGCAGCCACTGGGGGGAATTGTCAGGGAGGCTCCAAGAGCTTCAACAGAAATAGCAACCCTGCTTTGTTCAGCTACACCCTGATGTTTGATTTCTCCTTCTCCTCTTTCTAAGTTCATGCTGTGTTGACTGTGCTGCTCTCACAGCCCTGTGGAATGTGGAGGTGGCAGAGCAGCAGCTGTTGGTGGCCCAAGGACTGCTCCTTCACTGCTGGGATGGGCCAGCTCCTCCTGTGATGCCACTCAATGAGCTGCATGTGAATCCTTCCCTTTAGACAGGATCAGGAATGTCCCAGCATGTTTTAAGTATAGCCAGGACTGCTTTCCAGAAAAGACAGAAGACAAGGCAGTGATCCTGGCTCCCTGCAGCACTGCCCCTGGCTCCCTGCAGCACTGACCCTTTCTCCCTGCAGCACTGCCCCTGGCTCCCTGCAGCACTGCCCCTGGCTCCCTGCAGCACTGCCCCTGGCTCCCTGCAGCACTGACCCTTTCTCCCTGCAGCACTGACCCTGGCTCCCTGCAGCACTGCCCCTGGCTCCCTGCAGCACTGACCCTTTCTCCCTGCAGCACTGCCCCTGGCTCCCTGCAGCACTGCCCCTGGCTCCCTGCAGCACTGACCCTTTCTCCCTGCAGCACTGCCCCTGGCTCCCTGCAGCACTGCCCCTGGCTCCCTGCAGCACTGAGCCTGGCTCCCTGCAGCACTGACCCTGTCTCCCTGCACTGCCCCTGGCTCCCTGCAGCACTGACCCTTTCTCCCTGCAGCTGACTGCAGACTGCCCCTGGCTCCCTGCACTGCTCCCTGCAGCACTGCAGCACTGCCCCTGGCTCCCTGCAGCACTGACCCTTTCTCCCTGCAGCACTGACCCTGGCTCCCTTTCTCCCTGCAGCTGACTGCACTGCCCCTGGCTCCCTGCAGCACTGACCCTGGCTCCCTTTCTCCCTGCAGCACTGACCCTGCAGCACTTCTCCCTGCAGCACTGCCCCTGGCTCCCTGCAGCACTGACCCTGGCTCCCTGCAGCACTGACCCTTTCTCCCTGCAGCTGACTGCAGCTGACCCTGGCTCCCTGCAGCACTGATCCTGGCTCCCTGCAGCACTGCTCCCTGCAGCTGACTGCAGCACTGACCCTGGCTCCCTGCAGCACTGACCCTTTCTCCCTGCAGCACTGACCCTTTCTCCCTGCACTGACCCTTTCTCCCTGCAGACTGCAGCACTGATCCTGGCTCCCTGCAGCACTGACCCTTTCTCCCTCTCCCTGCAGCACTGACCCTGGCTCCCTGCAGCACTGACCCTTTCTCCCTGCAGCACTGACCCTTTCTCCCTGCAGCACTGACCCTGGCTCCCTGCAGCACTGACCCTGGCTCCCTGCAGCACTGACCCTTTCTCCCTGCAGCACTGGCTCCCTCTCCCTGCAGCACTGACCCTTTCTCCCTGCAGCACTGATCCTGGCTCCCTGCAGCACTGCTCCCTGCAGCACTGCTCCCTGCAGCACTGACCCTTTCTCCCTGCAGCACTGACCCTGGCTCCCTGCAGCACTGCTCCCTGCAGCACTGCTCCCTGCAGCACTGACCCTGGCTCCCTGCAGCACTGACCCTTTCTCCCTGCAGCACTGACCCTGGCTCCCTGCAGCACTGACCCTTTCTCCCTGCAGCACTGACCCTGGCTCCCTGCAGCACTGACCCTTTCTCCCTGCAGCACTGCCCCTGGCTCCCTGCAGCACTGACCCTTTCTCCCTGCAGCACTGACCCTTTCTCCCTGCAGCACTGACCCTGGCTCCCTGCAGCACTGACCCTTTCTCCCTGCAGCACTGACCCTTTCTCCCTGCAGCACTGACCCTTTCTCCCTGCAGCACTGAGCCTGGCTCCCTGCAGCAGGGCTCCAGAGGCTCCGTGCTCCGTGGCGCTGCTGTGCAGCTCTGCAGAGGTGAGATTCCTGTCAGCTCTCACAGCTTCTCTCCAGTGAGGACAGGACCCTGCGCTGTGGGGCTCCTGCTCCAAAGCACTGCCACTGCAGGAATGCAGCTGGATCCAGCAGCTCCCAGACCTGAGGAGCAGAGCAAAACACATGTGTAAAACAGGAACTCAGCTGCTCTGTGCCAGCTGTCTGCGTGCCCGGAATTGGTGCAAAACACTGTCAGATCTAACTGGCAACCTCAACTGTAATACAAATAGCACAGCCTGCTTGCTCCCAGGCACTCACAGCCAGTACTTGTATGAGAGGCAACATGTTGTGGGGGATTTTAATTTGAAATAAAGGCTGGAGTGACCTTTCATTTCAGGTTTTAATTAAGCTCCCTTGCCTCAGAGCTGCAGAGAAAAATCCTGAAAAATATAATCCAAGAGCATGGTAAAGTCTCAAATGTCAAAGGCGAGCAAAATTCTGAGCTGCTGTTGTTTTAATAGTAAGTTTGCCAGTCCAAAGGACACAGCTTTCCCAATGCTCACAGTCTGACTTTCTGCAGGACACATCAAATGCCAGACAAGTCGTAGATATGTCTGCATTTCATCTTATCACAAGATGCGGATTTACTTGCATTCAGGATATAATTTTTCCATCCTTTCACTCCCTCCTCAACTCAAAAGAGCTACTTGCAGAGCTCTTGTCAGTCTCTGGCTGAAGGTCTAGCTCTCCACTCTTTATGAACTAGTCCCAAACCTCCTGTTCCTAGGCAGCATGACCTGGGCTCCATGGGATCTCAGCGTGCTCATCTCAGGTTTGCTCACCTGCTTCTCTTTCTGCCTGGAGTACAGCTAGTGTCTCCCCAGGCACATGTGCAGAGAGCCCAGAAGTATTTACAGAAAAAGGCTAACAGTGCTGTCCAGCATTAAGCGCTCCTTGCTTTCTGCTGGACTGAGGGAAGCAGCACTGGAAGCTGCAGTCCTGCCCGAGCACCATCCAGGCAGTTACTGTCTCCTGTTTCTGTAGTCTTGGCGTCCCTCCCATGTCCTCTTGCACTCCTGCTCTAGGTTCTTCCAAGAGCTGTTTCAGTGCCAGTGTTTGAGATCTAGGCCTTGGCGTGCTCTTAGGAGGAGGAAATTGAGCTGACACTAGCACCAGAGCCTGCTGCAGCCTCTCGGGGAAGCTGCGGCATGCACAGGGAGCTGGGCCAGAGCAGAGGGAGCCCCATTTCCTGAGCAAGCCACCCACAAGGTCACTGTTTCATAATCAACTTGAGCAAGACCATGGGGGAGCAGCATGAAACACTCCTGAAAATGCTTCAAAACTGCGACAAAAACTCTGCATCGACACTGCAAGATCTTTGCTCTGACATACTTTGCACTAAACTGAATCCCACTAATCCACAAATGGGTTGCTGTGTGAGTGTGGCTCAGATTGGTACAGGGGGATGAGTTGTTGCTCCCTCTTCCCTCGACTGTCACTTCTTATCCAAAACAGCTCCAGTTCACAGCGCATCCAGGTCAAAAAAGAAGAACCAGGTCAGCAGAGACAGTGACTGACACCTCCACGCTCTCCTAGGACATGAAACACTGGGGAATCGCCGGGCAAGGAAAACCAAGAATTTGGGACAACTGGCACCTCCCTAACTCTCACTTTCACCTACTGATTTACCCCACAAAATAAGGCACAACTGATTGAACAGTTTAAATACTGTCACCCCCATGCAGGAGCCACACACCACATGCTGTTGGTCCCCTGCAGGCTGTGTATCACAGCCCTTACACACAACACACCCGACACATCAGAAGCAGAGCTGGCTGCCAAGGCCCACCACAGGAGCAATGAGCACATGCAGGTAATGGGTTCAGCGCTGTGGAGGGAGTCCCATACCCTCCAACCCAAAATCTTACAGGTAGGAATCTGGGTGAGTGACCCATGTCAGTGCTTAAGTTGGATTCATTCCAACAAAGGATTTTCTTCCCCCACTATGAAATGAGTTTGAAGATCATCACATTTCAGAACTCGAGAATTACAAGCCTTGATTCTCTGAATTCACTGTTTTGCCTCTCAGTCAAATCCCTGTCCCTGCTGAAGGGATTCCCTCAGCCCAGAGGGAGGCATGCTGGAAGGGCAGCTCTAGAGAGCAGGACAGCTTAGCCAGAGGATTGGCATCCCCAGCCCAGAAGGCTGAGGAGCCTCAAATTATTGTCATGGCTGCTAGTACTTCATATGAGCCACGTTTGATGATAATGTCTGCAGCCATGTAGTCATGGATATAGAACAAACAAATCACTAAATTGCAGAAAAACAGTGAGAAAATTTAAACCTGGAGTTTGTTCTGGACTCTGCTCTCTGCAGAGTTGCACAACGTTCCCAGTTTCACTTTAAAATATCTCTGTGATTTAATGCCAAAGAGCTGGGTTTCAAGTGAAGCCTGGATTCCCCATGGCTGACTTCACAGATTGAGTGCAACACTGTCTAGCTTGGAAGGCATCTCCCCTCAGCCTCTGAAAAACCCGGTGCTGAAGAATCTGTTAAGGAATCAGTCAGATATCTGCTCAGACAGAACATTCATCACAGCACAGTAATAGCCAGAAATTCACGTGTGAACCAGAACGTGCAGGGGGTTGTCTCTGGCCCGGAAGAGCACGTAACTGCATGAAGAATTAGCACAGATCAGTGGTGCTTCACAAGACCCTGCCGGGGACCGCGGGTTTGGAATGGAAACTTAATTATCAAATCTGAGTTTTCATCTTACTGACATCATCCTTTCAAAATAATTTAGGATGAAGGTGTAGCAGTCAGCCAGGATCACTCCTTTTCCTAGCAGAGGAGGGGCTGTCCACTGGCAGCAGTGTGAGGCACACACAATTGCCCCCGAGAGCCCGTGTGCGCTGTGCAAGCCCTGGCGAAGGAGATGCTGGGTTTGGCAGGACAGGCAGCAGGAAATGCAGCGTTTGCACATTGCTGCTCCTCACCTTGATGCTCCCTTCACTGCACTCCAGGAGAAGGACCTGCAAGCAGGCACGGACGGGTGTAGCTGGATCCTGCACTGCGCCGCTGGAGCTGGTCTGTGCGTTTGTGTGTGCTGTTACAGCCTCGCAGAGGATACCCAGGATTCAGTCTCACCATGCAGGGAAGCCCCTTGCAGAGTGTCTCCCATGGAGACAGCTTCCTGTGCACACACTCCCCCGCTGCCTCCACAGGCGCCCGGAGCAGCTCTCCCGTCTTGAAATCCCAAGCACAGGCATAGGTTTGTGCAGAATGGGCTTTAAGGAGGCGATCCAACTCTTTGTTTCACGTGGTAAAAGACAGTGTAGGTTTCCCATTTAAAAGCATGTTTAAAACAGAAATAAACAAACACATCAGACTTTTAAAAATAAAACCCAAACCTTCAGGCTCCCCAAAAATGTCTTTCTAAGCGTGTGTGTGTGCCAGTTTTCTTTCAATATTCCCAACAGAAGGATTTCCATTCAGTAACATAATTTAAATCTTCTCTGCAGGACATACTTGAAGAAATTAGCTGACAAATCAGCTGAGCTGTCCGCTGCAATATCCAGCTGCAATGCCCATACAGGTTACATGCAGGCTAAGGAAATTCCCAGCAGAGTCATTGGCACAAAGGTCACTCCAATTTCTGCCAAGCTTCTGCTGTTTAGGGAGCTGGGATTTCCCAGTAAATCCAGCAGAGCCCCCTGCACTGTAGAAGCTGCTGTGCGCAGGACACAGTGATGTTCATGCCCACACACACAGCACCTCTCATGTCACTGAGGTCTGTTTGAGCACTACAACAATTCTGCTTTTCCTCCCACAGCAATGACTAACGATTAGCTGGAAATAACCAACTAGCCCGGAACAAAGGTCTGAACAGCAGCCTGAACAGGCAATCTCTCTGACAGGTGCTGGTTGTGCTGGCTCAGAAGAAAAGAGGTTACAGCCCTTGTGTGTCACTGCTTGGAATGGGGAACCCTGCTTCAAGGAAAAGAGCCTGAATTGATTTCTTCTCAGCTCAAAATATCAGCAATAGCAGGAGCGCTGAGCAGTTAATGCATCCTCTGAATGTGGGGTTTAACATGACAGATGTAGAGCCAACAGCAAGAGGAGTGACAGATCCTCAAGTCCCCAGAGCAGGGTCACACAGAGGTTAACAGAGGTAAATTAACTGAAATCTTATGATATTGCAATACACTATGCATCTTGTACATTCCATCCTAGAGAATAATTAAATTGACTTTATAAGAGGGACAGTGTTTTGGGTGTGGAGGAGAGACTTTATAATTCCATTAGCCTCTGTTCTGGCCCCTAAGTGATACTTGGCAAGTCTGTTAATATGCAAAAGCCTCAATTTGCTCACTAATAAATTAGCTGTTAGGAAAACAAAGCTTCAGATCAAAGGCATTAGTAAAACACAGCTGCAGACTCTGAAGATGCTCAGCAGTGCCCGTGGTAACTTCCCAAGGCTGTATATTTTTAGCATCAGTGGCATTTTGGACTCGGGTAGGAGCTAATCAGGTGTAACAGAAAAATACAACAATGCACATTGCAGGGTCACAATGAGATTATATATTCCTGAATTGTGTTTCCAAAACTGTTAAAAATGACTGTAGGGCTTATTAGTTTTCCATTCTTTAAAGCTCATGCTAGCTCCATCAGCACTGTGAGCAATCTCAGTCTCCTGGCTGCCAAAGCAGATTCAAGACCATCAAGTTGTATCCCTGGCTGGAAGAGGAAGAAATCCTGAACTGTGCAACCTCTTCCCTTCCTCACACAGGCACTGAGGCAGCACAAAGGACTGGACCCCATCAGCCCTGTCTGACTGATCTGCAGTTCACACCACAGGCTGCCTACCCACACTTCATTCAGACCTTGCCAGCACCAGTTGAGGTTAAAATCCCATTAAAAATTCTGAGTTGCAAACTACTTAATCTTTGCCTGCTTTTTTGTTTAATTATGTGTGTAGGAATCTTCTCTAAGCTGTCTCAAAGTAAGCTGGAGTGTCAGGTCAGAAGCAGACGCTGTAGGTTAAAAGGTGATCTGAGCTTACCCTCAGTCCCGTGGCAACCTGCTGAGTAGCAGGGAGGTACTGCACACGAGGCAGGAACTCCAGAGCCAGAGCATGCAGCCCGAATACCACTGAAGAGGAAGTGGTACAGCCTTGCCCACAGTCCCCTGAAAGCAGAACCTCCTTCAAGAGGTCACAGGAGGGAACAGCCTGGCACCCTCACATGCATCTTTCGCTGAAAAGCTTTCTATACTGCTCACAGCATTTTTACTTTGGAAGGGCAAATTTTTGATTTCACTTCTCTGTGCACATATTGCAATACAAACCTAAATTTTTAAAAGTAACCTCTGGAGCCAGGAAGCAGCCTGAAGAACTTTAACCCTTGCAAACTCAAGTGCTGGATGGAATTTATACAACACATGACTATCACTGCAAGACAAACCAGATCAGTTCACACCAAATTCTTTCTGCAGCTCTGAAATGAATGAATTCAAACCAAGCAGTTTTTTCCGGACAAGACAGGTGCAAGCATAACTTGGCACTTCAGTACTGGAAATTCAATTCTGTAAATTCGTTTATGCCCTAAAAATTAATTAAACCAATCCAAGAAGTTAAGTTCAGTTATGCTGGTAAAAATTAAGCAGGACTCAGGAATACATCTCACTGTTTTCACAAAACTCAGAGTGGTAAGGTTTTGTGTGTGCACAGAATTTCTTGCTGATGGGGCTCCCTCAGCAGTTTCCATTTCGCAGATGTGACAGGTGACAAAGCTCGGTCCCTGGGCTCGGGGACGATCAGTATGGCAGAGCTGACCAGTCTGACATTTTCAGCACACCTCTCACATTCTGCAGGATGAGCTGCTCATCCTCTATGGCCTCATCACTGCTGTGACCTCCCAGAGCAGCTCTGCAGCCACCCACACTGCCCCAGCACAAGCTGGCAAGTGTGACTTGTTTGTTCCTGTGCAAAATCTGCTGGGGACAGGAGAGGAAGGAGAGTCTGCTGTTAACCACACATCCCCAGCAACAAGGGTTTGACACACAATTCCTCGCTTAGACTTGTGAACTCTTTGTCATTTCTTATCACCCAGCAGCTTCAGTTCACAGCTCTTGTGACTAAGGCCCTGGGCTCACCAGGGCTGCCACAAACACCGACTAATTCTTCCCCCTCCAGTAACGTTAAGCAGCTAATTCACTTCTCTCCTAATCTCTCAGTGTCAAAATAACATTCCTTTATCCTTCAGCTGTAGGTTCCCAAACACCATTCTATGTTATCTTTCTTACACACATGAAAATAGAAAACTTGAGAAAAATTAGGTAATGAGAATAGATGTTGGGAAGAAATTCTTTCCTGTAAGGGTGGTGAGGCCACCAGGCTGCCCAGAGGAGCTGTGACTGCTGCACTCCTGGAAGTGTTCAAGGCCAGGCCAGATGGGGCTTGGAGAAACCTGGTCTGGTCCTAATTACAGGATAAGTTATTGGTTTTAATAAGCGTATGGAAAATTTTCTTTCGTTGTGTGCCAATCTTGTGAGAAAGGTAATGATGATTCCAGGATAATATTAGGACCCCTTGGTTAGCTGGACAATTTGCTATGTCCATCATTCCACTGACAACCCTGAGGAGTGAGAGTGCAGAAACACTCAGCACCCTCTGGGATCCAGCCTGCTCTTGGGACGTGCCTTCCAAATGGACAGACTTGGAGCACAAACCCTTCCAGACAAGTGGTGTGCACTAAGCCAGCCATGAAAACGATGCTGCCAGGTCATCAAGAACCACTGCTCCCTGTAAATGGGGCTCCCAACAGGCACCTGCTCACTTTAACTGAATGCTGCTGAGCCTGGGAGCCAGTTCAGCTCCTCAGCTCTGGGAAGGGGCTCAAATGGACACAAAGCTCTGGTTTGGTCGTGAAGAGTTTGTCATATTTTCTCCCCTCCCAAAACACAGGTAGGAGAGCTGCTACAGAACCTGCCAGCAACCAGAAACTGTTCTGACATGGTGCCTGGACAGATTCCAAGAGCTGCAGCAGAGCAGGCTGCAGCTCTCACCTGCTTCATACCTGCCAGTGTGAGGCCAGCTGTGAGGGTCAGAGCTGCTCCTGCTAGGCCAGCCACATGGAATTCATTTAAGTGTCTGGCAAACAACTTCACAAAAGATGCTGAAAATTCTGCTAGTGAACATAGCTCAGCAATCTGAGCTTGTTGTCCCACTTGAACCACAAAGTTCTGCCTTGCTATAGGTGTTGCTGCAGGATAAAGCTGAGCAAAATCTGTGACTACCTCTGCTTTAGCTTATTTTTAAATTCTAATTGAAAGCCATTTCACAAACTTTCTCCATCATGTTTATGACCCAAATTCCACGGTTTTCATCCTATATTTTCAGACTTGAATCACAAGTCAACCCACACCTTCCCTCACCCTTCTCACGTGAAAGTAAAGCAATGCTTCAGAAGGTTCAATGGCAAGAGCAGTGCCTCAGGCCTCCTGTTGGTCATTAAATGTGATGGCAGAACCAGAACACACACGGGGAAATGAACACAAACGGTGCTGCTGACACTACATGCTGCACCTGGGGAGGTAGAAGCTGCAGGGACAAGTTGTGTTTACATTTATCATTCCAGTGTTGGGTGTAAAGATCTGGGGACCTGAAATGAGGGGGAAAAATAGTACCTATTCAGCTTCACATAGCTCACACTTGGCCACAGTGACGGGGATGTGGCCATGGCAGGTAGAGTGGCCTCTCTTTTTGTCTCTCCTGAAAAGACATTTAGCCACTAGATTTTTCTTTAAAAAATAATTCTGATTCTGGAAACACGCCAAAGGAAACAGCCCAACCATAGAGAAAACTGAGCAACAAGGAACCAAAAGAGAAATGGCCACCGCATGCTTTGCCACCCGCGGCACAGGGGTTATGGCAGCAGCGGCGGTCCTGTGGTGCCCGGGGGCCAGAAGCCCGGCAGCCCAGCTCGGGAGCTCAGCGCCGGGACCCGAGGGGCTGCGGGGACACCACGCTCCCGGACCGCCGGGCTTGGAACCGGGAGCTGACCCGCGGGCCCGGCAGCGCTCCGCCGGGGAAAGGAACGACCCGGTCACGGGGTGGGAACACGCACAGAGCCGCGCCGAGCCCCGGCCGAGGGTCCGACAGGCGCTCCCCGCGGGGCCGCACGGACCGACAGCCGGTACCCGCGGACCGACAGCCGGTACCGGCGGGGTCGCGGCGCCGCCTCCCGCCCGCGGCCGGCAGCGAGCAGAGAGCGGCGGGGGTGGTGCCGCGGCGCGGAAGCGGAAAGGGCGGGCGGCGGCGGCGCTCGGCGCGGGGCATCCGGCGGGCGCTCGGGGCATCCGGCGGGCGCTCGCCCTCCCCGGGCTCCGGCATGGCGGAAGCGGAGGCGGCTGGCGACGCGGGGCTGGGTCCGGCCGCAGCCCAGGAGGGCGCGGAGCTCGCGGCCGTGATCGGCGCCACCGTGCCCACGGGGTTCGAGCAGACGGCGGCCGACGAGGTGCGGGAGAAGCTGGGCTCGGCCTCCAGGATCAGCAAGGATCGGGGCAAGATCTACTTCGAGGTCCCGGCCCGGAGCCTGCCTCAGGTGCGTGCGAGCTCTCTGCCCCGCTCCGCCCGCCGCTGCTCCCCCTCTGGCCGGGCCGGGCCGGTCCGGTCCGGTTCGGGTCGGTTCGGTGGGTCCCAGCCCCTCCGAGCGGAACGCTCCGGTGCCGGAGGCCGCCGGTACGGACCGCATTCCCGCACCCAGCCACGGCCGGCCTGGGTGCAGCAGCGGTACCCGCCTTTACCGGGGTGCCCGGGGGAGATGGAGTGATAGATGGGGTCAGTGCAAAGACGTAAACTGGTAACTCATGTGGGGACTGAAGGTGGAAAACCGTAGTCTCTGAAACCTCGACGTAAGATGGCAAAATTCTGACAACAGTAAACGCAGTACTTACGGCACACGGTTAGTAATGTGTCACCTTTTCATTTCTTCCAGGTCCATCGTCTGAGGTCAGTGGATAATTTATTTGTTGTTGTTCAGGAATTCAAAGACTATCAATTTAAGGAAAATAAGGTGAATTACTCTTCCTTTTTCTGTCGATTCTGGGGTTTGGAGTGTTGTTTCCATTTTTAAATTTAAGACTAGTATCAAAATATTCTGTTTGTTTAACAAGTTTTTTTATTTGCGATATTAGTCTAGTTTTCTTTTTCTGGCTTGTAAATGGAAGTGTGGCCATGTCGTCTAACATAATTTCTGCGGTTAAATGCTTTAGATTGGCAAAATCTGGGGTAGGAGGTGAAGCTGTGTTTGTAGGTCACAGACACAGAACGATGAAGCATCTCTTTGGTCACTTAACACAGTGTTAGTTGTCTGTATTACAAGATAAATGATGAAATCCTGTGGGTCTTGTGATTTTCAGTGTGACTCCATTTAGTTATAGCAAAAATCAGACAAAAACCTGTAAGATTTTCTTAAACATGCAGTGGATTAATGTTTAATAAATTACTTTGCAAGATCTCAAAGTAAAGGATAACTTTTAAAAGGATGGAATAACTTCAAAGCACAACTTTTTCTGTCTTTCAAAGGAAGATGCTCTAAAGGATTTGGAAGATTTGGTTAAAAAGCTACCTTGGACGGATCCATTGAAAGTTTGGGAGTTGAACAACAGCTTGAAAAAGAAAAAGACAAAACGCAAAAAACACAATCTGCAGAGTCCTGCAAGCAGAGGGAAGCTGAGTGATGGTGGAGAAGAGGGAGGAGCAGACCAAAATAACACTAATGAGCAGGAGGACTGTGCCCAAAACCCCGTGGCTGTGGAACCCACTGGTGGCCAGGATACAGAGAATGCCCAAGGAGTGGCATCCAGAAATGGGGTGGAGGAGGAGGAAGATAACGAGCAGTCAGATGTGAAAGCTGAAGCGCAGGCGAGTTCTGAGAGCGGGGCCAAGGCCGGTGACGGTCAGACGGGTGAAGGAGAGGCGAAGGTGCTGAGGTTCCGAGTGACCTGCAACAGAGCTGGGGACAAGCACAGCTTCACGTCCAACGAGGCCGCCAGAGACTTCGGTGGAGCCGTGCAAGAGCACTTCCAGTGGAAAGCTGACATGACTAATTTCGATGTGGAGGTACAGTGGCATACCTGTATGGCATACCATACTGTTTCTGCAGTACAAATACTTAGTTCCTATTTCTGATGCTTAGAGATCTCCACACTGCCTTCCAGAGACTCTGGAACTGAAAACTGGTAGTGCTGAAATTGGCCTCCTCTGAAGTGTTCTTTTCCCTGGCAACAGTATGTGTGTCCTCTGATGCAAGCACTTGCCTTGCCTTCGCCTTCCTCTAATGCATTGTGTAATAGCAGTCTACGTTACCAGGAAATGCTCCAAATGGAAGCTGGTTTTGGGGTGAAGGGGACAGAAGGAGTTTACACTAACTGTCAGGTGTTTATTTTCTGTCAGGGGAGAGCAGAGGCTGGGAAAATACAACCAGCACCCCTGGCCTGTTGGTGGTGAGGAACCACTGTTTTTGAGGGGCAGAAAGACCTAAGTTTTTCTTGCAGCTTTACTAAGGACTGGCCACTGCCCTGGAGTGAGATTTCACCTTCCTAGTTAATCTAGTCCCCATCACAAATGATTTTTATTGCTGCTTTTGCAGATGGTTCACTGTGTCTTGCAGGACTTACCCGACTTCTGCCCCAGACTTACAAACTAAATATTTTAAGGAGCTGGTGCTATGGTTATAACACTTTGAGAAGTCTTGTGCAACAGATTTGGTGTGAATGAGAGAGTGTGTGAATGCTCACCTGAATTCTGTCCTATTAAAATGGTGCTTTGCTTCACTTCCTAGAAAAGCTTTTTTATATGTCATTCCTGGATTTTAAATTACCATCTAGGATTCCTGTGAGTATTTACTAGGCATTCTGTGGAAAGCTTCTGTTACTCCTGAAATTCACTTCAGGTTTTTTCTTTAGGTTCTTCTGAACATTCACAACAATGAAGTCGTGGTGGGGATTGCATTAACGGAAGAGAGTCTCCACAGACGGAATATCACACACTTCGGCCCCACAACGCTGCGCTCCACTCTGGCTTACGGCATGCTCAGGTCAGGGCAGTTACATTGTATTATGCTCAGTTAACAAGTCTTTTTGTTTAAGAAACAGCGGCTTTTGTTTAAGAAATTAAACTTTTTATCTCCCCCACTGCTTCCTCAGAAGCCATTTCTGTTAATTCTTAAAGAAAAAGAAATAAAAAAACCCACTGGAGTTGCTGACGGCATGTGCCTTGTAATAACAGTGGGTGTTTCCCAGCCAAGGAAAGTAAACATTTGCTGTATTAGCCCAGTTTCAAGATACTGTACCACAGACTGGAAAGAATTTCACTTCACTGCTGTTTATAAAAAAAATGTAATTAGTGGAAAAAATAATCACATCTAGTTTTTTGTTAAAGGGTAGAATCACAGTGATTAAAATAGTTCACTTTCCCTTATTTACAGAAATTCAGCTTTTTAAGACATTTCTCACCATATCTTTTCTTCTGTTCCTCAGACTCTGTGATCCCCAGCCCACAGATATCATAGTTGATCCCATGTGTGGTACAGGTGCGATACCGATAGAGGTGATTCTTCCTTGATTTCTTAAACTTAATTAAACTTGTCTATATCTTAGCTATATTCTATTATAGCTGAATAATATGTGTAAATCTTCTTAGTAATGACTGAATAGTAAGCTCCAGTCTCACCAGTTTTTGAACAGATGTAAATACACTTTGTGTAAATGACCTCATTCTCCTTCCATAGAACGTAGCAGGAAGATACTAAATCCAAAAGTATTGAGCTTTAAAGGTGCAAAATACAGCTGTCTGTTACAGAATTCTATATTTCCAGCCATCCACTTGCAGTCACTTTGATGTATTCTGTCATGCTTGAGAAATTATTCTGGTTTTTTTTCATTCAAGCCATGTTGATGCTAATGTTGCTTATTATCATTTCCCTTCCAGGGAGCTGCAGAATGGCCCCACTGCTACCACATTGCAGGGGATAACAACCCTCAGGCAGTGAAGAGAGCAGCCAACAACATCAGCTCCTTACTGAGGAAAAACGAGAGTAAGGACAGGTGAGAGGAGCCTGAGGGATTTACCTTCCTGCAGTGTTACACGCACAGAAATCCACTTTGCATTGATGCACTTGAGTGTCTGGTTCATATCTTCTTGTTTATTCTGTTGCCAACGTTGTAGACCTCCGCAGTGTAAAAACCCTGCGAGTGCTCATGTCTGCTTTTGCTCTTGCAGCAGCACTGCCCTGGGCGTTCCCTTGGACGTCATCCAGTGGGACATCTGCAGGCTGCCCCTGCGGACGGGCTCTGTGGACATCGTGGTGACAGACATGCCCTTCGGGAAGAGGTGAGCTGTGCTGGGAAGGGGCTGCCAGGGCTGGGCTCCTCCCCAGCTCGCTGCTGAACCGGGCCTGCTGGGGAAGGAATCGTGAGCCCTTTTAAAAATGAGCTTGAAGTAACTGTGCTCCTGAATGAGCAGATTGATGTGCCAGACGACGCTGAGCTGGTGCCAGTGGTCGCAGTGGGCCTCTGAATGTCTCTTGCAGGATAGGGTCGAAGAAGAAGAACTGGGACCTCTACCCAGCCTGCCTGATGGAGATGGGCCGGATCTGCACCCCAGGGACAGGCAGGGCTGTGCTGCTTACCCAGGACAAGAAATGCTTTGCCAAGGTTTGTTCTGTGAGAGAAAATCAAACCAATTTACACTTGAAAATACATTGAAATTGTGAGCTGCCGTCATTACAAAAGATACTCCATTTATAAAGCAATCATTAGTAACACTTAAATTCAGTTTTGGACCTGGAAAGTCCTTTGACGTTCCCATTTTTATTGCTGCTTTTGCAGATGGTTCAGTGTTCACTGTGCAGATGTGTTCACTGTGATACAGAACAATAAAAATTAATGCTATTGTCTTAGTGCCGCTCTCTGTGTGTTTTTGCCCGCAGGCCTTGTCCCGCGTGGGACACATCTGGCGCAGGGCTCAGACCGTGTGGGTGAACGTGGGGGGGCTCCACGCTGCAGTGTACCTGCTGAGGCGCACCTCGGAGCGGGCAGAGGAGGCCAGGCCCTTCTGGTGAACTGCGGGGAGGAAGACAAGCCGCGCCTCCAGGCTTCCTTGAATAGCCAGCTGCTAAAGCAGACCAGCAGAGCGTAGGTCTGTCAGTTTCAAAACCAACCAACCTGTGGAGAAATCCTCACACAAATATTAAACCAGGGATCAACTTGAGAGCTGCCAGCTCTACTGTGTGTTCTGAAACCTTACTTAAATCACCTCTGCTCCCTTCCACCCGAACGGAAATTCATTAGTGGAATTAGTAATTCTTTCCTTGCCTTGAATCTTCTCTTGTATTTTTCAGTTAAACGTTTATTTTTTTCTGCTTAGAGTAGAAAACATGTTGAGACAGCTCTGAGTGTAACATTTAATTTATTTACCGAGCTGTATCTTCAAACTAACAGAACTACTAAGTCACCTTAAAGGGTTCAGAGGTAGTATCTCTAATGCAGTGTTCTAATTTATGCCATTGCTCAAATGTAAACTAATAATAACCAGCATCTGGTTTTTGTGGTCTGATAAGCAAATTCCAGTTGGCAAATAGTATGCTGTGCTACTGGTTCTCCTGCCTGTTACCTCACCTTAGGGCTAATTACCAGTAAATTCTGATCTGTATTTTACTATTCCATTGCCATGGGTGAGGGGGTAACACACAGCCCTAGAAAACAGTCTGTAGCTACTATTTGAGGTTCTTTTAGCAGTTATATTAAAAAGTTCATAGTTTTGGTATCTACCGTGGATGCATCACGGTGGTAATTTGAATTTCTTGGGTAATTTAACTACCACAGCTATGCTGCCACAGTATTCACAAAAATATTGTTGAAAATATTCTTTTCTTCTGTGACCATACTATGGTTTCTCAGGCCTCTCACTCTGCTCCTCAGAGGCTGAAAACAAATTGCCAGTTTGCCCTTTCCATTACAGTGTGTTCATGCTAAGATTGTGTAACTGTTCAGAGGTGAATTAACAAGTATTAAAGTTTTAGAAGTTTTCCATAAAGAGATGAGTCTTAATGGGGGGGGGGGGGGGGGGGTGGTTCAGATTTTCCAGTATCTAGTTAATTTGTCTCAAATTTTAGTGTTTTCATGTGTGTGAGAAAGATTATATAGTATTAGTGAATTTACAGCTGAAGGATAAAGGAATCTTTTGGCACCTTGAGATCGGGAGAGGAAGGAACTGGCACCTTAACTGTTACTGGCTGAGGAAGAATTGGTTTGTGGCAGGCCTGGTGAGCCCGGTGCCTTAGTCACAGGAGCTGTGAACGAGACTGCTGGGCAATAAGACATGACAAAGAGCTGACTGCTCTCGGTGACTGGCATGCCAAGCGCCCGTTGCTGTTTTCCGTCTGTTTGTTGAAACGAGGGTCTGGCGGCCCGGTGCGCGCGCTCCCCTCAGGGCGGGCTCCCCTCAGGGCACGCTCCCCTCAGGGCGCGCTCCCCTCACGGCGCGCTCCCCTCACGGCGCGCTCCCCTCGGGGCGCGCTCCCCTCACGGCACGGTCCCCTCAGGGCGGGCTCCCCTCAGGGCACGCAGGGTGCGCTCCCCTCAGGGCGGGCTCCCCTCAGGGCGCGCTCCCCTCACGGCACGGTCCCCTCAGGGCGGGCTCCCCTCACGGCGCGCTCCCCTCCCGGCGCGCTCCCCTCGGGGCGGCCCCGCCGCGGCCCTGCAGCGCCTGCGCGGGGCGGGCCCGGCCCCGGTGCGGCCCGCTGGCGCCTGCGCGCGGCGGGGCCGGGCCGCGATGTCGCCGCCAGGCCCGGGGCGCCCGGGCGGGACCGGGGCCGTGCTGCGCTCGGTCAACACGCGGGAACTCTCCGAGGTCGTGTTCAACAACCACAGCCCCCGCTGCGTGCTGCCCGTCTGGCTGGACTTCGAGGGCCGCCCGCGCTGCTACCCGGTGCTGCAGCCGCGCAGCGGGCGCGTCATGCGCAGCTACCGGGGTGGGTGCGGCGCGACGGGACGGGCTGGGGCGTCGCGGGGCCCGGGTGGTGAGCTGGTGGCGGTGGAGTTTACCCTTTTGCCGACCCCCCACGCCCTTTTTCCTTTCTCTTCCCTTTTTCCTTCTTCCACTCTTACCTTTCCCTTCCTTTTCCCCTTTTCTCTCTCCATTTCCTTTGCTTTTCTTCTTTTTCTTTTTCCTTCTCCTTTTTTCCTCTCCTTTTCCCCTCTTTCCTTTCCCCTCCCCATTCATAGCGGTGACTGGGGCCGCGGTCGTGCCCTGTGCACGCAGGGCTGAGCTGGAGAGCTGGGTCCCTCGCGAGTAGGTGCCCCTCAGAGGCGCTCATTAACGAGTTCTGCAACTGGTGCATTCCCACCTTGCTCCCTGCCAGGGCACCTCTGGCTGTTCCGGGATGCAGGGACCAATGACGGGCTGCTCGTCAACCAGCAGGAGCTGTTCGTGGCAGCCCCCAACGTGACCAAAGCTGACATCACGCTGCCAGGTAAGGGACAGGACCACATGGGCGCTAGGGAATTCTGAACTTGGTCTCTCTCGACCTGTTAGGATTAGTGAGAAATGAGATCCTCATGAAGTTAAAGCTGCTCGGACACTGGAACGGGTGGTGAGGGGTCGTAGGTAGAGCTGTTGTATTGGATGGAGCTAGTGGCAGAGCTCTGCTTTCAAGGGGTCTCCGAGGGGTTTTCGTAGGTCCCTCACGGCAGAGCCACACCTGTCTCCCGTGTGGAGAGCCCAGCCTGTCGTGGTCAGTGCTGCGGGCTGTGCTCTGGTTCCCAGGCTCGGAGCAGCACTGCTGGCACTGGAGCAGCAGCTGCCAGCCTGGTGACGAGGCTGTGCTGTGCTTGTGTCCGACTGCAGTGTTCACCCTGAAGGAGAGGTGTCTGCAGGTTGTGCGCAGTCTGGTCAGCCCAGTGGACTACAGGAAGCTGGACATTGTTCAGTCGTTATATGAAGAACTGGAGGATCATCCTGACATTTGGAAGGATCTTCGGCGGCTTTCTCTGGAGAGGAATGAAGCGCTGAGGAACTAAACTGTGGAATAACAGCATTACTCACTTCAGACTGCTCATTACAAACCACGGAGACTGAGCAGCCAGCGTCGCCAGGACACACACCAACTGATGCCTCTGTTTAAAGTTTTGAAACATAAACTCATTAACTTTGGTGACAGTCAAATGCCAAAGACTGAACAGCACTGGGAGGCATGCTGGGTTCTGATGGTTCAGTTCATTTCTTCATTGCAGGTGTTGCAAACTGTAGGGTAAGATCAGGGCATCTGAATGGAAAATATTCATACAAAGTAATTGTCATTGCATTAGAAAGCATATTACACCAAGGATTAATTTAGCCCTGACTAATGGTTGTAGGTGTCATGGGTTTTGTTTGAGTAACTTGTTTTGATGGAATTTCCCTTTCACAGGTCGCCTCAATGTGCCTGTGGGTCACAGAGCATGAGGGGTTTGTACATGTTTGTACGCTCTGTTTTCCAGCAGTGCTGAGGGTCTGACAAACGTTACATTGGTGGAAAGATGATGTGTAAATGCTTGCAGGTTATTCTGCCTCTTACCTTTCCACTTACAAAGCCATGTCCTGTCTGCTCTAGGTCTGACATGTTTTTACTGTCATCATACCTCAAATGCCTTATTTGCCTTTGTCATAGGATTCTTGCCTGGCTGATCTCAGCCACACAGACCAGACCCTCGTTCTGGAGCACCCTTGTCCCCCACAGCTGCTTCCCCAGCAGCCTGTACAGGGCTCACAGCAGGTAGATGCTTTGAGTTCTGTCTTTTCCCCTCGCAGTGCTGTAGTGCAGGTGGGAGGCCTTTTCAGGGAGTGTGGGCCTCTCGAGCTGCCTGTGTCTTCTCAGGACCAGGGGGAGCTGTACTGGCTCACACAGCCAGCTCACAAACAGGGCCATGCTTAGTGGCAGCTGGAGAAGGAGGGATGATATTCCTTTGCCTGTATTCTGTTCCCCACATCTCAGTGGAATGTGCTCTGGTGTGAACACAGAGTTCAAAGCAGTGTAGTTTGGTGTTACATTAATTGTCCATCAAGCAGTAGTGGTGCAGCTCAGGTTAGAAGCAGACTGGTTGGAGGTTGAGTACAGCAGGGTATTTCTGTGAATACGTTTCCCTCCAGTTGTACATTTTGAGAGTAGCTGTGAAACTGAGAATCTCAATGTATTTTGTAAGTATGGAATGTCTCCCTGTTTGTAAACTTGTTTCTCTTACATATTTGAAGAAATTAATCTTTGACATAAAAATGGAAATGCATGCTAGCGTTCTGGCTGTGATTCTGTCAGGTGAGTTGCCAGTGCCTCTGTGTGGTACCCCTGTGATACTCTGGCAGCTGTGGTTGAGCAGTAGAGAGACGCTTTGTGCTGTACAGCCTGGCCAGCCCGCTGCTGCAGGGCTGCCTTTGGCTCTCAGAGCTCTCAGCACAGCTTCAGGCTGTGGGCAGGGATGGGGCTGCTGTCCAGTCCTGCTCTTAGCACCTCTCACAGATCTCCGAGGGGAAGGCGAGCCCACGCAGGCCTCTGGAGCAGACTGGGGTCAGTGCCCCGGGAGCCTGAGCGTCGGAGCGTGCTGTTCCCTGCTCCTGAGCATGCCTGAGAGGAGGTTCCCTCCTGCTGTCCGTGGGGCTGTGCACTGCAGTCAGCGTGGCAGCTCTGCCACACCCCGGCAGAAAGCTGACCTGCCTGGCTGCAGCTTCTCCTGTAACCTAGTTGGCATTAGCTGTTGGGTTTAACGTTCTGTACACGGCACACACCTTCTGGGTATTTCTGAGTTGGGTGGGCTCTGTCATTTCTTGTGTTTCTTATTAGAGTGTATTTTTCTGTTCTGGAGTGCTGCTTTGGATCAGAATAAAAGATTGGAGAAACCCCAGCTGGCTTTAACCCATAAGCATTGGGAAATGCAGTCTGCTAGAGGTTACTCAGATGGGTTAGTAAGGAGTGACAGCCGTCATTTACTGTGGCAGCTCTTAGCCCTGCGTGGTTCCAGTCGATCTAGCAGGGGTTGGCCGGCCCGGGAGCAGCAGCGAGAGCCGCCGGGCCAGCCCGCAGCGGGTGTGCCTGTGCTGAACGGGAGAGACCCCGGGCAATAAATGCTGCTGACACGGCAGGGCAGCGTGCGGGCTCGGGAGGGCACGCAGCCGTGCCGAGTCCTGCCCGCAGCAGCTCGCAAAGGGAAGGCCTAAGAGCAGGAATGCACAGGATTGCTCCGGTCTCTATTCAGCGATTTCAGTTCCCCAGGGACACCCAGCCTCATTTGTGACATTCAGAGCAGAACTGAAGCCATACACGCGGTTGGATGTGGTCTCTCCCCTTGTTTCCAGCCCGGGCAAATAGTTCAAATGGTTTCACAAGTTTTTCCAGTACCTAAGGGGAAGAAGTATTTTCTTCCTACTTTTATGTTGTTTTTTTGCAACACAATTTCAGTCTCATCTTACATCACTTTCAGAAATGTTCCAATCATGAAAGCATTTAGGTGTGTGTCAGAGTAAGCAGGGGAAAGGGAGGGGAAAACCCCATAAATGCAGCTATTGTTGTTGAACTGGTAGTCTTTGAGTTGTCATATTTTAAGTACACTTTTGGTAGTTTTGTTTATTTTTTCCTGTTCTTTGATCTTATAGCTACAACAATATTGCATTTTTTAGTTTTTCATTGTCACAGCAGAGCTAAGAAGTTCAAGATTTTGGAGGCCAGGAGTGTAGAAAACTGCAAAAGTTTGAAAGTTTGATACTGAAAACAGGAGTTAGCTGTACTGTAACATATACGCGGAGTACAAAAAAAAAAAAAAAAAACAGTGAATTAAAAGCTGTCAAAACTTAAAGCACTTCTTTGAATTCATACAAATTTAGACATAGGGCTAAATATGAACAAAACCAGAAGACAGATGGTTACACTTACATATCTGCTGGCAGTCTAGCAGCAGCAGTATGGCAGGAAGGCTCTCCTTTTTGCCAGAAGTATTAGTAACAATTACACTGGCAAATTAATTAATTATACGTTTTTATCAAAATCAGGTTAAACAAAAAAGAAATCAGAAAAAATTGTTGACTGTAAGAACGTATTTTAAACCTAAGTGTTGCCAAGCAAGACCTGGCCCTGTGACGCTTCTGCTGTTCTCTGGCTCTCCCTCCCTGCATATCCCCCGTGGCTCATACTGAAATGCGGGATCTGCCGTGTGCCGCCGTGATGGCGAGCCCGGGCCGCAGGGTCCCTGCGCGGCAGCGCCTGGCGGCTTTCCAGCCTGTCTGGTGCCCGTAGCTCTCCCAGGCAGGGAGGGGTATGTGTGTCGAGCCGCTGTCCGGCGGCTCCCGGCGGCTCCCGGCGGAGCGCCCGGGGCCGCGGCTCTGCCCGGCTCCGCTCCGGCCCCGCCCGGGCCGAGCCCGCCGCGCAGCGCCCGGGAAAACGCCGCTCGCTTCCGGCACGTGGAGCTCGCAATTTGGCAACCGGGCTGGAGCAATCACCGGTCATGGAAAGGAAAATCTGATTTGCATCGGGGGCCGGGCCTGACGTCAGCCGGAGCAGGAAGCGGCGCTCGGAGCCGGGGAGCGCGGGCAGGGCCGCGGCTCTTGGCCCGGCAGCGAGCCCGCCTGCCGGGCTGGCACAGGCTGCGAGGGCAGCGCCCGGAGAGCGCAAGGCTCTGCGGGACGAGAGGAGAGGCCGGAGAGCTGCCCGTGCCCGGCGCGCTCCGTGCGGCGCTGGTGGCCCGCGGGGACGAAGCGTGCGAGCCCCGGGACCCCGCGGCCATGGCCCCGCAGCCGCCGCCCGCGCCCCGAGCGGGCTCGGCCCCGGCGCTCTACATCCACAGCATGCCCGCCTGGGTGCTGGAGGACTTCTGCCAGAAGATGGACTGCCTGAGCGACTACGACTGGATGCGGTTCGGTGAGGGCGCAGCCGGGGTGGCGCTCCCCGCGCCGGTGGCACCGGGACGGCAGCGCGCTTGGGCTCCGCGCTGTCCGCTTCCCAGCGCTCGGCAGGGCACAGCCTGGGAACAGGGAGTTCCCGGGCACCAGTCTGGTTTTGCTTTTCAAACACTGCTGGAATGCCAGACTCCTGTGTTTCCTCGGCTTTTTCTGGGCAGCCAGGCTCCTTCCCCTCGCTCTCCGCAATCGTTCGCACTTCCCTCTCCAGTCGCACTGTGTCTCCTGCCACTTCTCGCTGCCTGTTTCCACAACGTCCCTCACATCTGCTCAGATGTTCTATTTTTTATTTCCTCCTTCTCTTCATGCATATTCCCTCATACTTTGTGCCCCTGTTTTTCTCGGTCCTGGCTGTGTACAGTCAGTAAGTACAGAAAACATAGTCCTTGAGTTACTTACTCTTTTTTTCTGTATCCCTGTGCAAACAATTCCAAGCTGAATCTTTTCTTAGTACCTGCCTTCCTTTATTTGTCATTACTTCCCTAACTGTGGCTGAATAAGCTCTTACCCCAGTTAAACTTCCTGATGTAGGGTGGGATTCATCTCCACTACCTTCAGATGCATAAAGCTGTATTTCTGATGTCCTTCCAAAGCCAGCTGTGGTGGGAGCTCGGGAATCTTTGTCTCCACAGGAACACCCAGTCCCTAGGCTTTTCCCTTCAGGCACAGCCCCCCTGAGGCTCCAGCCCTGGGGCTGTGTCTGGTGTGTGGTGGAGCTGGGGACCCGTGAGGGGAGGTGGGTTTTTATGGCTCAGTGAGCTGGGAAGAACGCAGTGGGGTGACAGGCATGGTCAGGAACTGGGACACATTGTGTAGGGTCAGCTCTGGCACAGGATCTAAAACCAGCTGCATTTCCCTGATAGCCTTATCGGAGTGTAACTAACACCCAGGTGATTCAGTTATTGTTTGGCTCACCACAGCACAGGGATTTAGGAATGCAAGTGGGAATGCATCCATTCCACTGGCTGCTGTCTCCTGTTTTGGGAGAATCACCCCAGGAATTTAATCTAACCTTACTTTGGTACAAAGTATTAAGGAGAAAGATTACAGGGAAAATATGCTGAAAAGTATGAGTGGGTCTTCTTTTCAAGTGTCTCTGATAGAACAAATTTTTTTCCAGAATAGTTGAAGGAACAAAAGGGATATCTTACTTTAGGAATAGAAATTTCTTCATGTCCATGTAGGTAATTTATTGTGATCCTTCCTTTTAAAGATATGCAAATGCAGAAGCAAACTGTGTCTCGCACTTTAGCCTGCCCTGCTTTCCCTTGCCTGTTTTTTCTAACATTTAAACAGAAATGTCCATTCTCTCCCATCAGCCTCCTATGTGATCACTGATCAAACAGAGCTGCGGAAAATCAAGTGCATGGAGAAGACCGGGATCAGCATCACGAGGGAGCTCATGTGGTGGTGGGGAGTGAGGCTGGCGACCGTGCAGCAGCTCCTGGACCTGCTGCAAGGGCTGCAGCTTTACCGGGCGGCTCAGGTCATCCTGGACTGTGAGTAGCTGCCCCTTCCTCCCATGGCTCTGGGCTGCTCCTCACAGCACCCAGGCCCCTCCTAGGACATCTTCCTTGCTAGCTAAAGAAGCTCTTTGTTAGAAGTCACATCCTGTGCCAAATTCTAGAATGTCTCCACTGATTGTGATTCTCTGCTCACTCGAGTAAAACTGGTGGTGTGAGGGAAGAGGTGACCCAGGTGGACTCACGGGTCCCCGCAGCTCATCACCCCATTTCTGTGGTGCCCTTCTTGGAGCCTTCAAGAAGCGCCAGGAAGATGGGCTGTGGCCAGACCAGAGCTGGTGCTTTTATACATCAGACAGGACAGAGAGCACAGAGGCTGCACAAAGCGTCCCTGCCCTTCAGGCCTGGTCCTGGGGCACTGGGTCTCAGCCTGAGGGACGGCACGTTGCAGCCCTTGCCAGGATTGCTTCCAGTCCCAAGAGCAGGTTCCAGCAGTTAGCCCTGAAACAGACACAGCACAGACAAAACCAGTCACCACCCCTGCAGGGAAACACTCGCCATCCCTCTCTGGGTCTGCTCCCTGTGCTGTGTCAGTATGGCCATCGCTTGCACAATTTGCACCTGGCATAGGTGTGACAGGGCATTACCTGTTTTCCCTTATGCTGCTGTCAGTTACTATTTTTTTGAGCTTTTTTCTGTATCTGAATATGCTTACTCAGGTGATCCCTCTTGGGCAGACACAGAGGATACAGAGGTTGCTTGTTCTGTTGGGCACTTCAGAAAACTAAAAGTGGTTCTTACATCGCTATAGTTCAATTAATTCCTACTTAAAGGAATCAGACACAGCACGAAGGGAGATCTTTTGCTGGAAAATTACTTCCCAAAGAGTTCTACATCCATTCAACAGTTTTTTGCGCTCTCTAGTCCCACTTCTGAATGTCCATAATGATGTTTTCTATGTCAGTTCCTTAGCTGCAGTGCTGCCCTGTTTGTCTGACATGCAGGAAGTTGCAAAAGTCATGAAAAACCCTGAAAAGTAGGTTGAATAAGGGAAGTGATGCTAAGTTCTGAGACTTCTAGGTTAAACCATGTGAGGAAAAAAACAGGCTACAGGGACTTCCCTCCAGAATGAAGGGACTGTCAGGTTTGACTAAAGGCCTGCAGACTGTTTAAAGCTAGTTCTAAAACCCTGTAAAATTTGGGATTTCATAGCATTCTAACACAGTAACAGAAACACCTGAGTGTTCTGAGTTTGACTTTTCAGACCTGGTTTCATTCAGACCTGAGTTCACAGGTGGCACAGAGGAGCACACAGAAGCCTCACGAGAGCATGCCCATTTCTGCCACTGTGGCTCTTGTGCCCTGCTGTTCTTCAGCCTCAGTGCCTGAATGTGCCTCGGCCTGGCTTCTGTCCCACAGTTCACTGGCCCATGGTTCATACCAGCAGCCAGGTTACACAAGAAACACTGGCCTTCCTGCTTGTTCCAGGTACTCCCTGGCCTTTGTTTGTACAAGTAAAAGAACACAAAGCTGTTGTCTGATTTCAGATGCAAACAGAGGCCTGGCACATTTGATTCTGAAATCACCAAAGCTGTTAGAACAGCAGAATAAGAACCACCATGTAATAATATTTGGGCTTATGTTTTTTCTGTATAATGTATAAAACATTAATTTGGATTTTAAAGAAAATGTTAAATGTATTTTTGATAAAAGGTGCCATATAAAAGTTTAAAATTACCACCAGGAAAATATTATCAGGGAGTAGAAAGCTGTTATATCACCCCTAGGGCACACTGGGCATTTCCAGGCTCCTTTTCAACCTCAGTTTTATGAGCATTTTAAGAGATAAGAATTCATCTGCTTTGGAAATTTTGACAACCTCATATATCACAGCATCTTGAGCTTTTGTGCTGTATTTCTTCCCATCCTAACTGTAGCCTAATCTCATCTGAATAATCCCCCCTCAGGTGTACATAGTTTTAAGTTCCTGTACACTGTGTCTTTGTACTTCTTTTAATCAGACTTCGAGTTGCTTTTTCAGGCCTGACTCTGAGGTTTTGCCAAGCTGTGCACAGCACAGGATCTGCTAGAGCTGTGGTGAATCAATAATTCATCCTTTAAACTTTCCTTATATATCAATGAGTTTTGAGCTTTGACCATTTTCTGTTTTCCCTAGATTGTCTTTGGTTTGTTTCTTTCTGTTGCTAAGTAAAAGTATGAGTCTTTCTTACAAATAGTCCTGTATATGAAAGTTTTTACTGGGAATGAACCTAGTCATGCCACTAAAATCACACAACTGCAAATAGTCCTAAAATATTTAACTGTTACACCCAACACAATTCTGTCCATCTTCCCCTCAGTCCTGTGACAACCGACAGAGAACTCAATGCCTTCCTTAGGCTGGGAGGTATTTGTGATTTGAGATCATTACCTGAAGGATGCTATATAGAAATATAAACATATCATTATTGCTAATTTTTTCTTGTAAGAGACTCTGCATCTCTTGAATAGTCATTGCTGATATTTATTTGAAGCAATTAATTACTGTTAATTTTAAGTAGAAGTTAATGTCATGGGTATAGTCTCAATTTAAATGCCATCTAAATTGCTTGAATGTTCATTTTAATGTTAATGAATGTTCATTTTTTATGTTAATTTGAAGTCCGATGTCCTGATTAGGATTATTTTCTGGTCACTAATTAGAGCCAGACTGTATTTTCCTTGGTTATCATTGTCTTCCCTTTGCTCTGTTTTGAAGGGACATCAGCTTCTAGCATCACCAGCCCTGAGAAAGAAGAGCCAGAGCCACCCAAACAGATCATATCTGTACCTCCCACGGAAGGCAAAAGGAGAGACAAAGAAAATGCCATAAGTTTGTTGCCATCCCCAGACTCCTCACACCTGGGAGCAGTCCCATCAGGCAGTAAGTGCAATACAGGACTCAGAATTTGCTCTGACATGAAATGACAGCTTAGCCAAGGATCATACAGGGAAGACACTGCTCTCCCAGATGGGCACAGCTGAGTGTTTGCTGTTTTCCTAGCACTGCTGTCCTTTGTTTATTCTGACTTCAGCACACAGCCTCCTGGTCGTCCTTCCTTTAGCCCCCTTGGCCTTGAGGGATGCTGGCTGTATGTGTGCTGTGGGATCTCAGGATGATTCCCAGGTCTCTGAATGCCTTGATCCCTCCTGGCTCTGTACAAAGACTGCACCAGCGCTTGCCTGTCCTGCCCACAGCCCTCTCTTCATGCACAGTAAATCTAGGCCAGCAGAGAGCCAGGCGGGGTCAGCAGCCCCTCTGCTGGGAGAAGGGAGGGAGAACCCCAGCACATACTGGGGAGAGCATCTGCAACAGCACAGGCACAGGGAGCCCCGTGTCCCCAGGAGGGCCCGAGAGGGCTGCACAGATATCCTGCAAACAAGAACCAGGAAGAGAGCTCCTGTCTTCACACACAATTTCACAGTTTGACAGCTTGTCACAGATTATCCTTGGTCAGAAAGTTGAAAAAAAAAAAGGCCAGATCTTCATAATTCTTAGACCTTTGTCATTAGTCACAGGCGGTGGTATTACAAAACTAAGGTGTGTTTTCAATGCTGTTATCTCAGTTTCAGGTGCTGTTTCTGAGGGAGCCTTGTATTCCCTCCCTGCTCCACCACCTCCCCCGAGAGACCTTTTGAATTCCCTACAGTCCAATCCTCCAGTTTTATCGAGTGTGAAGGTAAATCCCCTTAGTGCTCGCTGACTACACAAGGAAAATTGCCTTTATGACATTCTGTCTTTTTTCAGTTAAAGTTTATCCCTCTACTTGTACAAAGATGTTGCTGTAGTGAAAACATTGAGCTCGATACAGAGGCTTTGGACTGAGTACAGTACTAATGCTTCAGTTGGATTGCTTGTGGTTACATCACTTTTTTTGCCAGTGAAGGACCAGTGAGGGAAAAATTTACAGTATTACTTCCTGCATAGCTCAGAAGGGATAGCATACCCACACATAGCAACTGAGCTGGAAGGACTCACACACAGATTTTACAGGGGACTTACATTTCTGGTGCGATCGCAGGACAGGACAGTATATACCCCTGATTAGTCAGAGCCACATACCTCTGTTAGTTTCATTGTGTACTTAAAATGGGGTTTCTGCTCAAAACTGGGCTAGTATTGAATTTAAGTCGTGTTGTTCAAAGCCTTGTGTAGCTGACAACTGAAAATCTCCCAAGATAAAGGTTCCATCACCTCTCTGAGCCCCTGTTCAGGTGCTAAACCATCACTGTGGGAAAAATTCTCCTCATGTTCCTGATGATTCAGCATGAAGTCTCCTGTTCCTTCCTCCCCACAGTTCTCCCATCTTTCATACGGTCTAACTAGATCCGTCCTGTCCCCAAAGTGTTTCCCAGATCTGTGAGCACACCTTAGTCCCATCATGGTTGTTCTTGGCCTGTTTTCTTTGGTTTATTTTGTCTGAGGCTTTAAAGTCTTCCACAGTAACATGGTCCAGGAGTACCAGCCAGGAGGGAAGACTGAGAGAGCAGTAGTTTCAGAGTTTCTTGAGAAGTAGTTAGTGCTTTATTTCCTCAAGTTGGGTGCACATTAAAGTTGTGAAAGCTGCATGATTAGGCTGCAGTGGGACTGTAATTATAGTTGGTATTAGGACTTACCACACTGGAAGCAACAGTTATTGTGCAACTGATGCCAGATGAATCAAAAGTAGACATTTACCAGAGCATAATTACATTGTGAGGGACCCCACTTTCTCATCCAACTGTTTCTCAATATGTAACCCAACTATAAAGATTAAGATCTTTTGTAAATCAGACTAACATCACTTCACATAAACATATGGACTTTGAAACAAAACTAAGTCTGTTTCCTGGGAAAGGTGGAAATGCAGATTGGTAACTGATTTTGCTTCTACTGTGCAAATGTTTTGCATCATCCCAACACATCAATACAGGAGTTACCTACACCCTAAGGAGTGACTGCACAGTGCCTTTCACAGTTTCATTCAGCAATAACAGTGATTGCTTATAACGTGGGAAGGAAAATAGGACACTGAAAGAGGGAAAAAGCATATCAATTATCATGAGATAAACTTGTTTCTTCTGCAAATGTGTAGCCTTGCAGCTCCTCTGCTCCTCAGCAGGAGACGATGGCTGATCTCCCTAGCGGGAGTCTCCTGTGGACCCAGAGGGAAATTGCTAACGCCACCAACAGTTTCAGTGACAAGAACAGAATCTGTGAAGGTACTTTTGCAGAAGTCTACAAAGGTCAGAGGAACAACATGGTGTTTGTCATCAAAAGACTCAAAGAGGCAAGTACTGCACCTTTTTCTAGAGGAGGGTGTGTTATTAGCATGACTTGCCCATTAGCAGATGTTGTTTAATATTGTGTGGGGAAGGAACCAGAATAACTACACTAGAGGAGAGGTAAAAATGAAATTGTGTAAATAATTAAACCTGAATTCAGAAAACACACTTGGAATGAATTCTTTACTCATGTGAGTAGTTCCATTAACTCTATAGATAGGAGTAGCCTGCGGTATAGCTGCCTGCATTGGATGATTGGATCGGGGTTGTCTTTACTCTAGGTTTTGCTCTAATTGCCAGTTAATTGTTGCCTTTGACTTAATGTTGCCATAAGGTCTCTTCCAACCTAAAAATTCTGTGGTTATGTGATTCTGTGATAAGTGATACTTGCCTGTTTCCTACACTAGCTTGTCATCTAGAGACTACCAGATGTGTATAAATGCAAAGTCCTGGTAATTTCTAATGACATTCTCTCGCATGTTTTTGTTTTTCAGCTGGAATGCACAAGCCCAAACTCCACCCAGAGGTTCTTTCACACAGAAGTGCAGATTTGCTTTCGGTGAGTGGTTGGCTCTCAGAGGCAGGGGTGCACGTCCCGCTCGTGCTCTGCTGCTGGCTGTTCGTCAGCACGGGGGCGTCTGCTGCAGGCACTGTTCTGGGCTGGGGACAGGCGGTCTGGTGCTGCCTGTGCAGGAGCCCCGGGCAAGCAGCACAGTGCCCGGGCTCCTGCTGGTCCTGGCTGAGCTGGCACAGCCACTCTGCAGCCTCGGGGTGGGGAGGACACAGTGCCCACCTCGTACCCCTGCTGCAGTGTGATGGGCTCTTGCTCAGTCAGCCTCCTGCCGTCTCCTGCCCAGGACCGTGTTGTGCCTCCAGCTGTGCTTCCAGCTGCAGCACACCATTCCAGCTGCCTTGAATTTAGGAACTTGCTCCAGCTCAGGAATGTATTTTTCTGCATTGCTCTTACATCATTTGCAAATCAGTGCTGATCTGTGCCTGCAGGTGTTGTCACATAAACATTCTGCAGCTGCTGGGGTTCTCGGTGGAAACTGGATCGCACTGTCTGATATATCCCTACTTGCCCAATGGCTCCCTGCAAAACAAGCTTCAGTGCCACGTAAGTGATCATCTGCCTCTGCCACCTACTTGTGATTGCAAGGCCTCTCCTGGAATTCCAGAAAAAACAATTGCATCTCTTTGATTTCTGAGAAACAGACAGAAAAAAAAGGTGCCCAG
The DNA here is from genome assembly GCF_015832195.1 of Motacilla alba alba. Taxonomy (NCBI): domain Eukaryota; kingdom Metazoa; phylum Chordata; class Aves; order Passeriformes; family Motacillidae; genus Motacilla; species Motacilla alba. Next base: position 440,682 of record NC_052027.1, on the reverse strand, counting down.
TGCCTTGGCTGCAAGCACCAGAAAGGCAGCAGCTCTTCTAGAGTTTGCAGTTTTGCCTGGAGTTTGACTGGGACTCAGCTAAGCCTTTGGTTTTCTGAACTACCAATGTCTTACAGGGTTTTATTCCATTAATTACCAATTTTTTCCTCCTTTCCTTGCAGGATGATTCTGCTCCACTGACCTGGGAGATGCGAATTAGCATTTCTCTAGGAGTTGTCAGAGCAGTGGAGTATTTGCATAATTTTGGAATTCTTCATGGCAATATCAAGAGGTGAGGACATTGATTTCCTCGGTCGTGTGGTAATTTAAGGATTTCTTTAACAATCAAGGCTGAAGTTTATACAATTAGGAAATCCACTTGCAGTAATTTCTGCTGTCCCTTGTTCTGTAGGGCCTTTACCCTTTTTTGTTTAACCGGTCTCTCTTTCCTAAATGATGGAAGTAAATTATTTTGAAGTAATTTTTGGGTGCTTATTTTTTCCCTTTCTTGCTTTCTAACATTCTTAATCCTTTCAGTCCTATGCAGGAGGCCAAATGCTGGACACTTTCAGTGCTTAAGTTTAAAAGTATAAAACTAATTCTTTGCCTCAAGATAAAGTAATAATTTGACCAATATTGTTATTTTTCTGTCATTGCAGCTCAAATGTCTTGTTGGATGAAAACTTTACACCAAAGCTTGGGCATTCTGGACTGCGGTTGCATTCTTCTGATAAAAAATCAGAATATGCCACGATGAAAACCAAAGTCCTGCAAGCTTCTCTTACTTACCTGCCAGAAGATTTCATCAGACATGGGCAGTTAACAGAAAAAGTGGATATATTCAGCTGTGGTGTGGTATGCTGCTTTTTTTTTCCATGCTCTGGTTTATTTTTTGATGCTTCTAGACAAGAAATTGAATGTAAGAGCAAGTACCTCATATGGTTGTTTTGCTGGTAATTTCATATTATAGTTGCTGGCTCCATAATGTGTTAAAATCCTGGTTTTAATTGTTCACACTCCAAATATATCTCCATTTGTGGCAAAATGAGGTGAATCTTTCGAACAAGAGAAACAAAAGTGGGTTTTATTGTAGATCAAGAATAACTGCTGATGGCTAAAAACAAACTAGATGCTCAAAATTCTTGCAGACTCACCATATTAACTTCTACAAACATTGCTTGTTCATTTGTAATTTCAGCTAAAATAATTGATAGTATGTGATGTCACCCATCTCCAGGTGTTTCCATTTAAGTAGGAAGCTGGTCTGTGCAGTATGATTTCTTATCTATATTTAGCTTTACTTTCTTCTTGTTCTATGTTTCAGCAATATCTATTGAACTATAAAATCTGGGCTTGGCTCTGGAAGTAGATCCAAAGTCTCAGAAATGGCCCAAGCTGGCATTGTTAAGCCATCTGAAGTAAAAATATAATATCAGAATGCATTGAAAGTTCAATATTTCTTTAGTTAGAGACTTATTTTTTAAAATTATTGTTCATTCTGAACAAGTAATTTTATCTTTCCAATACACTTTCTAGGTCTTAGCAGAGATACTGACTAGGATTAAGGCACTGGATGAAGACAGACACCCAATTTACCTGGTAAGAAAAAGCAGCAGTAATGAACACCAATACAAATGTACGGGGTTGCTGTCATAAAAATAATTTTAATTTTATTTAAATACAGTTTGATTTTTGCTGTCTGCTGTACGTGTCCTGCAGAAGGGAAGTTTAGGAGCCATATCCTGGTTCCATTAATGTCAGTAGCCTGCTTGCCCCTAGAACAGAAGCACAATAGATATTCCCATTTCACATACCCACTCATGGGTGCTGGCCTGAATTGCATTAGGAGAGACTGCAAAATAAATAAATATTTAAGAGACAAAGCTTTGTGCTGAAATGCTGCTGCATGTTTCCTGTGTGCCAGGAGGAGGTGGTGTGAGCCACGGTGAGTGGGGAATCCGGGGCAGGCAGGAGCTGCAGAAGCTCATCATCATGGTTATCAGGCGTTTGTCTTGTGCTCATGCACGGAACTGATCCCCTCCCCAGCTTCCCGAGCTGAGGTTAGAGCTACATGAACCACTTCCACAAGCAGTCAGAAGAGCCAAGCTCACTGAATGCATTAAAACCATCTGTAGAAAGCAGCCTTCACCTGCATTCCTTCTGTGGCATGTGCTCCTGATTTCTTGTCTGGCTGAAGCCTTGGAGGGGAGAACAGCAGTGTTCCCACTATTTGCAAGCAGTGCAGAAGTGTTCAGGGGGGTTCAGAAAATCAAAGATCCTACATTCCTGATTTCTTTAACATGTTACAAAGGCCTGTGTAAGAATGCTGCTCTACACAGTGTTGGCTCTTTTTCATTCCTATATAAATGAGCACAAGCCAGGAAGAACTTGCCCTGCTTTAGGAAATTTGGCATTGGACACATGCAGACAAAGCCACTGGCCTTTTTTTCTCCTGTGAGAACTAACATTTCAGTCAGTTGCATGAACAGAGATTATTAAAGGTTTTCAGCCTGTGAACCAGGCATTGAGGAGCACCAATGACAAATACACAGCTATACTGATTCTCAGAGATTCAGACAAAAATAAATGCTTGTGTTCATTTTGCCTTCACTAATGCATCTCCTTCCTTTGAACAGAAAGATATGATTGCTGACGAAATTCAAACAGCAAAAGAAAGCTCACACTCCAAAGTAAAAAATTTGGAAAAACTGGCTGCCAAGGAAATCTGCTGCAAATACCTAGACAGAAAAGCAGGGCACTTGCTGGAAGAGGTGGCTGTTGATTTTGCATCAGCCATCTGCCTTTGCCTGAGAAAGAAGAATTCAAACATAGCAGAGGTAATATTTTAAATACATGGCCAAGATTTAAGTCTCCTTGTCATCAGGGTGTAAAGCTACAACATTCATGTCTTGTTTATTTTTGTGAGTGTTGACGTAGGAGAATATGTGTGAGCAGGGGTACAGGAATTATTATGCATTCACGGGTTTGGTTGCTGAAAACAGGTACGTGACATTATGGAAATGGCTGAAAACAAATTAAAAGAGCAATACATCTGTGGAAGCAGCACTTCTGGATTCTCCATGAACACTCCAGAAGAAACTGATGATGAGACAGCCAGTGTGAGCGTGGATGTGCCTTCTGCAGCGGGGAATAAAGAGGAGAGCACCCAGGCAGCAGTCCTGAGCAGCGGCAGCCCCTGCGCGCCCTCCGTGGGAGCTGCGGCCCCCGACACGTACGGCATCTACATGTCACGGGTCCCCTGTGAATCAGATGAGTCCAGCAGTTTCCTATGGAATCCCCCAGAAAAATCCACCGAGGAGTTAGCCAGCCGCAAGTGTACCGATTCGGAAAGAGCGGCAGGTGGTGATTGCAGTTTGGAGCAGGGAGAGCCTGCCCAGGGGCTGCAGGAGAGGAGCCTGGCGTGCGCCAGGGGCGATGGCACGCTGGAGACAGCAGCTGCTGCACAGGGCACCTGTCCGCCGGCAAACACAGACCTGGACTCCTCGGGTGCTCCACAAGGTAAAAGCGCCCTGTCTCACAATGCTAGGGGCAAATTACTCTCTTCTCCAGAACTGCTTAGGTTCCTCTTCCTACTTTTAAACACATATCAGTAAATCTTTTTTCCTTGGTTATGAATTTACTAATAAATCTACGAAGCATTTAGCAGTTTTCTATCAGATTTTTTTCCTAAACCGGTTTTGTTGTTTGGTTGGTTGCTTGCTTTTTCTTAAATTTAAAATGATCATCTATTCCTTCGACAATAGATTTTTTTCCCTCAGTATTTGGGCTTTTTTTTTTTTTTGTTTTTCAGCCTTAGACAGAGAGACATCTTGGAAAATACAGATAAACGATCAAAAAAAGAAGCTCATGGAAAATATTTTGCTGTATGAAGAGGACAAGTTAAACAGTTCTGAGCTTTTTGAATCATAATTTGGAGGGATTGATAAGCAGTGGCCAGCTCAGAAGAAGAAATAAGGACTGTCTCCTCATTAGAAAGATGGTAAAAGTGCACCTTTCACATAAGATTGGGTAGCAGATTTCGATCAGGAGCACTAGCCCTGACTGAAGGAAACAAGAAGTACTACAAAGAGAAGCACCAGAAAATACCTGTTCTATAGCAGATGAAAGCACATTCCCACTCTGTACACAGAAATGCCTTCTGCCTTTTCATCTGCAGTGTGAAAAGGAATGGCAAACTCGAGTGCCATAGTAATTTGTGATTGATTTGCAGTGTGTTTCAGGAGGCGTCTGTTGGTCTCCTCAAAGCACAGTCCCAGGAGTTGCAGAGCAAACGCTGACAGGGGCAGGCAGCAGTGCCCTGTGCTGTTTCCCTTGCCTGCAGCAGACGGGAATCCTCAGAGCTGCTGGGGAGGTTTGCCAGGGACTCTCTCCTGTTCCGTACCATCTTAGTCCACATACCCAGACCCACTGCTTTGCCAGAGAGAGGGATTTTTATGCAAGTTCTCAGAATGTTGTGCACAGCTTCATCTCGGTTTGAACTGCACTGGCCACAAGTGTAGCTAGTCAACTTCAGCTGCTCTCCTCTACTCTCTGAGCTTCCCTCCACATCCACGTGGGACACCACTTAAGTCCAGCCTTTCAGTCCACTGTTGGGAGCTCTAAGACCATGTTTAATACTTCATAGGAGTATTTTTGGGAATTATTTTTTTCTAAGTGTCCTTTACATGGTAATGTTTCTCATTGGTAACCGTGTTTCACATGGTAACTGTTGTATATTTTGGATTAGGGAAAGGATTTTAATTTAAAATAGCTTTGATAGGACACTTGAAACATAGTTTGTTGTATTTATTTTGGCAATGGGCCAAATATAAGCTAATAAGGGGACTTGTTGATGGTTCCACACTCACCAAGCGTTCTCAGAGGAATCCTTGTGGGTGTCCCTTAGTTGTAGGAGCAGTAGGAGCCTTGGTCTCAGGCCCAGGGATCATGTGCAAAAGAAAAAATAGAAACTTGTATACTGGTGTATTTATGATCAAGTGAAAGCCTCCTTAAGAGAGAATCAGTTTTGGTATAATATATTTATTATTTTTATTATTGCTAGCATATTCCACTTGTGTGCAGTCTATGGAAAAACAGGTTTATGAGGGACCAAAAGAATTATCAGAGTATGTAGCTCATTTTACAGACAGGTGAGCTGCCTCCTGAGCACGGGGAACAGGGCCTGATGTGCAGAAATGGCTGCAATTCACAGTGCAGTTCAGAGAACAAAAATAAAATTATTATATGTAATTCTTTTCAGTGGAATTGTGTACTAGTATAAATTCCTAGCTTTACACAAAGGCCTCACACCTTCTATTTTTGTACAGTACCTAGTTCATTGTATGTATTATTATGAGCAAGTAAAACTAATTTAGCTAAAGACCTGATTACTGGAGTTATCTACACATTTCTCAAGTTATTCTCTACACTAAAAACTGGTAAGATTCCTTAATTATAAGTGCCTTGGATACTGTCTTTGTATTTACATTTTTTTTCTATTTTACCAGAATCAAACCAAGATAAGATTAGTCCTGACATAAGAAACATTGTATACTCAGATTGGTCAATAACTGCTAAATTCTACAGGAGATTTATGAAGATACTTTATGGCACTAAAAATGTAATATTCATTGTTTTTCACTGGTATATTCTGGGAGACCCGTGGTAAAATCCTTGTGTCTTCTCCAGGAAGGAATGCACGTGGATACACTGCAGAGCTGAATGGCAAACCTGAGTTTTAAACTGCGAAATGTAGTTCGTTCAGAGTTCTGTTTCATGAAAGTGCTTTAGAGGTTTTGTTCTCCTGTAGTCACTAAATGGAATTGTTATTCTTTGTCTTGTACCCTGATAATTTTAAAATATTCTGAGGTGATTTAGGTAGTCTTACAGATTACCTGAGTATTTAGCATGACATATATAAAGACACTGTGTGGTCTTACATTAACACTGTTATGTAACTTGGCAGTTCACAAGCCAGTCTATGCATTACCATTTACTAATAGCTTTTTGAATAAAAAACCTGAAAAATTCCTTTCTTTCTAGCCTGCTTTTTCATGAACATGTTCATTCAGTCTTCATTCAGTGTCAAATAGCTGATTTTTTTTTTCCTTTCTGATGGCTCTAGAGAAGAATTTCAGCGTAAAATGAATTACAAAGGCTCCTTGTGGGCGCGGGCCGGGGCTGAGGGGAGCGGGCGCGGCGCCCTTCCCGCCCTTCCCGGCCCATCCAATCACCGCCGCCGCCGCTTCCCCGCCGTCCAATCAGCGCCAAGGGCCCGCCCGGGGCGGTGCTGTGCCCTGAGGGGCGGCGCTGTGCCCTGAGGGGCGGCGCTGTGCCCTGAGGGGCGGCGCTGTGCCCTGAGGGGCGGCGCTGTGCCCTGAGGGGCGGCGCTGTGCCCTGAGGGGCGGCGCTGTGCCCTGAGGGGCGGCGCTGTGCCCTGAGGGGCGGCGCTGTGCCCTGAGGGGCGGCGGGACGCGCGGAACCGTCATAAACCTGCGCCTTCGCTTTTCCACCTGCTAACGTTGGTTTTAAAAATAACTTCAAAGTGCGCGAATGGGTTCACGTCCTTCTTTCTTCCCTCAGGAAGAGTAAAGTTGTAAGAGCAGAAAAGAGAAGCTGGCACTGCTTACGTTCTCCCTGGGAATTGCCAAGACCAAAGGAAGAGCAATGGCTTTGTAAAGCCTTGTCTCGTGATGTACCATTACAGGAAAAAAGAACCCCACAAAAAAGGCCAAGCTCTTGCAAAGCTAATTACTTGGATGGGAAGATGTGACTGTGGCTTGGCTGAAGACACACTGCAGATTGCCTTGAAAAGGCAGTCCTGTGAAAAGATTATTTAATACAGCACACCACGTTTTAACCAATAGGATTTTATTCTGTCGGTATCTCAACAACAAAAAAAAATCCAAACAACTGAGGTACAGTACAGAAGTGTGACTAAAAAAAATAAATCTTCAAACCATGGTTTGATTTATTGATGTTGGTTAAATAACCCAGTTTGAGATTATTATAAAGCAGAAGACATATGCATTCCACTACTCCTTTTCATCTTCAAGAAAGTAAAGAGACTTTCACCAAGCACCTTAGTTTCAGAAAGACACAAGTACAACGTCACTGTTACCAGCAGGGCTAGCTAGCACACTACCAGCTAACCCGAGAACTCCACCAGCCCATTTCCTCACTTGAAACAAAGTTCTGGTCTTTGAGGGCACAGAGTATTTGTCCCCTGCATCAAGGAGTATCACACCTCGTTGTTTTGACAGCTTCCCCCTGTTCTGTTGAAGTGTGTGAACTCTGCACAGCCATTCAAATTTGACCCCTAAACCAGAAAAGCAGGGAATAATTCCTACAGTATCAAGGAGTAGTATCAGGCACAGTACTTGGCTATACTGTTTATCTTAAATTTAAGGGAATGTCAAGGCTGATTATCAACATACTGTAGCCTCCCAGTAATAGCGTGCTCATAAAATTGGATAATTGTTTCCCATGTTCATGTCCAGTTTAGATAAAATCAGTTCTCATCCAGCTAAAGACACATTGCAAATCAGGGACAGTGATCACTTGTTGCAGCTGGAGTATTCCATTGTGCATCACTGCTCGTTCTGCTGCCCTTCTGTCACAGCAGACACCCCTCCTTGGCCCTTGTTCACGTCGCTGATACACGCCCACAGTCCGTCCACCGACTCCTTCCACAGTGTCACCTCAAAACAGAGGAGGAACAGCTTTCAGCTTTAAACATATCCTATTTCCCCTTTTCTTGTAGCTACCACAGCATGGGTTTGGTGGTAGCCTGCAGCCATATGAGGAGAGCATGTGAACTGTCAGTACCCCACAAAATCAAGTTCAGCCTGCATTTCTACCCTCCAGTAAGGACTCAGAATGCAGTGCATGCGGTTTCCAAAGGTTATGGTCTTCCTGCCCTCCTGATTGATCAGAAGAAAATATGTCCCCATGGCAGCAAAGGAGACTCTAGGACAGCCTTGTGTTAAACACGTGACAAGAGTCTCATCTCAGCTCCTCTGGAAACAGGGTGCACAGGGGTAAAAGCCAAGGCAGCAGTACTCACTTTGTTGTCTCCTCCAGACACTGCAAGGATGTTGGCAGTGATGGACCAGCTCACGTGCCAGACAACATCATTGAACTTGTGCAGCAGCTTTGGTGACCAGGAGTTTCCAGAGGCATCATCACACGTCCAGATAAACACTCGGCCATCCTGCAAAAACACAGAGACCAAGGCTGGGCACAAGAAACATAACCCTGGATTGCCCTTGGAGCTACACTTCCAAATCACAGCTCGCACACCACCCTTGACGTGTCCGCATGGATTTGTGCTCAGCCCAGCAAGGGGCTGTCTCCTTGCTAAGGATAAGGGCAAGGCAGGAGTACAGCTCTGATGACAAAAACTACCAACAAACAATGACTTGCAAATACCAGAGAAGGACCCCCAAAATACATATGTATCAGATGAAATGCTTCCCCAGAATGAGATTTTGTTTTCCACTCACATGGCAGGAGCTCACTAAGTAGTCTTCTTGATGTTAAAAAAAAGCATTTACAGATTAGCAACAAGAACACAACAGTCAATATAAAGGCTGATGACATCAGAGCTGATTAAGAATGCCAGTTATTAGAAAACAGTATTTTTAGAAGGAAGTTCAGTAACTTTGATCCCAAACCACTAAATATGATGTTAGTTGGAAGGTCTTCCTCCTAGTGAGACCATCCTGCTCACGACCTTTGTCCACAAATGCTTCTATTTGGCTTCTGAGATTGGGAAGAACAGGAGTCAAAGGCTCTTATGCAGAGACCCAAATATGCCAAAGGATTGCCAGGAGGACCTGTTACAGCAGCTCTATCCCTGCAATTCCTTTACTAGAGAAACGGGGAAGGAAGCACACGGAAGTGAGCACACCCAGTGCCTGCCTCTGTCCCTCCAAAAAAACCTCACCTGTGAGCAGCTAGCAATGGTGCTGGTTGGCAAACCTATGGATGGAGCCCAGGCCACGTCTCGTACCCAGTCACTGTGAGCCTCCAGCTTCTGCTCTTCTTTCCACTGACCCTCTTCTTCCCTGAAAACACAACTATATGATCAGAAGGGTAGCAGCAGCGTCCTTTATCATATCATGCCCTGCTTGAGAAGGCTTTGGATTGTAGCATTCAAATTCCTTGCTCATCAATACAATACAAAGCACAAGTGTTCCCTACTTCTCCAAAAATCTCTATGGCATTAACTGACAAAATCCCTTCCAGGGGACAGAAAGGAGCTCAGGCAAAGAGGTTCTGACCTCCAGTTACTGTCAGAAATCTGCTACTACTAAAGTGGTAACCAAAGACCATTACAAGGCCACCCTTGGAGACAAGATCACACAGGGCTGGCACAAACTGCAAGAACCATGGGAGATACTGTGCATCACTAAGTTTCCATTTTTAAAACACTTCTCTAAAACAGTAATTCGAAGATGATACAATAGGGATGCCAAAAATACTGCTTGAGATATACTACCAGGGACACTCAAAGCCTAAAGTGTCAGGTTTTATCTGGCGACAGGGCACTTACTTCCAGATCTTGACCAGGTTGTCACAGCCACCAGATGCAAATCTTTTGATGTAGTTTGGCTTTTGACCAGAGGGTTGTTCTATAAGGCTTCCTGGTACAACAGCAGGAGCCCAGCTAACTGCATTGCATCCAATCTAGTTAATGAAAAACATCACTGTTAAAAGTTGCTTACTTTAATTAACTAAATAAATAGACAGAGGCTGCTGAGGGGGTGAAGAACATGTAGCATACTCTCTAATGAGAATGGGGAATAAGCCCATCTCAGAAAAACTGAAGTCTTGCACAATGCTGGATGAATATCGGATGAATAAGAAATCCAGATGCAGAGTAGCCTCACTAAGGCACTTACTCAGAAAACCTGAGGTAGCTAAGGGTATTTGCACACAAAATAGTTCATCTTGCATGTGCAAATAGGGGAGACAGAGACGGCACCGCAAAGACAAAAGGCACACACAGTTGCTAAGACTTAGGAATACAGGAGTAGAAGGAACCTTTGGTCCTAAGCTGAATTTCCTTCTACTGGAGGCCACTGCCATTAGCTTATTACATTCTACTTAAACAAAAATCTCCATTTGAGAAAAACAGGAGTCTCACAGTATTTTCCAGCTGGTGCAGGTATTCTTAGGACCAAGGCCATTTTTTACCAGGTAACTTTCAGCACTGTGTTTAACAATAATGCCCAATAAACAGGGATTGCCAGTGCTGTTTAGTGAACTTCATCGTATTTCTACTTAATTTTAGTGACTAAAAAGTATACCTGCCTACTCTGGATGAACTGAAACTATTCTTGGTTCTGGATGTTTCAGTTAATTTCACTGCATTTCAGTATTTATCTACTCAAGTCTCTGAGGCATCACTTTGGTGTTATCTGTAGCTCTGGGAACCCTGGGCTGCTCCAAAGGACCAGACTCACCGTGTGCGCATTGCTGATTTTTTTGACTTCCCACTGCCCATCACCCGTGTAGCTCAACAAGGAAATGGCCCCGTCAGAGCTCCCACAGGCCAGGATCAGTCCATAGTCGTGTGGTGCCCAGCAGACAGAATTCACTGGGAAAGGCAAGACAGACCAGATTACAGCACAGCGACTACCTAAAACTGACTGACCAATTCACTGACTGGTATCAGCGGCACAGTCACCAAAGGCAAGTGGCTTTGAAAGCTGAGAACGAGTCAAATTTCAGCAAAAGCCAGCCAATTAGCATTGTTTACTGAGTAACAGATCTGCATTGGGAGGGTAAATAATCTGAACACAACAGTTTCAATTTTAAAACAAAATACAGTATGATAAAATGCAGTCTTTCTAACTGGAAACAGACAGTATTTTCCTCAAGAATTCAGTTTCCTGCCATCTTTATTTGAAAGCTGACTTATTTGTATAACAGCACCTCCAGACACATGGTATGACTCAGTAGTGGCTTATCCAGCAATACAACCTTAGGGAAATGTCCTGTTAGTGCTGAACATATTTACTCTCTCTCCAGTTTTTATCCTTTTCTTTTTGATAGAGGCTTTCTTCCTTAACACTAACAGATTTATTTCAGTCTTACCCAAATCCCCTCATCTCCTCAGTCTCCCTTCCCAGCTCCACACTCCAACCCTCCATACCTGAGGAATCATGTCCCGTGTACTCGTAGGTCTTTTCCCAAGTGCCGTTTTCTTCCTTCCAGATAATAACCTTCCTGTCATAGGAACAGGAAGCCAAGATATTCCCATACATAGGATGAGCCCAGGCAACCTGCCACACGGGACCTTCGTGCCTGCAAGAAACAGCATCATTAGGAGAAGCTGAGAAAAACCCCTTCCAGCGGCAGCTGCCTCACAGATCACCGTTATGAATCGCTGCTCTGGGAGGGATTAGGGTTCTGACGTGAGGAACGAGTAATGCTAAGATGGCAATGTTAGTGCCCTGACACAGGGCTCTCACTGTCACAGAAAACAATTCCAACTTGTATCAGTCCATGTTACTTCTGGAAAATCACAGGTGCAAAGTACTAAATGAATGACCAAGTCCCACTGTGCTTCCCACGGGGGCTCTGTCCCCACCCCAGCTCTGAGAAGTTCTTCAGCACAGTCTTGGAGGAGTTCACCCTGGAATTCAACCTGCACTCTGCGCTGCCCAAGGGCAAAAGGACAAAGCATCAAGATTTTGCCCCGATTAAGCTCTCCTGCAGTGACATCTCACCCCCTGAGGTCTGCAATGAGGATCTGCCCCCCGTTGCGGACATCGAAGATCTTCACGGATCGGTCCGAGGAGCAGGTCGCCAGGCGCGTGCCGTAGTAATCCATCTGCGCATCGTGCTGCGAGGAGAGCGGGGAGAGCAGCGCTCAGCACGGCGCGCTGGGCTGCCGCCCGAGCACTGCAGCGCCGCCCCCAGGCCCCGCACACCGGCCCTAAGGAACGGTGTTAAACAACCCACGCATGCCACACAAGCAATTTGTTTCCCCAGCTGCTTCTTCAACCACTGTACAAACGCTACGCAGAAGGAATCCAGGGAATTCTGAGCAACAACCACAGCATTTTCACGACACGGAATTCAGGCTGCTGACTACAAAGCAGCGACCAGTTGAGTATTTCTGTTTCTTAAAATGTGAAGTGGGTGTACAAATACTGCTCTTATTTATATTTGAAACTTCACCACCACCGAACCACAGAATCTTTAAGGCTGGAAAAGACCTCCAAGGTCACTGACTACAACCTTTGACCAACGGTTGCCACTTGTCACTAGAGCAGCACACTGCGTACCACATCCAGTCATTTCCTGAACACCTTCGGGGATGGTGACTACAGCACCTCCCTGGGCAGCCCTTTCCAATGCCTGATAGCCTTTTCTGTGAAGAAATACTTCCTGAAGAATTAAGCTCACCTAACTGGGCTCCTTACTTCAATAAATTACTTTGAATAAATTATCTTTATTCCTACCCACATTAATACATCTACTCCCAGACACATCCACTTAGAGGAAAACCATTTTTATCAGCTGAAGGTCTGTACCAGCAAACATACACATATCTCTATTATTTCACAAAAAAGAGCAGAAACAAGCCCTCACATGAAAATTAAGATTTTAAATCAGGTCCCCTTTCCTCCCAGCCAAGTTTCTCTCTCCATACAGTATAAAATGGCAAGATCAGGATCTCAGACAGCATTCTACATACAACACCCCAAGAGTGTGCTCTTTCACGAGCACATACATGCCGCCCTCAGTGCTCACAGAGAGCCCCAGAGCAGCTCTGTCACAGCAGCGGCCGGACCGGGCGGAGCAGCTCCCCGCACACTTACGATCATGTCCTCGTGGGACGTGTCCACGGTGTTAATGACCGACACCTGCGGGGAGAAGGAACAGAACGAGCTGAGCGCAGCAACGCGCGGCCGCGGCCCCTGAAGCCCCGGTCCATCCCCGGCCGCCCAGCCGGGTGCGGTGTACCCTGCGCCGTGCCCCGGGCCGCTGGGGCCACGCCGGGAGGCCGCACCCGGCTGCGCTCGGGCCCCACGCGGGACGCGGCCGGCTCCCCGCTCCCTCCCGCCGCGGCCCCCGCGCTGGTGGCGGCCCGGCCCCGCGCCCCCGCCTCACCATGGCGGCGGCGGCCCCGCGGCGCTCCCGGCCCGGCCTCTGCCCGCGCCTCAGACGTGGCACGCCGGTCCCGCGCACAACCGGCCCCGCCGCGCCCCGCCCGCCTGCGACGACGTTCCGCTCGTGCCGGGTTCCGGGGCGGCCGCTGCCTGCGCCGGGCGGGCAGAGGGCGAGGGGCGGGAGCGCCGAGTGACCCGGCGCGCCCGGCGCCGCCAGCCGAGCCCGCCGAGCGGCCCGAGGCACCGCCGCAGCCCGCACAGAGCCCCTCGTCGGCCGCCAGAGCGTCCGGCCCGGCTCCTCCCGCCGCCTCGGGGCCGCCCGGCACGGAACGGAGCGGGCGGCGACCCCGGGCCCGCAGAGCCCTCCGCCATGGCCAGCGTCTCCTACCACATCTCCAGCCTGCTGGAGAAGATGACCTCCACCGACAAGGACTTCAGGTGTGGCACCGCGGGACGGGCCCTGCGGGCGGCAGCCACCTGCGAACGGCGCCCCGGGCCCGGGGAGGAGGGGGCTGCCACGGACGGGTCCTGCCGCGCCAGGAGCGGGTTGCGGAGACCTGAGATTGGCTTCAGGTGTATTTACGGGGTATCCAGCCGACTGTGTCGTCGCTGAGGGGGGATGTGGAGAAGCTAGAGGAGCTCCCTTCCCTTGCCTAGATTGGTGCCTGATGAAAGTGGAAGAAGGAATAAGTCTGGGCAGCTGCGCTCTAAGTTGTTATTCATTTTGTGAATAAAGAACATCGTAGCAGAAATGTTTCTAGTTTGTTTTGATAGTTTGTGAGATAGTCGGTGCATTAAACAGGGTGAGTAGACCCCCGTGTCTCTGGGTGATGGATGCTGCACAAACTGGCTCTGCTCAGGCTGCTTGGAGAACTTTTTCTGTGTGATGGGAGAATGTGCCTTCCTAACAGGACTGAGATGCTTTTATTTCTTTGTTTATGTCAGCAGAAAAGTTGACATCTTTTTAGGGTTAGGTGGATGGCTCGATATGTAAGGCAATCTATCAAAAAGTAATTAAAACTGACAGGTATGAAAGATTTCACTCTTTAGCATATTGTTCTCTCAGTATCAACCGGGAAGGTAACGTTTGGGCCAGACTTGGTATTTTGAGGCCTAAGAGAGGGGTTAGTGATAGCCTAAAAGTAGGTTGATTTTTGTAGAAGCTGCTGATGTTCTCAGATGTTAAAATAGGTACTTTATAAAGGAGTCAGTGATGGAGCAGTTGTACAGTTTGTTCCAAGAATTTACAGTTAACACTGCGAAGGAGATGTGCCTGACAGCAGGCACGTCATGTCACAGAGGTGCTGCAGGGCCACTTCCTCCCAGCACACGACCAAGCATGACCTGTTAGAGGCCCAAGTTTCTCTTGTTGCCCCTCACAGAGGGATCCGTTGGTGAGATCCCGAGGTCCTGGGGCAGGCTGGCAGCAGGCAGCGAGGCCAAAGCGGGATGTGTTGCCGCGGAAGGCTCTGCTCAGCCCGTGGCCATAATTGGTCATGCTGGTTCGACACAGACGCTGAACTGCGGAGTGCAGCTGGAGAGCTCTCCAGAATCAGAAATAGATTGCACGCTAACATCTTAGGGCACATTACTGCCGTTTTCTCGCTCTGGGTCTCGGGCTGGCTGTGGAGCACCGCAGCAGTCCTCGTTCCAGATGTACCTCGCTGCTGCTCAGGAATGGGCTGGCAGATTGAAGCCTCAGACGATGACCTGTACATGAGAGCTCTTGTGTGCTGAATGAGTGACATCAGAGCCTAATTTTAAAAAGGAGCTGTCATTTTGTAATGAGAGAAGGACTTTGTGGTTCCTGTAGACATCCATTCTGTGCAGGGCTAACATTGGAAAGCGGCTAACACACGATAGCCACACTGAGATTTCTTAGAACCTCAGACTCCTATTCCAGCACCTTTTGTACTTCCTGCTCCTGGGAAAATAGATACTTTCCAAAATTTCTCAATATCCATTCTGTTCCTGTTAGAAAACTGACTGTCAGTTGGGCCTTTGTTTTTCTTTCTAATCTGGAGTGATAAATACTCGATTGGTTTTGCTCATAGCAATCTAAATATAGCCTAGTGCACTTCTGAGGTGTAGTTTGCATGGAGTCAGTATTTTCTTTTGTCATTTTTGAAAGTGAAAGGGCTTGTGCACATCTGGGGTCATACTATCAGTGCTAAGTTAGCCAGAAAAAAACAGAGCTAGGTGAATTCTTAGACCCCAGACTGCTTTTCCTAGGCCAGGTGACAATTCGGTGAAAAAAGTCATCATGATTTTTTTCTGGCATAGTTAACCATCTTCATTTAGTCACTGAGAAAAAATACACATGCTGAGTGCCACTTTTAGAGTTTTTGTTTACCTGACCCTGTTAGGTAGTTATCTACTTGTAAGATAGCAGAAATTTTCCTTTTTCTTAGGACAATGTTGTAAGTTACTCTTTGGTAGTGTGTTTTCATACAAGCACCAGTTGCCAAATTCTGCCCAGGTGATGCAAAGGTGATGCATTTGTGTCTGCACATCAGCCAATCCACTTTCTCCCTGTGTCCTTTCAGGTTTATGGCCACCAATGACCTGATGATGGAACTGCAGAAAGACTCAATAAAACTAGATGAAGACAGTGAGAAGAAAGTTGTGAAAATGCTTTTGAAATTGCTGGAGGACAAAAATGGGGAAGTACAGAACCTTGCTGTCAAATGGTAAGAGCCTAGACAGTAATAGCCATGTTCCCTGGCACTGATAAAGCCATCACAGACTGCAGAGTGTGAGAGCGGAGCCTGGCCCTTGACACCTCCCTCAAACCTCCTTTGCAAGGGACTTTGCCCTCTGTTGCAGTACACTCACAAGGGGTGAACGCACAGATACCTTTGTAGCAGCAAGAGATGATTTTGGAAGTCCTTCGGTGTTCCTGTTATAAACCTTACCACATGGAAGGCAGAGCCCTAGGATTTTATTTCTTCAGGGAGAAGCACAATTAAAAATTTTGCTCATCAACCTCTTGGCCTCTCTCAGGCTTTGAAATCCAGTGCTGAATTTCTCCATGGATCTGTCTTTGATAGCAATGGTACTAAACATGTACAGCCCTTATGGGCTTTAATTTCAGGTCCAAATTCTTCTCTTCAAGGGAGTTTCCATCGAACTTTATAATGCACTTGGATTTTTCCCTGCATTTTGACCCTGGGTGCAGCCTGTGCTGTTGCTTTGCCTTTGACCATTCCCATTTTTTTTAATCCAAGTGAACAAAAGTAGCAGGTTCCTCTGTTAGTGAATCCTCTGATAAAGGGATCCTGCTGCTGACATGTTCTTTCCCATCTCTTTCCCCAGCATGGCTAAGTGGGCGTGTTCAGTCTAGAAATGCCATTGAATGGCTCAGTTCACCCCAGGGCTCCAGAAAGGTGGGCCATTTAAAGACAACTTTGGGTTCCTCTATTTGCTCCTGCTGTGGATCCTATTCATGTTCCCTTCTTTGCAACCACGTGCTGCTTCTATCTCTGTTCTTTCCCTGTTATCTTTGGCCCTTTCTTTTTGATTCCCACTGTCCTGACTTCTTTTGGCCCTGCTCCTCTCTCTGCCTGCTTTGGGTTGGTTTATCCTGGGTTTTAAAGCAAAACAGTCGGGCACTGAGCAGAGGACCAACTTCTCAAATACTCTGCCTGGTTATCTCTGGTTGTATCTGCAGTAAGTCCATATTCATTGCAATCTCTCATCCATCCAGAGTGTGATTATGAGGAGGCCTCAAAATGGAACCAGGAAAATTTCCTTCCCATGCCTAAGGAGGTGCTTAGAGCGGAATGTCAGTCATTCCCAGATAGGTGGCCAGGATCTTTAAGAGGAGCAGTGTGACGGTTTGAAGGACATGGGCAGTTGGATTAGGCCCTTCATCCTGACTGGCTTCTCCTCCGCAGCCTGGGCCCGCTGGTTGGCAAAGTGAAGGAGTACCAGGTGGAGACCATCGTGGACACGCTCTGTACGAACATGCTGTCAGACAAGGAGCAGCTGCGAGATATCTCCAGCATCGGCCTCAAAACTGTTATTTCTGAGCTGCCACCAGCTGCCACAGGTACACTGTCTGTCCCCATTGGTCACTGAGGGACAGGGAGTCCCAGTCTTTGGTAAACGGGGGAAAATGTAGAGTCCAGAGCCTAAAAGTTACCGATTCTTTACTCACCTGCCAGAGGACAATCTGTCAAATCAGGGGAGGGACAGTAGAGCTGAGGTACCAGTGGGATGAAAGGTGGAATTAAATGAAAACTTGAGCTGTATTTTGAACTATGTATCCCAAAAATGCATCAGCTTTTCAGGGGATACCTGAGGCTCCCAGCAACAGGATTTTCCTCTGCAGCCATCTCATGAATCTGTCCTGATTAGATCTCCCAGTGATGATTTCTTTTTTTAGTGCACAAGGGATTGAATGCTGGTTGATAGCAGCAAAAAGTGTTAACTGACAGCAGGGAAAAATATCTCTCTTGCAGGTTCCACCATGACAGCAAATGTGTGCAAAAAGATCACAGCCCAGCTGACAGGAGCCATTGGCAAGCAGGAGGATGTGTCTGTGCAGCTGGAAGCTCTTGACATCCTGTCAGATATGCTGAGCAGGTACCAGAGGATTTTGTTCTGGCAGCTGTGCATGGAAGGGGGCTGCAGGGATGTGTCTGCTTTTGATTTCTCTATTTCCCTAATCCTATTACTGGGACTTAAAAACACAGGATTTGGTTGGCTGCTCCTAGGGAATATCTGAGCAGAGCAGGTCCCCAGCAGGGATGAGAGATAACATGCCAAGCGTTTCTGTGCTCGGGAGTGGCAGTGCCTCTGGTGATGGATCCCACAGAAGCTTAGCTCACACAAATGTGGAAGGGTGAGGGCAAAGCAGGGAGGTTTATTTTAGCCCTATGAGCCCATCACACATGCTTTTTTTTTTTTTCCTGGCTGCCTCTTGTTGCATAAGTCAGAGTGACAGTGTCATATGTCATCTGCATGCAGGAAATTATTAGCACACCCTTGGGTCATCCAGAAGGACACGGTCAAAAACTCCTCCATGATAGAGACAAATTCCCTCTCTCTGTGTTTTACAGACCACGTCAGTGTTCAGACCAAAATGACAAACCCATCCTTCTCCACCCCCTCCCCACAACGTGCATGAAGTCTCCATAGCTGAAGGATTTTCAGATTTGCTGCTGCCAAGAGGGATTTTTTTCTGAGCCTTTGACTTTCACCTTGTGCCTTGATGTGTTCATTGCAGGTTGGGAGGAACACTCTACTCATTCCATTCCTCCATCCTGACCTGCCTGCTGCCCCAGCTGACGAGCCCCAGGCTGGCAGTACGTAAACGGGCCATCATTGCCTTGGGGCACCTGGTCTTGACCTGCAGTGGAAGCATCTTCTCAGAGCTTACAGAGCATCTGCTGGCAGAGCTGAAGAGGAACGAGTCCACATCTACCACCAGGACGTACATTCAGTGTGTGGCTGGCATCAGCAGGCAGGCTGGGCACCGCATAGGTAGGATGAGCAGCTTGAAATGATGCTGGGAAATGTACATGCATTTTAGAGCAGCTCCTCTTAGTGGTAGAAGAAGAGTGCTCATTGTTCTTAATGTATTAGTGGCTTCTGCTTGTGATCCCCTCTGTGGCTCTGGTCTGGTTCTCTGATGTCCACCTGGCTGGCCTTCGCTAGTGACTAAGGTCTTCCTCTCAAGATCTTGCAGCTCTTTCCTGGTTTGAATTAACACCTCTGTGAACTAGGTCAGTGGATTCACCCCCTTTTAAATGACAGAGGGGATGGCAACATATTGTATTACTTGTCTGAAAGACCTGCCAGAGTTGAGATTAGGTTCTAAGAGATGTCTAACGTCAGCTCTTCCTGTGACTGAAATGCCAACAAGGGGCTGCAGACAGGGAGCGGGGATTGGCTGCTGAAAAGCAGCTCAGCTGGTTTTGGTGGGCTGCTGGCTCCTTGCCCATGAGGTCTGGGGCAGGAATGCTCTACCAGGCCCAGGAAGGAAGTGGCAGCTGGCTGAGTTCTCAGCTGCCCAGGTGAGTGAAGGCTGGAATGGATTTTCACTGCTGTTTGCTTTGTCTTTCCCAGGAGAACACCTGGAGAAGATAATTCCTCTGATTGTTCAGTACTGTAACGTGGATGACGATGAGCTGCGAGAGTACTGTTTCCAGGCCTTTGAGTCCTTTGTGAGAAGGTGTGTGCTCTTGGGGAATGCCTCTGCACTATCCAGGGCATCCGTGTCCTCCTGGTGTAAATATCTATATGTTCAGCATCCTTGAAGGAGGGCCTTCCTGCAAGCATTCCTGCTGGGAAGACAGTTCACATATGAAATCTCTTCTTCACATGCAGAGTTGGACTGGAATCATGAGCTGCTTTACCTCAGCATGTGAGGCTGTCCTCCTTTTGCAGGAGTGGGAGTTTTCCTTGTCCTTGGAGTGTTCCTTATCCAGAGGGAACTGCCTCACTCCTGGTGCCTGGAGGGAGCTGGAGGCAGCAAGGGGGCTGGGCAGAAAGGAGCCCTGCAGAGCTGCTGAGGGGTTCTCCCAAGGAAGGGAGGATTCAGCCAGGGTGTGTATGTGTGCATTGACACATACAGGTGACCAAGGGCCACCATCAAACCACAGCTGAAATGCCAACAGTAGGTTTATTTTGTTATCTTGCTAATAATACTGGGTGACAGAGACACATGGGGACACAGGCTCTGTTTGGCTTAGTTATCCCAGCCGAGGGAAGGGCAAGGGGCCTTGCTGCTGCCTCACTCCAACAAAAGGCTTCCTGCATGTCTGTGAGAGTGTATTATCTCTCCACAGGAATTGTACTTCTGAAAACAGGCAGAGGATGAACAACATTAGGTATAATAAATGGAGATTTCCCACAGTGACATCTTAAGCATTCCCAGTTGCAAGGTCACTTTGAGTAAAACTGTTCCCTCCTTGCCAAATATTCCGGTTTTAACTCAGTCCTTCCAACAGGGTGAAAGCAATTGATTTATTTATTTGTCCTTATAAAAATTATTGCATCCTCCCCATAGGGGAATGCGGCCTTGCTTCATGCACGGCAGGAAGGAACATCTTTGGTTTAACTCATAGTATCAAAATGGTCTGTGAGGCACTTTGTGATCCTTTTGAGATTAATATTATTTGGATATTTAAAACAGTTTAGTCTCCTATTAACTCTTAAAATTTTCATTTGTGATAGGTGCCCAAAGGAAATGGACCCTCACATCTCAAGTGTGATGGGACTGTGTTTGAAGTACATTACCTTTGACCCAAACTACAACTATGATAATGAGGAGGAAGAGGAAGAGATGATGGAAACTGAAAATGGGGAGGATGAAGAGCAAGGTGCCTGCTTGTGAGGATGGCTGTGCTCAGCAGAACACGGGGTTAACATTTCTCCCCTTCCTGCTTTCTCCTCCTGGAGAGGGCAGCTCTGAGGATCAAGGGATCCTTTAGCTCCAGTTTTCTCCTAATTGCACCTTGTGTCCCCTTGTGTTGTTTCTAGAAAGCGACGATGAGTACAGCGACGATGACGACATCAGCTGGAAGGTGCGCAGGGCTGCGGCCAAGTGCCTGGAGGCCATTGTCAGCAGCAGGCACGACCTCCTGCAGGACTTCTACAGAACTCTCTCCCCAGCCTTGATAAGCAGGTTCAAAGAGAGGGAGGAGAATGTCAAAGCTGACATCTTCAATGCTTACATCTCCTTGCTGAAGCAAACACTGCCTACCCAGAGCTGGCTGCACTCTTCGGATGCCTCTGGCAAGGATGACGTTCCCTTGACGATGCTTCAGAACCAGGTGTGTGAGCAGGTGGTGGCTGGGTTAAATCACAAAGCAATGAGAAGTAGGTACCTTGGGAATGTGGCTATCTGAAGGAACCCTGGGCAGGCATAGAGGGCCCCAGATCCAGAGAGGGCTGGCTGTTACTGTCTGTCTCCTGCTATTCCCAGGGGAAGAGGGCTGGCACAGCACAGGAGCGTGGGAGTACAGCCAGCACTGCTCCTCCACCAGCCCTGGCATGTGTGCAGGCTGAGGCAGGGTGGCTTCTGGGTGAAGTGTCTGGCTGGTACCTTACTACAGCTGTTGCTTAGGAAACTCACTGAACAAACTGTGGTGGAAATGTACCAGAGTGAGCCTCTGAGAGCAGCTGGGATGACTGAGGTGTCCCCTTTTCATTTGCTTCTCCAAACTGCAGGTTCCAAACATCATCAAGGCCTTGCACAAGCAGCTCAAAGAAAAGAGCATAAAATCAAGACAGGGTTGTTTCAGCCTTATGACAGAATTGGCCAGTGTTCTTCCTGGCTGCCTGGCAGATCATATACCTGCACTTATCCCTGGTAAGCTTGTCTGTGGTCTGGGGTGAAGCAGCAGGGCTGGCAAAATCCATTCTGAACACATGTGCTTCTTCCCTGTGTGTTCATTTGACTCCTGTGAGGTATTCTGCTCAGCATTAGGACAAATACATGAAGTTCTGCTCTGTGCTGATGTGCTGAACAACTCCCAGATTAATTTTGGCTTCTGCACTGAAAGCCAGGACAAAAACATCAAGTTCCTTTCCACAATCCCCTGACAAGATGCTTTTGGGAGGGCCTATTCCAGCCTCCTCTGAAAGCAGCTGGAATTGTGCTGTTACCACACTGAAATCAGAAATATAAATGCCACTTCCTTATGCAAAATGCATCTGAGCTCTCTGGCTGGCGGGCTTATGAAGCATCCCACTGCTGGAAGGCTCCTGCCTTTGCTTTTAGTGTGATTGTATAGTGAATATGAGAAAAATCTGTGATTGTCCCTGGCTGGATCCATGAACCTCCTTCTTCGGGAAAAATATGACATGACTATGTTTTCTTCTGCACAGGAATTGTTTTCTCCTTGGCGGATAAATCCAGCTCCTCCAACATGCGGATTGACGCACTGTCCTTCCTCCACGTCCTTCTCTGCAACCACCAGCCAGAGGTATTTCACCCTCATGTCAAAGCCCTGCTGCCTTCTGTTGTGACCTGTATTGGAGACCCCTTTTATAAGATCACGTCAGAAGCTCTGCTGGTAACTCAGCAGCTTGTGAAAGTTATCAGGCCTTTGGACAAACCTTGCACCTTTGATGCCAAGCCCTACGTGAAGGACCTGTTCCCTGGTACTCTGAAGCGGCTGAAGGCAGCTGACATTGACCAGGAGGTGAAGGAACGTGCCATCTCCTGCATGGGACAAATCATTTACAACTTGGGAGACCATTTAAGCACTGACCTCCAGCCAACCTTGAAGATATTTCTGGAGAGGCTCAAAAATGAAATCACCAGACTGACAACAGTCAAAGCATTAACCTTAATTGCTAGTTCTCCACTTAAAATAGATTTGAGACCCATCCTAGGGGAAGGTCTCCCCATTCTAGCTTCCTTCTTGAGAAAGAATCAACGTGCCTTGAAACTGAGCACTCTGAATGCTCTGGACATCCTGGTGAAGAACTACAGTGACAGCCTCAAGCCTGCCATGATTGAGGCTGTGCTAACAGAGCTCCCCATCTTAATTACCGAGAATGACATGCACGTGTCCCAGGTGACCATCGTGTTCCTCACGACATTGGCCAAGGTTTATCCATCCTGTATCTCCAAGATCAGTGGCTCTGTCCTTGCTGAAATCTTTCAGCTTGTCCACTCACCTTTGCTTCAAGGAGGGGCCCTGAACGCCATCATCGACTTCTTCCAGGCACTGGTCCTGACAAAGACGGCTGCCACGGGTTACCCAGAGCTGATGAAGCAGCTGACAGCACCCGTTTACTCCTCGGGCTCGGCCGGGGCCCCGCTGACGTTGCACAAACAGGCGTATCACTCCATCGCAAAGTGTGTGGCAGCCCTGTCCTCTGCCTGCCCAAAGGAAGCCCCCGCGACAGTGAACCAGTTTGTCCAGGATGTGAAAAATCCCAAGTCCAGCCCTGCTGTTCAGGTGCTGGCTTTCCTCTTCCTGGCAGAGGTGGGCCGCACCACGAACCTCAGTGCTCAGAGGGAGCTCAGAACCGTCATCCTGGAAGCGTTCTCCTCCCCCAGCGAAGAGGTGAAATCCGCCGCCTCCTACGCGCTGGGCAACGTCAGCGCCGGCAGTCTGAAGGAGTACCTGCCCTTCATGCTGAAGGAGATCGGAAGCCAGCCCAAGCGACAGTACCTGCTGCTGCACTCCCTGAAGGAAGTCATCAGCTGCTCCCCCGCTGACAGCCTCACGCCTTACGTGGAGGATATCTGGGCTCTGCTCTTCAAGCACTGTGAGTGCACAGAGGAAGGGACACGCAACGTGGTGGCGGAATGCCTGGGGAAGCTGACTTTGGTGAACCCTGCTGAGCTGCTGCCCCGGCTGAGGAAACAGCTGTCAGCAGGTAACGGGCAGGGCAACGACCAGAGCAGGGAAATGTTGCCTTCTGATGGAAATTAATTTTGTAAACTGCTTGTGGAGCAAAGGCAGTTGAGAGGAGAGCAGGTAATAAGATGGATGTGTCCGCAAGGGGGATCAGGGGAGCACTGGTCCGCACAAGAGCAGGAAGGTGCAGGGAACAGGGACTACACAAGGAGATTGTGCAGGAGCAGATTCAGAGTTGGTGAGAAGAATCCTCTACTCCCTTATCTCTATAACACGTGTAACAGGACCAAGGGCAGAGTATGTACTACAGAGTTAGAGCAGTGATTTTCTCTCTTGATTTTTCACTGCTTTTCTTCCCCTCTTCATTGCAGGCTCCCCACATGCACGGAGCACGGTGGTTACTGCCATCAAGTTCACCATTACAGACCAGCCTCAGCCTATTGATGCTCTCCTGAAAGGCTGCATAGGTAGGCTGCTTTGGACAGGGGTGTGAACTGGGGGCATGAGAGGCTGGGTGTTGTTAGCAGCTCAGGGATTTTCCATTCCTGTGTGAACCTCATCTAGTCCAGTTAGTTTTTATCATTGTTTCTCAGCTTTTGGGATTAAACAGCAACACTTACTGTGAGTCCTTGCTAACTGCACTGATGCGTTGCTCTTGGGCTTGTTCCATTGTTTTTTAGTGTGCTTAAGTTCTTTCTGCATGTAAACTCAAAATTCCAGCACCCCACAAAAAGGATCTTCAGAAGTATAACCTACACAAGGCGTGTCTGATGTCCACGGAGTCCACAAAAGGATCTGCTGTATAAAACTGGCCCTTCTGTTTCAGAGAAGTTCGATCAGATGGGATCTAAGCAAGAAAAATCCCCCCCAGCTTCCTTGAATAACAAAGCTTCTGATTTGACTTCAGGGTAGAGTAGCTAGAGTCACATCATTTGTTTTTATGCCCAAATGCAGGATAGTCATGTTTCTTTACTGTATCCCAAATGGAGGGAGAGAAAGCATCTCAAATGGCTCTGACAGACTGTGCTACTAGTTGTTTTACCATAAATGCTCTCATAACCAGCCTCCTTGAAATACTTCCCAATATACTTTAAATTACTGCAGAAATGTTGCAGCCTGTTGGCTGCAGGACTGACTGTTGTGTTCTTATCCCACAGCTGACTTCTTACAAACTCTGCAAGATCCAGACCTGAACGTTCGCCGTGTGGCTTTAGCCCTGTTTAATTCTGCTGCTCACAACAAGCCTTCTTTAATCCGGGATTTACTGAGCACAGTCCTCCCCAGCCTGTACAATGAAACCAAAGTGCGGAGGGAGCTCATCCGGGAGGTAACTGGGCTGGGCAGGGGCCACACGGTGCCTCACAGCGCCTGCTGAGTGCTCTGGTGACAGCTGTGCCATTTGTCTTGGTTCAGGTAGAGATGGGGCCATTCAAGCACACAGTGGACGATGGCCTGGATGTGAGGAAAGCCGCTTTCGAGTGCATGTACACCCTGCTGGAAAGCTGCCTGGACCGGCTGGACATCTATGACTACCTGAACCACGTGGAGGATGGGCTGAAAGATCACTATGACATTCGGGTAGGTGCTGTGCCCTGCCTGATGTCATTTTCTGTGTGGGGCCTGAGCTGCAGTTGGGCCATTATCCCCAGAGCCCCGTGGTGCAGCGTCCCCAGGGCTGTCGGCCCTTGGCAGACACCTTCAGCACTGCACACAGCTCCGGCCCCCAGGCTGCCAGGGCTGCGCTTCCAGCCCTTAGCAGAGCCCCTTGCACAAGTACAGAGGAGCTCAGCAGGGTGTGGGCCCAGCACAGCCTGCCAGCAGAGCTGGGTGCCCCAGAGCACCCACGTTTGCTCCCCTCCCGCGCAGATGCTGACGTTCATCATGCTGGCGCGGCTCTCGGTGCTCTGCCCCAGCGCTGTGCTGCAGCGGCTCGAGCGGCTGATCGAGCCCCTCCGGGCAACCTGCTCCACAAAGGTAAGAGCAGGATCCTGCAGGGCCTGGCGCGGCTCCTGCCCGGAGCTGCTCCTGGCCTTCTCCCTCAGCGCTGCTGAGCCACCCACTTCCCTCGCTTCCCCAGCTGGAAAACTCTGCTGGCCTTTGCTGCTGTGTTGGTTCTGTGCCTGTACGGGCTTTTCTAAATGCCAGCTGAAAACGGGGCTTTGGATTTGCAGGTGAAAGCTGGTTCGGTGAAGCAGGAGTTTGAGAAGCAGGATGAGCTGAAGCGCTCAGCTATGCGGGCAGTGGCTGCTCTGCTGACCATCCCTGAGGTGGAGAAAAGCCCAGCAATGGCCGAGTTTTCATCCCAGATCAGATCCAGTCCTGAAATGGCATCACTTTTTGAGAGCATTCAGAAAGATTCTGCTTCCCTTCCCACATCAGAGTCCATGGACATGAGCTAAGATGTTTTTCCCCACCACCCTCCTGCCTTGGGATGCCTCAGCCAGACACCAGCTGGCTGGGGAAGAACAAATGCCATGGGGCTGCTCTTCTGCCACAGCCAAGTCCAACTCCCTGGGCAGCCACAGGAGAATCTGGCCATGCTGTTAAATGTGACAGCTGGGCGTGCCTGGCTTGACCCAGCTGCCTTCCTACCAGACACCTCAGAGAATGGGAAGGAGACCTGAGATCAGGGAATACAGCCTCATGCAGGGGAGGGGCTGGAAGATGAATATTCCCATTTTTCAGGAAGTTGTGAGGGGTGCACAAAGCAGTCACAGTTGTGGTTCCATGAACAATGGAAATTACTTCCTCAAATACTCCTTACTGCAGTACAAAGGTTTTTTAATCACTGCACATGCACTTTCTACCTTAAATTGCCCAATAATGTATTTATAGTGATTAACTAAAAAAACCATGGCTAAAAACTGGAAGCCATGTCTTTATTAATGAGTTCATCCCACAGGCCTTTTGGGAAAGGAGACTTGCCGAGCTGCTGAGGCTGCACAGGCAGGGGGGGTTACCTGACACCCCCACCCTCCTCCTGGGGCTTCAGTTTAGCAATTGGGCAATATGAAGCTTTGTTGCTTGGCTTTCATATTTATGGTTTTGACTGCAAAATACCTCAGCCGTCTTCCCTGAGGGATGATTATTGACAGTTTCAGTGACAAACCCTGCTTAAAGCTTTGCTTTGCACGAACACTGGCTCCTCTCTCCCCCTGGAGCACCTTGGTGTTGGTGTCACCAGCCACAAGGGTCTGCTGGTCCTGGTCACACATGAGCAGCAGGCCAGGTGCCAGCGTCACAGTCACAGGGCTCAGAGGTGGCAGGCAGGAGCCAGGGGTGCAAGCACACAGCCCATAGTGGCTGCTGTGCTCAAATCCTGCTTTGTGCAAGAGAAAATGCCTTAAGAGACAAGGGTTCTAACAGCCAACTAGAGGATGAGGCCATCATGACACATTGCTAGCCACGAACTGCTCTGTGCTTTCTTTTCTCTCTTGACAGAGTGGTTGATGTGAATAGTGTTTATAGTGCTGTGTGAAGGCCAGCTGCTGTCTGGGTGGTATAGAAAATAAAGTACACTTTGAAGCTGTGTACCCTGCGTTCACTGACCATCACCATGACACTGCTCCTCACGTGCCCCTGGCAGCAGAGCCCTGGAGCCATCACAGGCTGCTGCCCCTCCTCTGCCCATGCAAAACAGCAGCCGAGTTGGACTGAGGCTTTATTAAATACACCTGTGCTGCAGAGGCTGCTACTCGTTCTCCTCGCTGCGCAGTCTGGCGTTGGGGTTGGTGATCTTGATGGCGAGCTGCGCGGCTCTCTCCACGATCACCTTCCTGTTCTTGGAGGACACGTTGTGGGCAATCTCTGCACAGTAGGACCTGTTGGAGACAGACAGTGCTGGCCGTGGCTCCAGCAGCACCCAGGGCTGAGGCAGAGCCCTCGGGAGCCACGCCACCGTGGCAATGCATTGGAGCTGTCCTGCCAGCAGAGCTCGGGCACAGCTGAGCCCGGGCGTCACTGCACGGGCCCTGAACCATGCCTGCCACCCTGCACTGCCTGGCCTGAAGCAGGAGCTGCCCTCCAGAACAGCTCAGCTTTTCCTGGGAATGACTCAGTCAAAGGTAGTCCTTAGTTATCGTTCTTACTACTCTGTAGCAAAAACAAGCTCTGGAGCAGCCTTGTGCCCAGGTCTGGCCCAGAGCCCCAGCTGTGACTGTGGTGACCAGTGCTGTGACACAGCCTCCCTCACCACTGTTGAGTATTTTTGCCAAGGGGATGAGATTGCCAGCCCCTATGGCACAGTCTCTCTGTGCCCCCACCCTGCAGCAGCACTGAGGGAATCGTGATGGCATCTGAGCTCTCAAGGCAATGATCTTCCTCGTTTGCCCCACCCATGCCACCTCTCCCAGGTGGGAGTACAGCCCCACACACTCACTTGTTGCTCATCATCAGCACTTCCAGCTCTTTCACGTTGTGGACCAGGAACTTTCTGAAGCCTGTGGGCAACATGTGTTTTGTCTTCTTATTGCTGCCATAGCCGATGTTGGGCATCAGGATCTGTCCCTTGAAGCGCCGGCGCACTCTGTTGTCGATGCCTCTGGGTTTGCGCCAGTTGCGCTGCACAAAAGCAGGGAACGGTTACAAAATGAGACAACACAGCTGGGTGAGTGCTGCCTCCGCACCCCTGCCCAGCTGCCTACCCCCGCCTCCGCACCCCTGCCCAGCTGCCTACCCCCGCCTCTGCACCCCTGCCCAGCTGCCTACCCCCGCCTCCACACCCCTGCCCAGCTGCTGCAGCTTGGCACCTCCTGCTGGCCTTTCCTTCACCACCAAAGGCAGCCCAAGAGTTCCTGTCCTTGGGAAGCTGCAGCAACTCCTCACCTTGATCTTGACATAGCGGTCAGACTGGTGCCGGATGAACTTCTTGGTTCTCTTCTTGACGATCTTGGGCTTCACGAGAGGCCTGAGGGCAGGCATGGTGGCTGCGGGACAGAGTGGCGTGAGCGAGGGGCGGGCCCGAGGTGCGGTGCAGCTCCCCGGGCCACGCGTGTCGCAGACTGCCTTCCCCCAGGGGCCACGGCAGGCCGGTGAGGGAATGGGTCTTCATCTGCTGGGGCTCTTCCTCCCGCCTCCGAAGCTGGCAGAGCACTGGGAGCTCTCCAGATGCGATCCTGGGAGGGGCCGCGGTGTCACCCCCGCGATGCTCCTGCCCGGAGCCCGGCGCCGCCCGCCGTGGAGATGAACAGCGACCGAGACGCCCCGGCTCCGCCCGCCCACGCTCCAGAGGCCCCGGCCCGGCGGCGGCGCCCGGGAAGGGGCACGGGTGAGGCCCCCAGCGCCGCCCATCCTCCGCAGCCAGAGGACCGGTGCCGGCCCGCGGGGGCCGCTTTCGCACCCCGGGGAAAAGACGCGACGGAGGGGAGGGGAAAGGGAGGGAAGCGGCCCGTGCCAGCAGCGCCGGGGCGCGGATGGGCGCGGATGGCCGCGGATGGGGGCGGATGGCGCGGCCGGGACTCACCGGTGCCGATGGCGCGTCCAGCGCGGGCCGGGCGAGAGAGGGCGGGGCCGCGCGCAAGCGCTTATGGGACACGCGGGCGGTCCTGGCAGGGGCGCGTGGTGCTGCGGCCGCACACACGGGGCACCAGGCACCGGCGGGGCGGCGCGGAGGCCAGGCCGCCGCCGCGGCGAGCCGGCACCGGGCAGGGAGGCTCAGGCCGGCGGGATCGCCCAGATCGGTGCTTCCCGCCACCGCCACGGACAGCGCGCCTGCTACGGGGCTGCCAGGACCTGTCTGCGTCACAGCGCAGGCCGTGCCCGCCAGCTACTTCCGCCAGCACGGGCGGGCGGGAGGGCGCCACCCGGCGGCGCGGCGGACCGGCCGGTTCCCCTCAGCCCCGGAACAGCGCGCACGGCCCGGGCAGGCGGGAGCGGCCTCCGGCCCCGGGCCAGCCGCTCTGCTCCCTGCACAGGGAGCGAACGGCCTCCAGCCCGCTCTGCTCCCCGCACAGGCTCTCCCCCTCGGCCCCTGCCCAGCAGCACCGAGAGCCGATCCCGGCTGCTCCGGGCCCGGCCGAGGTAGCGGTGGGCACGGGCTGGCTGCGCCCAGCGAGCCCCCAGCCCGGGGAGCAGCTGCGGGCACAGAGCTGCACTGCAAGCAGAGACAGGCACTACAAAACAGGGACATGTTTATTAAAAAACAGCAGTGACTCCAGCCATGACAGCACAGAAGTATTTACACCCAGAACTGTGAGGGCAGCCGAGGGGAGGTGGTGGGGCCAGGTCAGCCCCAGCTCAGCTCAGTCGATGCTCAGCCTCTCCCGGTTCTCCCACAGCCACGTGTGGTACACGTTCAACTTGTGGTCCTGCGGCTGCACCTGAGACACAGGGAAAATGTCGAATATTTACTAGAACACCTTAAAATATCTCATCGCTCCAACATCGTGTTGGCTTTCCAGTGCCAGAGAGTCGGGGGGCACAAGTGAGAGCCAAGGGGCACCACGCACCTCCTTCCATTCGTTGACACAGAAGATCCTGTAGGAGTCGTTGCCGTACTTGCCAATGCCGTGCAGCTCGATGGGGTACCGCCACGCCTTGCTCAGGTACTCACCTGCAGGGCACAGCACTCAGCACCTGCACACACACAGTGAGCACCCGGGCAGCACCACTGCTACATGACTTCACTTCGGCACATTTCACATGGAAACCACAAGTTTTAGGTGTTTCCTGGTGCACGGATCCCCAGAGGTTAATCCTAAACTGTGGTATTTCCATTCTCTGTTCAGAGAACGCGAATACCACATTAAACTCCTTTTCAACAAACCATCGTGGGAGTTTTAATCATAATCTCTCTCATCTGAACAAAATCCTCCTCTGCAGGGTCTCCTCTGCAGAATCAGACAAATCCCTGGAAGGATTTTTGGAAGGGCCTTCTGCAAGTGACCAGAGCAACCCCGAGCAGAGCCACCCTGTAGCAGTGCTCAAACACGGCAGCGGTGCTGCGGGCGCTTGGCTCTCTTCTCTCCAAGTTTCTGGTCTCCTGCAGAACACACTGCGGCTGGCATTTCCCTCCCAGTTCAGACTGGGATCAGCAGCTTTGCCCGTGTGACACCAAAGGATCCCCACGCTGCACAAACAGCCACCAACCCACCCAGCGGAGAAGCCACAGAGCAGCGTCCCATCACAGCTGTCTGGCTTCTGCCAGCAGAACCAAGACTGCTCCAGGTGTCAGGAAAACCCACCTGAGAACCTGATGATGGTTTTGGCTCTGAGTTCGTAGAGGCCCAGAGGTTTGAGCAGCTCTGACATTTCTTTCCAGTCTGCAGCCCTGGCTACCTCAGGAGAAGGATACTTCTTCAGGAACTCCCAGAGCACTGGAATGGCCATTTTCCCTGGTGAAAGAATCCCGTCAGCAGGAGGCTGGGATGGAGTTCTCCTTCTGCACTATCCATATGCTTTCTCAAGTGAGCTCTTCCAAGGTAAAGTACCAACTAAGGATTATTATTTTACAGTGACACAAGTTAAACGAAATCAATTCTTCCATTAATGCCATTAAAACTGGCAGCTGTTTCAGCCCTTTAACACCTCCCAACACTTACACACCTACTCCTGCTACTCTACTTGCCTGAAGTTTTGTTGAGAAATATGGTGGCAATGAGAAGCTTCCAGGGGTCATGGAAGAGTGTTTCCTGGATAAGATTGAAAGGAGAACGTGGAGGAGTCCATTTTCTGAGCGCCTTCCTTCTGGGTGGGCTGGGGGCTGTACAGGGGCAACACAGGATTATTAGACAGGAAAGGATGGCTTTACCTATTTAATAGAGAAAAAATAAATGAAGAGCTCTGAAGCATTATTGTGGAGGCACTGTGCACAGATGGAGCCACAGCAGCTCCCACACAGCCCCTACAGGGCTGCAGGGGACTGTCCCACTTGGCACAGCTGCAGCCAGTGTCAAGCTGCAAGGGATTTTCCACATCATCACTTGATCCTGAGCCATCCTATCCCTTCCCCATAAAAAAATGTATTTCCCTAAATACAATACCTTCTTTGCTGTATTTACTGGAAAAATAGGGACTTGTTTTCCTTCTCTCCACTTGTGTTCGTGGGGCAGACTCTTCTGTAAAGAAACAAACTTCAGCATTAAGAAAAGGCAGCAAGTGTTTCACTGTCATGTTTCACACACCACTTCTGCTTTATGAGTGATGGAAACAGAAGGAATTCTTCTCATGTACAGAACACAAGTGTACCTTAAATCTCCTCAGATTACTGCCTGACACTGTACAGCTTAAGAGCTTGGCACAGCAAGTTTCAGTTTTGAGTAAGTCTGCATTAAATTAAACGCTGCTGGATAAAAATGAGATTTGGATGCCAGAGCAGCTTGACCTGAAGCAGAACACGTGGCCTCAACAGCCAGGAGAGGCCTGGGCAGAAGGTGAGGGCTGGCACCACCCCGTGCTCTCGCTCGCACGCACCTGGTGACACTCTGGCTGCTGCCAAGCTCGTCCTGTCCCGCGGCTCCGCGTCCTCCTTGGCGTCAGAGGGACCAGCCTGCTCACCCGGGCCCCCCGGGCCTGGCACCGGCCCTGTCTCCAGTCCACAGGGCTTCTCCTCGGGCCGTGCAGCAGGAGTGCCACCGGGGCGTGGCCCCTCCTCTGGCAGGGGCCCCAGCTCGCCCCGCCAGGCAGCCGCTGCCCTGAGCCGTGCCCCTGCCCTGAGCCGTGCCCCGGGCGCTGCTGACAGCGCCGTGCCTGCGCCCGCAGGGGCGGCGCCGGGCTCAGCCCCGCCCTGGCTGTCAGCCCCACGCGTGTCAGTCTGTCTCCGGACCCTCTTGGTCTCCCGTGTGTTAGAGATTCTTCTCTGCCTCTTGGGGTCACCTGGGTTGCTCCTTTCTGAGCCCTTCTCCCGTTTCCTAGTTTGGCCACTCTTCCCATCTGCCCTCTCTCTGCTGGTTTGCAACCTCTCCTCTGGGTTTGTGCCTACCACTACTACATCTGCGCCCTCCTGAGGAGACGCAGCCTCTTCCAGGTGCCCACTCCCAGCCTGGATGTTCTGAATTCCAACCGCAGCACCATCCTGGGCACGGAGCCCCTGCACTTCGCTCTGACAATCACAGTCCTTTCCCAGGTCAGTCCTCGCGGCTCCCGTGCCGCATCCCCTCGGTCCTGAGCGTGTGCTCTCTCGAGGAGCCGCAAAATCAAAATCTGCTGCTTTCAGGGTTGTCTCCCCAGCTTTCTGCAAATACTCCACAAGTGCTCGTTTTGACCTCAGCTTCTTCCCTTCAGGGCTGTGGTAGGAAAGGAAAGTAAATTAGCAACGACTTTCTCATTCTGCCACTCTTGGCTTAAAAATCTTCTGTAATACATGAAAACAACCCCAAAACCAAGGACAAAAACAGATTTGAGGGCGACGTCTGGGCAGATTTCTGTGGTCCTGCCAAGCAAGGCCACACGGAGCTCACCGCCAGCCGCAGCCTCACCTTATGAAGTACACGTCGATCCTCCCGGCCGTCCTGCCCGCCCGCCTGCGGCTGCTCACCCGCTGCCACCCGCGGGGGACGGCGCTGGGCGCCGCCGGGCCGTGGTCCCCGCAGCCGGGGCCGGGCCGTTCAGCCGCCGCCGCGCCTCGACTGCCGCCCCCGGGGCTGCAGGGGAAGAAGAGCCCGGTAAGGTCCTGCTGCCGGCGGAGCTCCGGGGACGGCGGGGCGGGCCTGGGCACGGACCCCCAGACGGCCCCGGGGCCGGGCCAGCGCCGCCCGCACACCGCTGACGAGCCCCGGGCCCCGTGCTCAGTGCCCCGTGCAGGGTGCCCCATGCTCAGGACTCAGAGCCCCGTGCTCAACACCCCGGGCCCGCTCCTCCCTCACCGTCCCGCCGCTCCCGGCGCCGCCATCTCCCGCGCGCCGCTCACGTGACCTCCCCGGCCCCGCCTCCGCGCCCCGCCCCGCGCGAGCGGCCCCTGCGGCGCCGGCAGCGCCCCCTGGCGTGGCGGCGGACCCGCGGGCGCAGGCGCGTTGCCCGTGGCAGCGGCGGGGCCGGGGAAGCGGCGCGGAGCGGGCCCGGCTGTGAGGGGCGCCGAGCCGAGCCGGGCCGAGCCGAGCCGGGCCGAGCCGAGCCAAGCCGGGCCGAGCCGAGCCGGGCCGAGCCGAGCCGGGCCGAGCCGAGCCGGGCCGAGCCGAGCCGGGCCGTGCGGGGTCCGAGGGATGCGGGCCGCGCTCACCTGGCGCGACAGGGCCGAGCAGTGGTGAGCGGCCCCGGCGCAGCCCGCCCGCTCCGCGCGGCTGCTCGGGGCTCCGTGCGCGGGTCGGTCGCGGCCGCTCCGGTGCTCGGGGGTTTGTGGGCAGCCGGGGCCACGCTCGCCGTGCCGCTGCGGCGCTGGCCGCGGGGCACCGCTGCTCTGTTCTTGTCTCCTGACGCGCCGCTCTTGGTTTGTTTGTTTCCCTCAGCATTTACGACCTCGCGTTCAAGCCGGATGGGACCCAGCTGATAATTGCTGCTGGAAACAGGCTGCTGGTAGGGAAACCTTCCTGTCCTCTCTTCTTTTCAACTGCATGAGCATGATTTCTTTCACATTAACTTACGAATATAACCTATCTGAAATCCCCTTATCTCTGTCAGTGCAGCCTCACAGCAACATACATATTAATGCAGGCCAATTCTAAAGTGTTTTGAAGCTTTTAAATATTTCTTTCCAAGTTGTAAGCTCTGTTTCCAAAAGCAATGAGATTTAAGTTATTTGTGTCATCTCGCGCTGCTGTGCCGGGGTTTGAGGTCCCTGAGCCCGGTCCTGGCGCAGCGCGCAGGGGCTGCGCTGGGGCAGGTTTCCCTAAATCCCTGGGAGCAGGGCAGAGGCTCAAAGCCGTGTCCTGGCGTTGTGGTGACAGTGGGAGCATTCACCTCGAGCTGTTTGTGGGTCCAGCTCAGGAGAGCTGCTCACAGGTCCTGCAAAGCTTCCAGGTGGGGCAGGTGAAGAGCTGCAGGAAGGGGTGAATGGGATGGATGGATTGTAGAGTTCAGGGCTGCAGGACAACAGGTGTCATTTTCAGAGCTGACAGAATAATGTCTTTAGTGATGCTTCTTTCCAGTAATTTATTATGCTTAAACACAAAATGCGTAGAAAGATGTTTGAACAGCAAGATGTAAAATATAAAAACAAAAGATAAAAAGCCAATAAGATGTAAAACAAGCTGCCAAACAAGCTGTCGAAAAATGTCCTTTGTGCATGTTATTTTCTAGTACTGACTTCTTTCTTTCTAAGAATATCATGTTACAGAAAGCTGTTTCTGTGCTAGAAAATGTTTTGTCTTGTATGAACTATATGAAATCCAGAAAGCAGACACAAAAGGAAGTGCATACTCTGCTGGCCTTCAGTAATTTTATATCCCAGCCCTCACACTGGAGGTGTTTTAGGCCAGGTTGGATGGGGCTTGCAGCAACCTGGTTTGGTGGAAGGTCTCACTGCCCCACGGGGGCATGAAGTGAGTGAGCTTTAAAGTCCCTTCCACCCAAATGTGGTTCTCTGGTTCTATGAAGAGGTTTTTTGTAAGTTCTTTTGTTTGTATATTTGGATTGGTTTCTTCTCCCCATTTGAACAGGTGTATGATACTTCTGATGGAACCCTAATTCAGCCTTTGAAGGGACATAAAGACACTGTGTACTGCGTGGCTTATGCCAAAGATGGTAAATAGCACCCTGGGGCACTGTCAGCCTGGTTTGTGAAGGGCATCTCTCCCACTGGTGATTGCCCTCTGACAGAGGAGGGATGGGCGTGGGGCTGCTGGGGGTTTGTTCTGGAACAGGGCTGTGCTGTGCAGTGGAGCTGTGATCTGCTGTGCAGATCTACCTGCACTGTGCCTGTAAGGTCACCTGTGAGCCCTGTGGTCCCTCTGCTCCTCCTCTTTGACTTTAGTGCCAGGCTTAGCACTGGTGAAGTCTGTGTTCATGGGTAGCGTGAGGAGAAGGCTCACCTCAGAGATTCCTGTTTCTACTCCTCAGCTGAGTTTTATTCCTGTAGTTCCTCTGTCCCAGAGCTCCCTGATCTCCTGATCCTTCATCTGTTCCCTGCTCAGTGCACTCTGCTTCCCGTTCTCTCACTCAGTGGGTCTCACTCTGCGGGCTGGGGGCCTTCCTGCAGCTGCTGCTGTTTGGGTGATGGGAGCTCCTGGGACACTGTACCAGCTTCACTTGTCCCTGTTCCCATCCATCTCCCGCCTGGGGCTGGGCAGCACTGGAGGGACTGGTT
The DNA here is from genome assembly GCF_015832195.1 of Motacilla alba alba. NCBI lineage: Eukaryota > Metazoa > Chordata > Aves > Passeriformes > Motacillidae > Motacilla > Motacilla alba. The sequence continues at coordinate 405,076 of NC_052027.1, read as the reverse complement.
ACTAGCAAGGCCGTGGCAATGGTGCAGTACAGCCACTGGAGCTCCCTGTGCCTGGGGAAGCACCAGCACATCCAGGCTCTCCGTGTCAGCCCCTTTATTACTTGAGCCTTGTTGAGTTCAAGAACTTCTTGGTCTCTCTTTGATTGAGTATTTGGAATGAAAGTGATTCTTGTATGTGTGGGATTTAAATTATCTCTAATTCCTAGGCAAGCGTTTCGCATCTGGCTCTGCTGATAAAAGTGTGATTATTTGGACTTCAAAGTTGGAAGGAATTCTGAAGTACACGTAAGTGATGCTGTTCAGTTCTGTGCCTCAGAAGCTGATTTTGATTATGCACTGCTGCAATTAAAGAGCACGAGCTGTTCGATTTGGGAGAAGGTTCACTAAGGTCAGAGAAAAGGGATGAGAGGGGAGGGAGGAGGAAAAGAACAGCTGAAGTATCTGAGTGAGGCAGGAAAGCAATTAAAGGCATAAAAGGAGGTGGGGAATCCAGAGAAATCTGTGAATTTAGAGGGCTGACAGAGAACTAGGGAAACTCAGAATAGGTCAGAATAAAATTAAACATAATATGACCAGTCTTCTATAATGAACCATAATTCTGCTTCAAAGATCAAATTAAAGATGGGTTTGGCACTTCTGGTATATTTCAATCATGTGGCTCTGTTTCAGTCATCCCTCTGAAGCAACAGCTTCCTGTTCTCCTGAGTGCACCTTTATCAGGAGTTAGCTGGTCACTGCACAGAGCCTGCACAAGCACACTTGGTTTAGGATTTGGATACAACCTTCAGTCATATTTTTCAAACCACAGTTGCTGTAATCTTGATGAAATACAGTGAATCTGCTACTTGGAGTCAGTTTTTACAAGGTTTATTACTTATTTACTTTACAGTAATAGCAGACTTACTCGAGGTAATATACAACAATCCAATTATTTTGGCATCTGCTAAAGCTTTCAGCTCACTTGCTGAAAGTCAGAGAAGGGACATTTAAGAATGATTAACTGAAATCTGATTGTAACTTCATTCTAGGCATAATGACTCTATCCAGTGCGTTTCATACAATCCTCTCACTCATCAGTTGGCATCCTGCTCGTCTGGGGATTTTGGTATGTCTTCTCCCTTGAACTTTTCTATTGAGACAGTGGATTCCAGCTGGATAGCCAAGCTAACTACAGATAGGTCCAGCTCTATGACTGCAGAAGAGATGGGACACAAAGCTACCTACCGTTCAGTGACATTGGATACTGATTTAAATCACTTACACTCAGTGAGAAAGGACAGTAGGGAGGGTCCCAGGATCAAATGTGCTGCTCTGTTACTGGAGTTTTCTGCAGAGACACCCTCTGTTATTTAGATGGATTGTTTTTCCCATTTCATAATAAATGATATGTATTTACATGTCCATTAGCAGTGGACAAGACTTTGGTGCTTCTAAAATCCCAGTTGAGTTCTCTGACAGTATTGGTTTCCAGTCTGAACACTGGCACATCCTTACTTGGCATTGGCTTTTTGTTTTCTTCCTCAAGGCTTGTGGTCTCCAGAACAGAAGTCAGTCTCTAAACATAAAACAAGCAGCAGGATTACTTGCTGTAGGTAAGTTTTAAGGGTTATCTGTATCATTTAAGTTAGTTTCAATACAAACCATTCAATACAAACCATTTCAAGTAAGATGAAAGCTGTAAAAAAAAGGACTTCTCCCTCCTTTCTCTTTCAGTAGCAAAGTGTTGGGTTATGCCTGGTCCTGTTTATAACCAAATCCTTCTGAAGGCATCAGAGACAGATCCTGGTCTTGAGCAGGAGTCTTAGCTGTTCTGTCCATCTGTTCATCTCTCTTGTGCAACAACAATAAAGTGAAGTTACAGGAAGAATACTTGCAGTATTTGTTTGCTATTCATTCCCTGTACTGTTGGTGTTTTCAGTTGAAGAAGGTATTACCTTTGTGGGGAACCTGAGGCAGGGATTCATAACTGAAGTCATTTATCTGACTGAAGGAGAGACCAGAATAGACCCTGTCCTACACAGACAGTTCCATCTGATCACATTCTAAATGTGGCTTTTAAAGCATTTTGGTCTGCTCCCAGACTGCCATCCCCAAAATGTACCTGACTTAGCACATGTTACAAATATTGCAAGCTTTAATTTATTATTTTACTTCTGTGAAAAAATGTCCTTGATGTAGAGCATGCTGTTGCTGTAAATGTGGAATTAGATGCATAAACAAACCATAGGATTACTAGCCATCTCCCAGAGGTGTCTAGTAATCTACCATTCCTGTGTGAGTGTGCTATACACCATCCTGCCTTCCTGCTGCTTGTTTGTAGTATTTTGCTCTTCAATATGTATGTGTTTCCTCAGCTGGACAAATGATGGCCAGTACCTGGCTTTGGGGATGTTCAACGGCATTGTCAGCATAAGGAACAAAAATGGTGATGAGAAGGTGAAAATAGAGAGGCCGGGGGGCTCTTCCTCTCCAGTGTGGTCAATTTGTTGGAATCCTTCCAGGTAAATAATTTCATCCTTCCTTTTTTTTCATTCTGAATAGATAATCCTTGGCTCATTGCTTGCAGAAAGGCTTGACTTTTATCCCTACTGGAGCAGGTTAATTCCGTATGTGTTACCCTCTTTAAGTGATTATATATCAGGGTTTTGGCTTTGCTGCCAGTCTTCAACTGAATAGAGAACCTGGGAACAAGTTTTGATTGGAGAAGTGGGATTGTTTAGATTGGAAAAGCCCTTTGAGACATCAAAGCCACCACTAACACCTGTCCCCAAGGGCCACATCCACACAGCTTTTAAATCCCTCCACCCCTGCCGTGGGCAGCTGTGCCAGGGCTGGACAGCCCTTTCAGGGAAGAAATTTTCCCAATACCCAGCCTAAACCTTCCCTGGCAAAGCTTGAGGCCATTTCCTCTTGTTGTGTCCCTGTTCCCTGGGAGCAGAGCGTCACCCCCCTCAAGCTTTGAGTTATTCCTGTAGAGGATACTGGTTTTGATTTTGTGTCCCGAAGCTGTTTTCCAGAGGTTTAAATGACAAACTGCTGTCCTTTCAGTTTGTGATTTTTAAAGAGTAGCATGAAGTGAGTTCTGCTATTCTGTGACTTGGTTCTGTTGCTCTAAGATATTTGTTAGTTAAATTGCTGTAGAATTACTACTTTTCTCTTTTTTTTTGGCAGAGATGAACGCAATGACATTTTAGCTGTTGCAGACTGGGGTCAGAAGCTTTCCTTTTACCACCTGAGTGGCAAGCAGGTATGTCTTAGAGAGTTTATTCAAGAGTCACAGGGTATTTTTGGTTCTGTTTTGTGTCCCACTATCAAAATATTTGTATACAGGTGCTTCATTAATTACATTAAACGTCTTCTGTTTCCCCAGCCTTTTATGAGTCTACTTTTTTCAACCATTCCTCCTTCAGCTCTCATTTCTCACATAGCAGCTCAGCTGCTGTCTCACAGTTCTTCCATTGAAGCCCTTACAGCTCTACATTGTGTGACATGGTTCACTGGTGTGTAGAGAACATCCTTGTGGTTTTTTCACTGGTTAAAGGGGTTTTGTGGGTCGTTGTGTTCTGAGCAGAATGGTTTGGGACTGGAGGGATTCTTGGACGTATTTTGGAACTGTCTTTGGGAATCTTAATACAGCCAGTGGTTCTGGGTGTTGAAAGGCCATGCATGGAGGAGATGAATGGTGTCAGTGATGGCACTTGTTGTTTCCAGGGAAGATGAAATGATCCTTTTGTTAATGTTTTTGATTGGTTTTTTTGGTTTATTTTCCCTTGTAGATTGGGAAGGACAGAGTGCTCAATTTTGACCCGTGCTGCATCAGCTACTTTACTAAAGGAGAGTATCTCTTGCTGGGAGGTTCAGACAGACAGGTTTCTCTCTTCACGAGGGACGGGGTACGCCTGGGCACTGTGGGAGAGCAGAGCAGCTGGGTGTGGACCTGCAAAGTTAAACCAGACTCCAACTACGTGGTGAGCAGGGACATTTTTCTAACATTTTCACAGGGAGTTTGTTACTTAAAGTAAGATCATACATTTTCAGCTTAGTTGCTTCCTGGACATTCCTACCAAGGCAGGAGAGCCTCAGCAGTGTCTAGGGAGGTCTTATGGTCTCTGCCACTGGAATTACATATATCCCACAAAAGTAAAACCTGAGCTGTAAGAAGGAGCTGAGGAGCATAACACCTGCTCTGAAGTGGTAAGGTGTTTGCTGCATTTTGGTAAAAAAGAGGAGGGAAAAATAATTTAAAATATCAGCTAATAACTTCTGGACTTGACCAAATCTAATTCTGTGATGGGAAGAAAATGCTTGCAGGACAACTGTCAACCCAAAATGCTGCACTCTGGAGTCCTGTACAAGTGGGAAGAGAATTAAAGCAAATTTAAAAATGAGCAAACAAACACACCCCCTCCACAAAAAATCTAACCAAAACCCCAACCAAATAAAACCAGTGCCCTCCCCAGCATGGTGGTCTCCATGGTCTGTGGTGGGGTCAGTCCATCCTCAGTGCACTTGTGCCATGGTTAAATATAAGTCAGCTGTAACTGGTGTTGGTCAATTCATTATGCAGGAAAAGGGACACGGTCTTCATGTAAACACCACACACTCTGCCAGTTCTCACCTGTTTGTCCCAGCTAACTGAAATCATTCCCTTCTCGTGTTCAGGCAGTAGGGTGTCAGGATGGAACAATCTCCTTCTACCAGCTGATTTTCAGCACTGTCCATGGCCTCTATAAAGACCGCTACGCCTACAGGGACAACATGACCGATGTCATTGTCCAGCACCTCATCACGGAGCAAAAAGGTAATTCCACACTTGCAATCAGGCCAAAGCTTCGTGCAGCTTGTTTTAATTAATACCCACCAGGACACTTGGAATATGCACTGCATGTACCTGATAGGCTGTTGTCACTTTGGCAGTCAAACCGTGGAACACGCTTTGGATGAGGAGAGGTCAAACTTGGAGCGTGCAAGTTCAGCACTGATAGGTTTAATGAAAAATGTGAGGATTGGCAAAGAGACTGGGAGGGACAGGGGCTCTTAAATTAAAGTTTTAATCTCTGGAAATGAGATAAAAATACTACGTGTTATATTTAGCTTTTATTTTCCTTACTTGTAACCTCAAGCATTTGTGCTTATTTTGTTTCTTCATTTCTGCTGTCTTTTTATGGCAAGGATTCGAAGTACTGCTCCAGAATGTGCTGTTCATAGAGGGTGGTAAACTGTGACAGGGATAGTAGATTACGTAGATGCAGAGCAGCAAACATATCTGAGCAGGAATGTGCTTTGAATTTTAGAAGTGCTCTAGGGAGATTCAGTTTTAGTGTATTAGTTCTCTGATTTCTGTATATTATTTTTGTGTCAGCTTATACTTTATCATTTTGGTATTTTTTCTTTCTAGTTAGGATAAAAGGCAGAGAGCTTGTGAAGAAAATTGCAATCTACAAAAACAGATTAGCCATCCAGATGCCAGAGAAAATCCTGATTTACGAGTTGTACTCGGATGACTCTGCAGATATGTACTATCGGGTGAAGGAAAAGATCATAAAGAAATTTGAATGTAACTTGCTGGTGGTGTGTTCAGATCACATTATTTTATGCCAGGTATGTGCCTAAAAAGCTGGAGTAGTCCTGGGGTGTGTTCAGTGTCAAGGCAGCTGTCCCAGACAGTGGCAGGACAGGGCTGTGCTGTGGGATATGCTGCAGCACTCCCAAGGCAGTCCTGCTGTGCCCTGCAGGGCTCACATGCTCGGGGCAGCCACTGTGCCGTGGCTCAGGTGACTCTGGTTCAGCAAAGCAGGCTCTAGAGTGAATTTGATGAATTAGCACAGAATCCAGGGGTACTTTTGGGTGGGAGAGAACTGCTAGAAAAAGACTGGGGGGTGTTTGCTTTTGTTTGCTCATAGGATTGGAAAATCTTAAAGAATTCACCCATTAAATTGAGTATTTGACTTTATGATTTTTAAATGTAAAATAGACACACCTGCTAGTACAGGTATAAACATCACACACCAGACACAGATTTTTGTCTTCACCTCCAGGCTGTGTTTTACACCTTACTGTGTCCTTAGGAGAAGAGACTGCAGTGCCTCTCATTCAGTGGTGTTAAAGAACGAGAATGGCTGATGGAATCTCTTATTCGTTACATTAAAGTAATTGGAGGACCTCCAGGAAGAGAAGGCCTCTTAGTTGGTCTGAAGAATGGTCAGGTAACACATCTTCTCTGATATGTGTCTTTCCACTGCAAACAAAATGTGTTCTGTGCTCTTAGAGGGGGACCTTAGGAGCAGCAGGCTCTTCTGCAACCTCGAATTTTATTTGACAGTCTCATTTCGGGAATAAAAATTAATTACTTCTGTCTTTCACATTCTCTGACAGTAAAATTCATGCAAATATGTTTAACTGGGTCTGGGAGTCTGTGAGTTGTTAGTATCAACTGACAAAATTGAGTTCTTGGTGAGGAGAGCAGGTTTGCCTTTAGTGGGGGCTGGAGGTGTGTACCCTTCTCCTGATGACCACTTGTGAGGGTGTGGCTGTTCTCCAGGTGTAGGGGCTGTCTGTTTCACACGCCAGGTGGCAGCTGCACGTGCCAAACTGGAGCCCAGAGGTACTGACAGCACGGATGTTGAGATCCTGCGTGTCTTCTGTATGTTATGTATTCCTGTATTAATGAAATTGTGTGACTGGTGGAGAATCCAGGATGCATGGCATCTGATTCATCTGAACAGACTTGCGACCTAGAGCTGCACAAGAGATCAAACTGGAAGCACTTCCCTAATTTCATTGCAGTTTGTCTCTGAAAAAGCTTGCAATTTCACACTTGAGACAGCTCTGAAGTTTTCACCCGCTGCGCTGTTTCCAGTTCTGGGGACAGGAAAGCCTGGAGTGACTTTGTTTCCCATCTGGCCAGATCCTGAAGATCTTCGTGGACAACGCGCTGGCGATCGTGCTGCTGAAGCAGGCCACGGCCGTGCGCTGCCTGGACATGAGCGCGTCGCGCAGCAAGCTGGCCGTGGTGGACGAGAACGACACCTGCCTCGTCTACGACATCCACACCAAGGAGCTCCTGTTCCAGGTGAGCGCAGCGGCTGCTGGGGATTTTTAAAGGGGGGAAGGAGGGCAGGAAGTAGTTTGGCGCACAGAACATCCCAGAAGTGTTGATGTGCAGAAATTCGTGTAACTCATTTAAGCTGTTAATCGCATCTTGTAGAGTTTAGCTGTGATCTGTTTATCAAAACCACCCTCTCAGAGATGGTGGAGTAGGAATGAGAAGACGGGAAATCTGTGTGAGCAACAGCTGAATAAAGAGCTCTTAGACATGTGACCTTTTCAGTTTAATTTAGAACTCTGCCCTGCTTCCCTCTGAAGCATTACAGTTAATAAGCATTTTAGTTTTATCATTAGTACAAACAGAATTAAAGCCTGAACATCTTTGTTCCTTGGGTATTCATGGGCTATAAAAGGAATCATGATAATGCTCTCTTCATTGGCAGTTTAGCAGTCACTTATTAATGTTGATTAAATGTTTTCAGATCATACTGAATAGCAAGGATGGAGTGCTGCAAAGATAGGGTCTGCAACTTCCTTTGTGTAGTGGACCGAGAAATGATCAATTAAATGTGCTAACTAGCAGTATATTATTGTGGAATTTGGTATTATGTTTTACAGATTGATTGTAGAGATCACTAGTAAATATACATAAAAGCCAAGACCATTATAGCTGAGTATTAAAATGTAAAATAGATCCCAATGAATCTGTTTAGGAATATTCTAGGCTTTAGGATACTGCAGATGTGAATAATTGGTGTGTGTGTGTACACCAGGCTGTAATGGGTCAAACACTCCAGCAGAAGGAGGCATGTTTCTTAGCAAAGATGTGATTGCATCAGTTGTAATCCTGAGATGTTTTGCTCATTAGGAACCCAATGCTAATAGTGTGGCCTGGAATACCCAGTGTGAGGATATGCTTTGCTTTTCTGGAGGGGGTTACCTCAATATCAAAGCTAGCAACTTCCCTGTCCACCAGCAAAAACTGCAAGGCTTTGTTGTGGGTTACAATGGCTCCAAGATCTTCTGCCTTCATGTTTTCTCTATGTCAGCAGTTGAAGTTCCGCAGGTAATCCTTTAATCTCATTAAGCATTGCCTTATATCTCATAAACATGAATGTTTAACAAGTGAAGAAGCTTTTCTGAGATTTACTTGTATTTCATTACTAAAATGATTGCAGTTCACACTTCCTTCGTTGTTATTTCAGTTATACTGTGTGATCTGTTTTATTTTGGTTTCTTTGGCATTAATTAAGCTAGCTTCCTTTCTGCTGTTGGTAATTGTTTCTGATTCTCCCTTTCTACTTGCAAATGCCCATAATCTAATATAGTGCAGGCCTTACCTCCTGCAGGATTTTTGCTGTGTTCTCTCTCTATATAACTTTTCTCCATTGTAATTTCATTTTTCTTGAATACATCAAATACTGTTTTATTGTTGCTTCATCTGGATGTCTTTAGGCAATATTTAAATGGAATATTTTAATCTGAATGTATAATACCTGTGTGGTCTTTGTATTCAAAATTTAGGGATTGCCTTCCATAAAATGCTGATTTCTATTCATGGAAGTAAAAAAAAAAACAAAACCAAACCACAAAGCAAAAAAAGAAAGTAAAAGGATTGTGACTCTGAGCATCCACGAGTGTGCAGGACTTGCCTCTGAGAATCGGAGAAGGCAGAATGTCCTGTGCTTGTATTGACTAAGGACACCTGTGTTACAGACCCCCTGTCCCCCGGGGCCCTGGGCAGCTCCTCGGTGAGGCTCTGGGTTGCCCAGGGTGGTTGGCAGCCACGGACAGGATCACCAGGCCTTGGGCACTCCTGCCTGCCTTTGGCATGCTGTAGGCACCGCGATGCCACGGAATTACTGTGCAGCCTCTCAGAGGCAGCGTCCCCACAGCTGTGCTTTTGGAGACAGGCAGTAGCAAAGGGTGTACAGCGTTCAGATAAATTGGTAAAAGTGACACAGAAATGGACCTGCATCGTGCTGGGGTTGCAAGGCCAGGGGGAGGCAGCGGTGCTGCAGTGCTCCCTGCACTCAGGGGGCTCGGGCTGTGGCTGCAGACCCACGTCTGCCTGTGTGTCACCCTGCAGCAGCTGGCAGCTCCCCACGGGGCTGTCCTTTGGGGCAGGTCCTCCAGAGCCCCAGTGTGTTTTGTGCCTGTCCAGTCGCAGCCTTGGAAGCACAGCTGTGTCCTCGAGGCTGGGGCAGGAGGGTGACTTTGCTCCCCCTTCCTGTGTGTCTGGGTGTTTCCAGGACACGCCACTCCTCCTGCTCTTGGCCCTTGAGAGCACGCTGCCCCTCCTTTGCTCTGCTTCCACAGCACTAAAAAAGCTCAGAGTACGTCATATTTAGCATGTTCAATGCCCAGAAGAATTCACATGCTTAACTATTTCCTAATACTGCAAGGAACTGAAGATTTCAAAATGGATGAGTTTGGAATGTAATCAACCCAGCTTGTCTAGAGATAAGATAAAGATCACCCCAGAATGTTGTTCTGTCTGTGTACAAAACTGAGATGTTTATTCTCTGGGCAGCTCGTAATGGTTGTGATTAGAATATATACTTTTTTTCCCAAAATATGTAGAAAATTTCACTAATATATCTCAGTATTATGCTTTCTGATACGTGTTTTTTTCTATGACAATCCTCAGTCTGCACCCATGTATCAATATCTGGAAAGAAAAATGTTTAAAGAAGCCTATCAAATTGCATGTTTAGGAGTGACTGAGGCCGACTGGAGAGAGCTGGCCATGGAAGCTTTGGAAGGGCTGGAGTTTGAAACTGCTAAAAAGGTAAAGCATTTGTTTACTCGTTTAGCAGAAAGCTTGGGTTTGCTGTTTATATATGTGTGCCTGACTATAATGCATGTTTTGTGGCTGGAAGGCGCGGTGTTCCTGGGTTACTTGTCTTGCTTGTCTTTTGTGTCTTATTCCACAAGCAAACCAATTGTTTGTTATAAACTCATGATTTTGAGATGAGGTTTTGGACTGAAATCTAATGTATCTCTCTAGATAAATGCCATGTTGTAAATGAAAGCGTTTGATAGAAAGAAAATGTTTAGGTCTGGAAAACGCGTTAATGGATTCAGGGGGCAGAGCTGGGAAGCAGTGCCCACCGGGTGGCAGCAGAGCCTGCTCACCTGGCTTGGGCCCACTCCTTCCTGAGTGCCACAAACTTGCCCTTGTCCCCCCTAAATATTTACTGTCTCCTCCGTACAGATGTGAGGATTTCCTACTCTTTGAGGCTGTGTGAAGGCAGTGGTGCTGTGACGGTACCATTTCAGTCCTTTGCTGAGTGGTGTGCCTTGCTTTGGGGAGGGGTCCATGAGCAGGCATGGACTGAACAACTGAGTTTCCTCTGGCATAAAATACTTCCCTATTTTCTTTCACCACCTCTTCCCAACTAAGAGAGAGCAAACTGAGTTCAATGTCATGAATATTGTATGAAAGACGAAATATTCTAAAAATACACTGAGAATGGTCTGAAGTGATAGACATCTTTTAATAACAGATTTTTTTTTAAAAAAGGAAATTAAATGCCTTTTTTTTTTCTTAAGTGGAGGCATCAGAATAATTCCAGTCTCATGGATGGCTTTATGCAAATAGATAATTTTAAAAAGAAGTTTTCAGTGCCTCCTTGGAATTTTTAAGTAGTGCCCTCTTAGAATTAGAGCGGATTAATTCAAACAAAAGCAGCTTCTTAACATTAAAGGCTCTTACAGTTCCCTAGTCCAATCCGATGTAAGCAAAATATTCTGTGCCCTCTTCAGTTTGGTTGGAAGTCTTGAATGTGCAGCCCAAAGAGTTAAATTTCTGTTTTGTGATGCATGTCAGGAATAAGTGCTGAGCTGCTGCAACTTGCACGTGACTTTGCCACTTGAGACTTTGGGTTGCACATTTATCTCCATTTGCAAAGATATTACACTGTCTTAAAGTACTTTTATCTTATCGTCTTCTTACTTCCTTTCCTCTCTCTGAGCTCCTTTCATGCTGGATTTTCGGAATGGTTTAAAAACTAGGAGCATATGCAGCCGGCTTTGACAATAGCATCAGTTATGTGCCCTTCCTTGTAACAGTTTCCTGAAATTTCCTCCTCGGTGTCACACCTCACATCAAAATGGAGAAGCTATAAAATAGCCAGAATAAAAGCACGCAATATTTTAATTGACACCTTGTATTTCTTGGGGGACTGACAGGCGGGGCTCCGGCTGCCTGCTGTGCTGCTCAGTCAGGGCCCAGCTGTTCTGGCTGTGCCTTGTCTCCTTCCCTGTCCCAGCTCAGGGGCCACAGTCACAGCCAGAGCCCTTCAGGTTCGGGACTGCACCAACCCAAACCCAGCAGACTTCTGCCTGTCCTTTTTGCATGAAGACAGCTTGATTCATGCAGAAGAATATTTGGTGTTTTCTGGCTTTTCAAGTTAATGCCTTTTACTCTTTTTTTTTAAATTATTTTCAACAGGCATTTACCAGAGTGCGAGACCTTCGGTATTTAGAACTGATCAGCAGCATAGAGGTAAGCCAGTGTTCAAGAAGGTGTATTTGCTTAAACTTACTGCTGTACCAAATTCAGTACTTTCTGTTGTGGAAGGACTTTTGTTTGGATAGTGCTTCTGTCTGTTGGAGATGTGTTTGAAGTGAGAAATCCTGGTTAGTAGAGGTGGCTCAAGTTCTAATCATAGGATTGGAACTTCATGGACCAAAATGTGAGTGTGGGATGGGAACTTCTGAAACTGTCTTCAGGAGAACTGGAAAAATGTTCAATATTCAATTAATAATTGGTAGAATACTACTGTGCTGACAGAGCTTAGTACAGAATACTTCATAAACATGAGTTCATTAAGCCTTTCCCTACCCCCTGGAGGTGGGTAATTACTATTATCTCCTCCTTGCAGAGACAGAAACAGGCCCAGAGAAATGAAATGACAAACTCGGAATCTCATGACAAGTCTGTGACAACTGGAAATAGAATTTGGGATTCCATACTTCTGTACTGTGCTCTAATCACTCCTTCCTGTTCTTTTCACACTTCTTGATAGAATTTCACTCAACAATTACTGTCTGTCATGAGCACTTGAAAATACACTCATCACCCTTGTCCTTCTGCAGAGATTGCCAGATAATGCTTAAAGATCTGCTTGGAGATTGCATAAAGGGAATTCCTCCTCCTTGTGTTAATTAGATTTACACCTTCTCTTAAAAGATACACTCCTTGTCTTCATGTCTGCAGAGCTGTCCTGCTGCTGTCAAAATGCCAGCTGGTTGCAGTGAACTTTCCTCTGACACAGGACAAAGGTCTGCATTAAGAGCCCCTTTTTTCAGTTGGTTTTCTTTTTTTTTTCTTTTCAAGGGTATAGGTAGGTGAGAGTGTTTTCTCACCAGTAGTAACCTTTCTTTTCCACATATGCTTCTCCAGATCTTCATTTATTGAGGGTATTCTGGATTTGTCATCTCATATTCTGTTTAGTAAGAAAGAATCCCCCTAAAAATAGGCATAAACTAACTTTCACACATCCTGAAAATGCTCCTTCTGCAGCGAGTTCTACATCCCCACTTACTCTCGCCTGCAGTGGATTGGATTCCTTTTAAGGCTTGTAGGGGTGTAACTGAACACACATGTTCCATTAATGCCATGGTTTTCTCTCAGTAATGACACTTTCTTTCCCAACTGATGACAGAGAAACATGGTTGCCATCTCTATCTGGCAAGATTCTGTGGAGTCTTCAAAAAGGGTGTAACGATTATTCATTTAACCAAGGTTTTGAAGGGAACCTTGAACCCCAGCTCAGTGTCAGCCCAGTCAGTCAGCGTGGCCAGGGAGCGATGGCTGGGCCCCTCTGGCAGCAGAGGATTGAATTTGGATGCTGGTGGAATGCTTTTCCCCTCGCATGCAGTTTGCTTTAAGTTCAGTTCACAGCGATGTGTTCCCATACGAGGCGGGCTAACTGCAGCAATAATTTTATCCCAGACAGGGTAGTGGTGTGTGTCCATACACAGGATAAGGCACACGCATGGAAACACACACACACGTGTGCAGACCTGTGCTGGGTCCCTCAGAGTCAGGGTACTGCTGCAGTTTGATTTGTGTGCAGGGTTTCTCCGTGGCTCTGCACGCTCGTGGGAGGTTTCTGTGTGGCTCTGCACTAAGGCTGTCCTCGTGCTCCCTTCCCAGGCCAGAACAGAACAAGCAGTTCTGGTTTCCAGGAGAGCACGTACAGGTACTCTGGAAGTGACTGCTGCTGACCCGAATCCGTGAGCTCTTGCACGTGGGGACAGTGGAGGTGTCACTGGTTTGTATTCAGAGGCAGGCTAACATGCTTCCTGGATCTACTTATTGCTGGCAGTTACCCTCCTGTTTGTCACCTCACCTGCACATATTGTTAATGCAGCCAAATTATATGCTGGTGAGATTGTAGGGAGAAAATGAGGAGCCCATCAGATGCCTTTTTTAAAATAGACTGGCATAATGATAGCATGTGTTCATTTTCCTGTGTGAAATCAAGAGAAGTGACTTTTCATCACTTTGGTTTGTATAGTGACATTTAATTTTGCTCTTCATAATTTTAATTAAGGAGGGATTTAATCCTTTAATTATAAATTCACCAGAAATGTAGGAGAGGCATAATTATGCTATCCCGTTACAGGTTTTTAATTATTAGCAGTTAAAATCTAAGCCTGAAAATCTAATTCCTCAAAGGCTATTTCTCGCCTGGGTGCTGATCATCTAGAATATCTTCTGCGTCTCTCTTCAGTTTTTCTGTCTTTCCAGGATCGGAAAAAGCACGGAGAGAACAACCACGAGCTGTTCCTGGCAGATGTGTATGCCTACCAGGGGAAGTTCCAGGAGGCAGCCAAGCTGTACAAGAGGAGCGGCCACGAGAGCCTGGCCCTGGAGATGTACTCGGACCTGCGCATGTTCGAGCACGCCAAGGTGGGACCTGGCACCTGGGCATTTCAGTGCAGAAATGCTGCTGTGCCTGTTTCCAGTCTCTGGTCCTGCAAAAGAAGTGTGGGCTTTGAATTGCACTTTCATTTTCTCAGGTATTTGCTGGGAGGTCTTTTGGCTTATAAGGGGAAAAGTGTCTCTGGCCTGGGTGTAGGGGTGGCGTTTTCCTTCAGAGTCTGCTACCAAGGCAGCAGGTTGTGTTTGTAGAGTCTCAAATATGGCTGTGGAAATTCAGGGCTTTTCAGTGAATTCTTTTGGTGGACCTTTTGATTACACAGTGTTATCCATAGTAATTTTTCTTCTTTCAAAACTAAAAAGTTTGGGTTTGTGACTCCTTCTCCGTTATCTCATTTGCAAGTCCCTTTTGTTTGTTTGTCCTCTAAAGATGACAAGGTAGTACCCATGTTATAATACAAATATATTTATGGGTAGGAGTAAGTCAGATCTATATCGATGCATTTTAAAAACTGTATAATATGCTAACCTAGAAAATTTTTGTTTACTACAAAATTTCTTCCAAAGATTCAGTGTCTTGGCTTTTTTTAAAACTCTGTTCCATGTAGGAATAAATTGAATATAATTCTAAAAAGTGATGTTTTTATATGGTGATAAGGAGCATTACTTGGCTTTTAAGTCTTCTGTGGTGTTTTCTTATCGAAATCCCCGAGAACGCATGCACTGTTTAGTCTCATTCATCACTCATCAGAGCCCTATTCTGCCCGATCCAGGACAAAGAATTCACCATGACATGCACAGAAACTCTTTAGCAGAGATTCCCCGAGCCATGCTGCAGAGATCTTTTTCTTCCAAGAGCTCAACAGAAACATTTGGGGGTTTGCTGATGTAAGCCTGACTTCCGCTATTTTTGGCTGATGAGTCTTTGTTAGCTTCAGTGTTTTGGCTCCTCTTGAACATAAATGTAATTCATACAGGAAAATGTTCCCATAAGTCTTTGTAAGAATCTTTTAATTCTTGGCTGCAGTCATGTCTAAATTTAACCAGTAGAGAGCAAGAGGTCTCATGTCTCCTGTACTTCGGAGTGATTCCATGCTGAGAAATTTAAGGTACTTCCTAGGGCAGCTTCTTGTGCAGGGAGTGCACAGGACATGGAAGAACATGTAATCCCCCCCTTGTTTTCCAGTTATTTCTCCAAGGAAAGATACGTGGGGGAGGGTTGTGTTTTTGTGGTGCTGTTTTCTCTGATGCTGCCAGAATTATTCAAAGGGACCCACAGAACCTGGTTTCTTGTGCATGACTTTGATGAGGTCTGGATGGAGGGTCCAGGCTGGAGGCAGAGGTTGGGAGTCCTTTGATATCTGGTCACAGGCTCTTTATCACAGCACCAGATCACTAATTACTGGCAACTCACAAAAAAACTCTTTATACTGTGTGAAGCTGAGCTTAGCTTTTGATTTTGGGCTTGTTTTGGTGACCTAGGCTGGAAAACAAGTCATGCCAAGGAGATTGTTGGACTTTGCCCCGGAGTGCAGTTTTGCACATGGAGAGGCTGTGGGGATACCTGTGTGCTGCTCCTGGAGCAGGGCTGTGCTGCAGGCCGGGGGCTCAGCTGCAGCTGGCACAGATGGGGTGCACCTCTGGCTGCAGCAGGGAACTGCTGAATTGCAGTGCTGAAGCAGACCTGGTGTACAGTTTTGGCCCGTTTGTTCCTTTGGTTCTGGTTTTTTAAACCTCAGTCAGAATCTGCCAGAAACATAGAGGATACACAGTTTTCCACTCTTTTCCCACCTGTCATTTCTCCTCTGTTCTGATTTTTCTTTTGATAGAAGCTGTTTAATGGGCAGTAGCCTGTTCTGTTAACAGTCAAAATTGCCCTTAATTGATCTTCTGGTGTTGAAGGGGGGTTTTATATTTTTTTCCTGGCACATGATATCAACAGATGTGAACCATATGGTGCCAGAGCTTTAGTACTGGCAGAAGAAGCTGAACTAACTATTAGAAATATTTCCAAAATGGTTGTCAACACAGGGTCCAGGCTTGGTGTTTGCATTCCTTCCACAAGTCCAAGCAGTGCTTCAGAGCACTCTCACTTTTGAGCAGCTGTGGTTCTGTCATTATAAAAGAACTTAATGGATATATTTTTTTAAATACCTTGTTTCCTGCAAAGACACTTGATAATTATTTCAGCCTTCAGTTGGTTTGTGGTGGGGCATCCTGATGCCAGTGTGTGATTACGTGGATGTGCTGCTGTTGGCTGAGTGTGGGCTGGGACTGGGTTGTCATTGAGAAGGAATCCATACCTGCTTGGCTTGCAAGAGAAAATCTGAAACTTGGAATTGATCTGTTAGAGTTTTTAGATCAGAACCATTTTGTTCTGGAAAGACCTGTTCCTGACAAGTTTGCAGTTACAAATTGTAACTCATATCCACGGAGCCAGGCTCAGCAGAGAGCAGGAGGGGACATTAGTGTTGCCTCTGAGGCACCTGCACTGTCCTTCTCTGGGCCTGGCCTTTTTTTTTTAATTAAAACTGGGATAAAGATATAAATGGGGGACTTGCCATTGTTTCCTCCCAGACATGGGGCCTTGATGAGCTGCTGAAGGCTGGCTCAGTGCATGGTGCTCTCCATGGAGTATTTCTGTCCTTGGGAGGCATCATGGTTTCCATTACAAAAGCCTTTATCTGTTTTAGAGTTTAGACCCCAAAGATGTTTGTGACCTGAAGATAATGCAGACTTTTGTGTTGCACTGTTGCAGGAATTTCTGGGATCTGGAGATCCCAAAGACACAAAGATGCTGATAAAAAAGCAGGCGGACTGGGCCAAGGATATCAACGAGCCAAAGGCAGCAGTGGAGATGTACCTCTCTGCTGGAGAGCACATGAAGGCCATCGAAATCAGCGGCAGCCACGGCTGGGTGGATATGTAGGTTTTTTGTCTCCTCAGAGATAATATATAATAAAAGCTTGAATGAGATATTATGAATTCCACATAATTTTAAAATAAGACCACATGTATTTGGTATCTGCCTTTATATCAGATTATCTGAAACACACCTATGATTAAAAATGTTTTAAAAGTTGCATATGTTTAGAGGATAGGGCCATAAATGTATTACAAAAATAGTGCATTACAGCAATGAAGAGTATGGATAGGTTTATCTCAAATATGAGATTGTCTAAAATAGCCCGAATGCCTTCAGAGTGGTCATCACAGCAGTAACTGTACCAGGTAGCCCTTTGCTGCTGTTCTCAGCTGTTTAGGATAATCATCTAGGGGGTAGAGAAGTCACCTGGAGCTTAGAGTCTTTAGAAATTCTGTGGCCACTCCTGTCTCTGGTCGTTTCTCACCATTGTAGGTGACACTTTGGGTCATTTGCTGAGCTGCCTTAAGATTTGGCCAGGCCCTTCAGGCCAGCCTTGCCTCTGTTATGCTGTGCAGCACAGGGGCTGATGTTTATTCAGGAGCCTATTGCTCAGGCCAGGGTTGGGAAGTGTGTCCTGTGCCACTGAGTCACGCAGGACATGTTCCCTCCTTCCCTCTGCACAGTCTGAGATACAGAGCTGAATGTGTGAGCAAAGAGGGAAGGAAGGGCTTCGAGTCTACAAAAGGAAAAAAGGAAAAAGCTATTTGGAATGTTTACTGAAACAGCTTAAACAGTGTTGCATGGTAGTACTATTAGGATGTTTATTAAACGGTAACTGATAAAGGTGAAGTTATGACAATAATTAAAAGGCAAAGCACCAAGGCAGAATCTGAAACGTCTGGCTTCTTTCTGCTGAGTCTAGGTTGATCGAAATTGCTCGAAAACTGGATAAAGCTGAGCGTGAGCCTTTGGCCAAATGTGCCTTCTATTTTAAGCAACTTGACAACCCTGGCTATGCTGCAGAAACCTACATGAAGGTTGGTGACCTGAAAGCATTGGTCCAGCTCCACGTGGAGACTCATCACTGGGAAGAAGTGAGTGTGCCCTTGATTTCTGTGTTGAAAACCACTGCTTCTCACTGGCACTGGTTGCAACTCAAAAGGGAGGCAAATGCCTGGCTCCCCAGCATTGCAGCGAGGGAGGAAGGCTTTTGCAGAAGGATTCAGAGTACTTCAGTTAATCGTGTGTGCCAGCTTGTGTTTGGTGGTGGTGTGGTCTTCTGAAACTGAATCTAAACTACATTTATAGTGTTACTTCAATTTATTTAGAAAATGCATTCAGTAAAAATACAAATATTTTTTGTCTCTTGCTGGGAAATCTACTAAATTTCCCAGATAATCACTTTCAAGTCTTTCTGTTTCAACAGTCAGTCTGTTATTATGCTAAGCTTCTTTTCTTTTATTGTTGATTGCTTTTTATTTTAAAACACATCAGTTTCATACTGGAGAAAATATGGATTACACTCTCTATTCTGTGTATGTTTCATTGTGAATTTTCTTAGAGCTGAAGGATTGATCCCAAGGAATATTTTAAAACCTTTAACTGTTTAAACCATGCAATATTCTAAGAATGAGTTTTTTATTTATGTCAGGCATTTGCTCTGAGTGAAAAGCATCCTGAATTCAAAGATGAAGTCTATGTCCCTTATGCTCAGTGGCTGGCAGAGAGTGATCGGTTTGAGGAAGCCCAGAAAGGTGAGAATGTCACTGACAGATCACTGCTCCATATTTACTCCATTGCAGACTCTGCCCTGGCGAATTTCTTATCAGTGGTATTCAAACCCAAATATAACCCATCTTTTCATACTGGTTTTAAAGTAACTGGAAATCACCTTATTTTATAGGAAAATGTGATGGATCTATCAGAAATTATGGCATCTAAATATAAGTCCAGATTTTCTATCTTGTATATCTAAGTGTGCCATGTAAGAAGTATTTGGCATTTAATCCTAACTGTTGTAAGATTTTTATCTCATGAAAAATCAAAATATGGCAGCTCTATTATAAACCTGAGTGAAAAACATAATTTTTCCTTCTATTTAGGCCATATTGGATTTGCACAAGTCAAGTTTTCCCGTTTCTTTAAGGTTTTTGTGGGGTTTGTTTGGCTTAAAAGATTACATTTGAACAGAGCTGTTAACTTTCCATCCCATGGAAATCGCTGTTGTTTGTACAGAGATCTAATCATCACAGCATCTTCTCTCTTTTCTATTAAAACAACCCAGTAACCCGTATTATACATACTCCTTGAGCTCAGGAGTTGCTGAGACAGTGCAAAAGCTTCGAAACACCTGCAGGTTCTTCTCGTGTTCCATTGGTGTCACTGCATTCAAGGAGGAGAATACCAGGGTGTAATCCCTGTTATCCTGCCCCGGACAGTGTGTGTTGGGGCTGAGCGGAGCGCTCTCAGTTCGGCCATTAGTTCGCGTTAATTGATCTAATCACGGCGGCGCTCTCTGTTTGGGCTCGGCAGCGTTCCACAGGGCCGGCAGGCAGGGGGAGGCCGTGCGGGTGCTGGAGCAGCTCACCCACAACGCCGTGCTCGAGAGCCGCTTCGACGACGCCGCCTATTACTACTGGATGCTTTCCATGCAGTGCCTAGACATCGCCCAAGGTGAGGCGCCGGCAGGAAGCGTGTGCTTGTTGCCTGTTGTGCACGCAGACAAACAGCTCTGCATTGTGCTAGCATTGCTGCAGCTGCTGCTCTGCTGGGTGGTTTCATCTGGGTTTTTCAATGCTGTGCACATCTCGGGCTTGTGCTATTTTTGTAGTCCCCTGTTTTTCCCACGTGCTAATTTAAAACAAATAAACAAACCAGCGACATCAGCAGGCATAAGGCTCCTTCTGAAGCCTGGCTGGGATGAAGATCCTGCCTCCTGGGACCATGTATCCTCCTGCCCCTTCCCACCACACCCATTGCCTGGAGGGTTAACATGCTAGTAAATAAAAGATGTTGGAGAGTAAGTTACCTCAAGTGTTTGAGCATAGGTTAGGGATGTTACAAATTATTTCTGCCAACAGGTAAAACTGATTGTTTGCTAGCTGTCATCTTGTCTCCAGACTGTATGTCACTGGGAGAGAGGTGTTAGTAGATATAGTTTAGTGACAATGAATGCAGGAGGTTGGGAATACTGCCTTTTGCCCGGTGCTCTGAGTACCTTTGGTTTTAGTTCAGCTGATCTGTCACCCCTCAGATGTTTGAGATGCATGTTTTTTCCAGAAGGCTTAGTAGTGTATTTGGTATTTGTGAAAGTTTTCAAAATTAATTTGTGAACTCTGGCATTCTGGAAGAGGTTTTCAGGGATGCACACCTTATGCTTTGTCTGTAGCTCATCTGTAGCCTCTGGCTGTGTTAAACCGTGGCCTCAACTGTTCTGTGTTTTGCCATGCTTGTTTCAGGCCAGAAGTTTGCTCAGAAGAATAGCAACTCTGTAAGCATATGATCTGCATGGGTAGATGAGGCATACTTGACCTGCTACATACCTCGTCTGGCAGTGCTGCTGCTGAAATGATAACAGGTTGTTTTCTCCCAGCTGAGTCTCGTAGACTGCTCTTTGAGAGTGACACCAATGCCTTTGCCTCCCACAGAGAACGAAGGACAGCAGACTGAAATGTTGCAGAAGTTTCATCACTTCCAGCATTTGGCAGAAGTTTACCATGTCTATCACTTTATCCAAAGATACACTGTAAGATACTCACTTTAGAATTGTGTATTTTTGCTTCCTGAGCTTTTTTCCTTAGGGAGTCCAAAAATAACTCGGACTTTTCAGGCAATTAAATATTGAGTGTACATCAGTGATACTGTATAGTAACTTTATTTATTTATTTAACTTTATTTTACTTTATTATACAGTCTTCAGCTGTCCTGTACAAGAGCTTGCTCAGCTCTTTACAGCTGCAGGTGGGGCAGGGCTGTGCTGATGCCTGACCTCCCTCCTGCCCGTGGCCCTTTTTGCTGGTTGCCTCAGTTTGATCCCATGGTGCCTCTGCTCCTGCCCAGGCCAGGGTCAGCTTTTCCCTCAGTCATTGGAAAACAGGGTTGAACAGAAGGCACATTAGCCCAGGGATTTCCACAGGGTGCTGCGTGTGTCACTGATGTGCAGTCACGAGTGAGGAGCTCCTACTAATTCCAGCAATTGGAGTCATGCTGCCATCACCTTTGGTGCAAATACCTGTTGTAAAACATTTGAGAACCCTTGCTCTGTGCCCTTGCCCAAAAGAAGACTCTTTGCTGTCAGACTACTTTAGATCTCACAGCACTAGAGACTCTGCACTGTGGCTGTGCAGACTGCCCTCATTTTTAAATAACCTGTTAAAGGTTCTGTCTTAGCTGCACTGATCTCTCTGTCTCTCTTTTCTGTGTGTATTAGGCGTGAGCTTTGGTGATAAAGATATGCAAAATCCACTTGTTATGTTCTGTCAACATCTCTTTTCTCAACGGATGAAAGAAACACCGTTCTAGAGATGCCTCGTGCTGTGTTGCTTACTGATGTAAGTTGTTGGTTTTCCAGCTTAGAAATGTGTCTCTATGTTTTTCATACCACAGGAGGAACCTTTCAGCTTCCACTTGCCTGAAACCCTCTTCAATATTTCCAGGTTTCTGCTTCACAGCTTAACAAAGGAGACTCCTTTGGGGATCTCTAAAGTGTATCCTTCCAATATATTACAAAATCTAGAAGTTATCATGTGAAACATGAAAGGAATAACTGCTGTTGGTCCAAGGCAGGGACTTCCTGCAGGAAAACTTTGGTGTCACCTGTTGGCTATCATTAATGGGAACTGACTTCTGTCCCTCAGGAATAATCAGCATCTTCAAACTATTGTGTGCTGAGCTGCACTGGTTTGTTATTTATATAGTTTTGGAGAGCGGTGCAAATCAACTAATGTCTAACTCTGTTAGGCCTTAAAAACCTGCCCCCTCTGGTGTGTCACCTGTGTCAGAGGAGCAAGTTCTAGGATATCTGTCACTGCCAAAAGATGTTGGCTCTGAACCTTGACAGCGTTGTTACAGGGAGACTGAGCTGAGGCAGAAGCAGGGAAACCCAGGAGCTTTTGCTTCCTGTGAGGGCCGTGTGGCCATGTGTTCTGCCAGCCAACGTCTGCATGGCTTTGTTAGTGCTACTCAGCCTCTGGGGAGTGCTTCCTCAAGGGGCTGCGTGAGCCCAGTGAAATGCACCTTTTGGAGGAGACAGCCACAAGGTCCCTGGATGCCAGAGGGAGGTCTTGTCTTGGTTTCACTTCATTTCTGGCTTTGGATGGGATAATTAGCTTTCCTTTTCATAACTTCCTTGCTTAGAAATGTAGAATTTTCATGACGTTTTTGATAGCAGGCCTTGTGGTCAGTAGGTATAAACAGCAGTTCACTCTGGTGGGAGGGAAGACAACACTTGGTTGGTAACATGGGGCACACTCTTTCAAACCACATCAGGTGCATTTACTCAGTCTCACTGGGTTACTTACGCTGTAAAAAATGTTAGGATTTTAGGTTTTTTGTGGCTGGGGGAAAATACATACACCCCAAAATTACTGAAATATTGTAAATGGAGCCGTAGCAGTGTTTATGTAGGGTCAGTTCCTTACCTTGCTAATAATTGCCCAGAGATATTTTGATAGTCCTTTCACACGTGTTAGTAAATGAAGTTCTGTAAATAGATCTCTCTGGTTAAAGCCCGTTTGAAGTCCTGGTGTTGGATGTGCTTCATTGCACAACTTCTGTGATTAGACAGAGTATTGCATTTTTTCATAAATGCTGTATGTATTTTTATTCCTTAATTAAATTATAGCAATACATTATTGGCCCTGGCAAAGCAGAGTAAAGCTCTTGGTGCATATAAATTGGCTCGTCATGCCTATGACAAGCTGCAGGGACTGCAGATCCCAGACAGGTTCCAGAAATCTGTTGAGCTGGGCAGCCTGACAATCCGATCCAAGCCATTCCATGACAGTGAAGTAAGCTGTAATGTGTTTCATGTTAATCATTAATATGTGGCCTAATCCTAGAATATGAGTTCCTGTGTGCACAAAACAATCTGAAATATATTATGCATGGCTCTGTGATATAATTGTATTTCTGCTGGAAACACAGTCCTTTTATTGTTATTCTTTGAGTCAGACTTCCTTCTGCTCCTGAGAGCAAATTAAAATCAGCCCTCTCTTTGTGGGCAGCTTCCATCCTCCCTCTCCTCTCTTGCAGTCACCTTCCTCACTGCCTATTAATTCTTCCAAGCCCTTTTCTCCCCAGTTCACATGCTATTGTTCCACAGTCTTTGTCTCTCTCTCCAGCTGGAGGTCACTTTCATTTGTCCCACTCCTAACACTCTTCCCCTCCTCCCTCCATCTCTTCAGTGACCTTCCTTCCGTAAATCTTATTTTAACACCTTTTCTTCTTTCACTGAAGTCTGGCTTTCTGCAGTGTTCTATAAAGCCATGTCTCAGGGAGTACTCACTAAAATAAATTGCATTGTACCAGTGAACATACACCTGGCTTCCTGAAATAATAGAAACACACCCTTTAAGGACTGCCTGAAATAACTCTTCTCTTGGGAAGAGATTAATTAATTGGAGAACCTAAATTTGACCAAATCTTAGAGCAAAAAACTTTGCTTCAGTAAACTTCCCTTCAGCTTCTTTTGTCCCTGCAGATTTGATGCAGAATTGTGCTTCTGTTACTGCGAAGGCAAGGTGAAAATTTAATTGTTAAAGTGGTGAAGACAGCTATTTTTAATGGGAAAGCTTGCTGTTTGTTAAGAAGGGAAAGCATTTCAGATGTTGCAGGTCTGATTTCACAGCAGTGCTTCTCCAGACCGGCGCTGGTGCTGCGTCAGTGTTGTCAGCCGGAGGGGCCCGTGTTTAATGGAAAGCAAAGAGCTGAGGATGTGCCGGCCTGTGGTTGCCATGCTCTCAATCTGTCTTTGCAGGAGCTCGTGCCCCTGTGTTACAGGTGCTCCACCAACAACCCCTTGCTGAACAACCTGGGGAACGTCTGCATCAACTGCAGGCAGCCTTTCGTCTTCTCAGCCTCCTCCTACGGTGCGTTGGGACGCCGGGTTTGGTCGCGCTTTGCAAGTAGATAAATGTTAACAGAGTAGGTCACTGCGTGATTCCTTCTTTCTGCACTGCTGTTTGGCCAAACAAATGTTCCTTTACTGTTGCTGAATTTGACTAAGGGGAGGTTGTTGGCTCTCAGTGCAGAGCAGCAGCACAGCACTGGTGCATTGCCAGACACTGAAATGCATCTAGTGTTCTGTGACACAACCCCTTCAGAAGTTTGGGGGGTGTGGCTTGCTGCAGTTTTATTTTATTTGACTTGTTTCATGAGAGAAGCTGGGCAGAACACCACTGACATGAAGGAGCACGGTATCTGCTATGAGGCATTTCCTGAGTTCCTCAGGTCAAACACTTCCTGCCTTTCCCACCTTTTAGAGGTGCTGCATCTGGTTGAGTTCTATTTGGAAGATGGCATCACGGATGAAGAAGCTGTAGCTCTCATTGATCTTGAAGCTCCAAGAGTGAGTAAAAGAGAGAATAAATGGCAAGAGATGATGACTGAGCGTATCCTTTTGATTAGAATTGGTTTCCTTTTCATAGGGAAAAATTAAACCATTTAGGGTTTATTTTTTCCCCTTAGGTTTAAACCTTTCTGTCATATGACTGATGTAAGTACAATTGCATCTTGTTTCTTTGTTGTGTTAGTATAACAAACAAAACATGGTTTAACTAAACCTAGTATTGTCAAGATGCTTTTCCATCAGGACAGTTTATTTACAATCCTGGCAATGTTTGTTTTTAACAGTGGAATGCCATGCTTTACCTATTCTGTGTGAACTGCTTTCTGACAAGGATGAAGGGAATCTGGAGTGTGTTGCTTCTAATGACAGCTTCTTTTAGAGGCTGCCTTCTCCTAGCCAAGGGAAGTAGCACTTCACAACTGTTCCTGTTGAGATCTGGTTTGGAATGTTTTGGCATCCAGAGCTCCCAGTTGCTGTTGGGGTTATAGAATATGAGATTGATGTAGAGTAATGCACAAGAACACACAAACTCTGACTAAAGCTGCCCAAAAATGCAACTTCAATAGACTGCTTCCTTTGCTCTGTCATCTGTGGAAGGGTAAGAGCTGATGTCATGCCTGGATGTGGTCAGTCTGTTCTGGCTGTTCTACAGCAGCTGCAGTGATAAACTTCCCCAGTGACTGAAACCCCAGCAAGGCCTTCTTGGGACTTTTTGTAATGGTCGGGGGACTGTCACAATTTGAGACACTCTGAAGCAGCAAGGGTCCTGCTGGGGTGCTGTCACACTGATTCTGTCAGTGCTGGCTGTGGGAAGCAGAGCCAGTTTTGCAGGAATTCTTGTCCTTCCTTAAGACATGCATCCAGAGGTTCAGAGTTTGAAGCTTGATGACAGTACAGATATTACTGAGGATGATGATCCCTTTACAGCAAAACTGAGCTTTGAGGTAAGAACTGTACCTGTGTCTACCAACAGAAAATTTTTAATAGAATTTTTTAAATAGATTTTTTTAAATAGAAAATTTTACTTTGCAAACTCACTCTTCTGGTGTGTATGTGGTGCAAAGGGAGCTTCAGAGCAGGGGACTGGGAGGGGGATGGCACTTGAGAGGGAAATGGACTAACCAGTTAACTCCTCCCTTAAGAACACAAACAAAACCCCTCAAAACAAACAAACCAGCAAAACCCACACAACCCCCCTCAAACAAACAAACACAAACCTCACAAAACAGCAATGATTTTAAACCAAACACTCCTGGAATTTTGTTTCCTCACCTGCACTGGTACAGCAGCAGCACACCTATACAGCTGGCCTCACTGCAGGGTCTCATAGAGACTGTGTTATTTGCAAGGAGTTATGTTAAAGAGGTAAGGGAAGCTGGCTGGAAGCAGATGTGGCTGGATGCTGCTGTTACTGGAGCTTTTGGTAAAACTGACAGGGAGTTTGGGGGGACAAGGCTTGGGCCAGGTCTGCATTAGCTGCTTCTACTGAATTTTGCTTAGCTTCTTAGAACAAGTGAAAAAGCTGAAAGGGCCGTGGTTCTCCGGCGGTGACGGCAGTTGTTTGCTGTGTGCAGCAGGGAGGCTCCGCGTTCGTGCCCGTGGTGGTGAGCCGCGCCGTGCTGCGCGCCATGAGCCGCAGGGACGTGCTGGTCAAGCGCTGGCCGCGGCCGCTGCGCTGGCAGTACTACCGCTCGCTGCTGCCCGACGCCTCCATCACCATGTGCCCCTCCTGCTTCCAGGTACTGCTGCACGGAGACACACACATAGCCTGCCCACAACCCGACGGGTGGAACAGTGCTAACCATTGAAACCTCTCACTCTGAAATGTACCCAGCAAATTCCTGGCTGAGGTAGAGGCAGAGCAGGGAAACACAGCTCTGAGCTGTGTGATGGACAGGGGAACAGCTGCCTTGGAAAACTTGGCCGTAGCTGAATTTGAGAAGTCACCCTGACAGCAAGTCAGAGCCTCTTGAGCAAACCTTGGCTGACCAACAGAAGCTGATTTGTATTTATTTCCTTTTGCTCTGTCTCTCTGACTTGCAGCCTGGTCTAGCAAGGAAAACAGTCAGTGACTGTTGCCTTGTGGTTCAGTCCTGCTCCTGCCTTGCTCAGAAATGGCTTTTTGAAATGCTGGGATTCAGTCACGTTTGCTTACTCAACTGCCTAATTGTCCATCCTTCTGCAAAAGCAGTTAGCAGCTCTGGCAGAGGCCCGTGAAGTGCTCACTGCTGTGTTCCAGGCTGTAGCATCTCGGGCGATTGAAACCAAGAGGCCCCATTCTCTGTGATGGCAGTTCAGACTATCTGTGCTATTGAGCAGCCACTGAACTCAGCTTGCATTTTCTTTAAGCAGGGTACGGGCTAACTTGTTTTAAATCTGTTCCTAATTAACAGATGTTTCACACAGAAGACTATGAGCTCCTCATACTCCAGCATAATTGTTGTCCGTTCTGTCGGCGGAGAGTAGATGAGTCAAACCAATGAAGAAAACCAGTGTTTTACCTCAACAACAGACTCCCCTGTTGGCTTGGCAAAACCCTTCTTAGATCTGTAGAGCTTTCCTAATAACTTAGTTATGTCATCTTGTCTGATTTTTTATGTAAGAGTGGAACCAAGTTGAAGAATTGTAACTATTTTTTTAAATTAAAACGTCTGTTTTTTGTGAATGTGCTCTGCATTTTCCAGGCAAGCAGCTGAAGTGCCACAGAATTTTACAGGAACATTTCTAGAATCAAGTTCAGCCTTCAAGTAATTGGTTTTACTCCAGATTGTGCTCCTTAACACACACCAGTTATTGACAGATCTTCAAATAAATGGGACTATTTTTCACTATTTACTGTCTCAGAATTTGCTATAATACTCATGCTTCTGATTGGAAATTTCTTTTTCCTTTCTATCCCGTTTAGGCAAGAATAGCATTTAGAGTCCTTCAAATATAATCTGAAGAGTTGCACTGCTCTTGGCACTGGGGGCATCTCACAGCCACCCTGGGGCTGAATCCGTGTGGAATTCACCTGGGTGCAGTGCAGCGTGTGAGGCTGCGCACGCCTGAGGGCTGTGCCAAGGGAGTGCTGCCGAGCAGGGTGTCCCCAGCATCGTGTCAGTCCTGAGCCGAGCGCCAGCTCCGCGGGCATGTGGCAGGAGGCTGACCTGCTGCTCTCTGCTGCAGCCTCTTGTGGAGGCAGGGGACACGGGGGCATCAGTCCCAGGCAGCACCTGAGCCCCTGCAGTGGCTCGCTCTCCCTGCAGGACTGGGCAGGAAATAGGAGAGCAAAGGCCAAGAAACTCCTGTGTTGAGATAAAGACAGTTTAATAGCTGCAGCACAGCTCTGCCTGCAAGCAAAGCAAAGCCAGAAGGAATTTATTCCCTGCTTCCTGGAGAGCAGGGCTCAGCATGAGTAACTGTCACTTGGGAAGGCAAACACCACAAACACAACATCCTCCCTTCCTCCCCCTTTCCCTGAGCTTTTATTTTGGAGCACAACGTCATGTGGAGTGGCACACCCCTTCGGCCAGCTGTCCCGGTCGGTCCCTCTGTTCCAGCCCTGCAGCCGAGGGGCACAGGGCGGGCAGGATGGAGAGCGCAGTGCTCCTCCCCAGCGGCACCCCGGAGCAGCTGAGCAGACGGGCATCCCGTTCCACGTGTTTTCACACACCAACACACAGCACCCCGCGTGCTGGGAGGGAAGTGAACCCCCTGCCAGTGACACCAGCACTGCCCAGCGCACCCCCGGCAGGGAAACTCAGGGATGGCACGGGGTCATGCCAGCAGCAGGAAGATTCACGTCGGTAACCAGCTTGGCTGGAGCTGGGAAGTGGTGCATCTCTTGATTTAATCCAGGATAACTGTGCCCGTGTTGCCACGAGTTCCGCTGGGATGGCAGCCTGCCTGTCCCAGCAGTGGGAAAGGACATGAGCAACTGGCGGAGGTGGTCGGTGCTCGCAGGGCAGCTCCCACGGGAGCAGCGCTTTGCACGTGAAACGGGATGTCTGTCTGCTCGAGTTCCTCTGGAAAAGGAGACCCTGCAATCACACTGCCGAGTTTCCGAGTCCCTCAGTGGTTCCTGACCAAGTTTGCTTGATTTACCACTTTAAAAACATTCTGTTCTAATTACAGCTCGTCTGCTTTCTGACTCAGCTGTCACTGTTTGCAGTGAAGACTCTGCTATTGACATGGATAAACAATGCTGTTTGAGATGGGAGCCAGGGTGGAATTCAGCTCCTTCTGGAGCGGAGCTGGCTGTGCAGAGCCAGTGGGAATGAGAAATTATAAAACTGAAGAGAAAGGGTTTGCTGTGACACAAAGACAAAATGGACCAAGACAAAATGGACCAATTTTTTTTTAAACAACTCCGTGAATAAAGTCTAGCTTTGAAAAGTGTTTTGGGCTTTTCTGGGCAGAAGCACTCTGCATGTCTCATGCATGCATGATGAAGGGTTCTAGTCCAGGCTGCCCTGTGCCCTGGGGCCCCCCAGCTGGCTTCATGCTGAGGCATCCCTGGAGGGACAAGAGGTCCCAGCACGGCACTTTGGTTGGAAGTTGTGAGCAATTTGCCCCGTTCCTCTATCTCTCAGCTGCCTGCCTGTCCCACTGCTGCATCCAGTGGTGACGCACGCCAGCCCTAAGCTCTGCATAGCAGCTGCTACCTCAGCAGTGGCTTATTGCATCAGCTTAAAGTGTTTTAGGAAATAAACCTTTAATCCCTGCGTGCCCAGGTACAAGTGTAAAGAGCTGCATTTGCAGTTAGAAAGTGGCACTGCTTTGGCCTTGGAAACAAGTGTGAGAAATTAATTGAGAGGGACTTAGGGTGAGCAGAGTGTGTGTGAGGACCTGGTGTTTTCATGTTAAGGTGAAGGAAGACCTTTGGGACTGTCCAGAGACTGTGGCCTGCATTGGGCTACCAGCAAGGTCTGCCCTAGTCCGTGGTGCCAGCACTTCAGCTCCTGCCACCTTCCCCACTTAGAGGCAGGTTTCCCACCTTGGTCTCTGCTCTAAGGAGAGTACAGTGCTTTGTGCTTTTTCCATTGAACTTATTTCTGAACTAACTTACAAGGAACATTGGTGAAAACTAGGCCGGGACTGGAGGAAGTTTATTAAGGCCAAGAGGACGTGAACTTCTGCCCACCTTACACCCACGAGCTCCAGCAGCTCTGGCACATCCTCCTGTACTGGATGAGGCCCTCACATTCACCTGCTCCTGGCTGTGAGGAATGCTCAGCTCAGCCCTCAGTGCAGCCAAAACAGCAAGGGGAGGTGGGCGCTCAGCCCCCTTCCAGCCTCCATCACCTACAAAGCGGCAGAGCAAAGTCTCTCTTTGTGCTCACCTCCTGTGTGTTTTGTCCCACTGCCTCTGAAAAATTAGGAAGATAACTCAGCTCTGTAATACAGCTTCTGGTTGGCACAAGGAATGTTTCAAGCACAACTGAGTGCACGGAGTGGTGAGTCAGAGAGACATAGAGGGCACAGAAGGCTCCAACAATAGCCTTCCCTGTGGAGTTTGATAATTATGCAAGGTTTGAGGAGAGTGAGTGTGTCAACCAGTATATGAAGCTGAGTGCTGGCTTCAGCTCTGAACATCCCATCAGTGCCCTGGTCCAGCAGCCTTCTCAGCACCATTGCAGGATGATTTCAGTCCAGGACAGATGGACTAGGTTATTTATTAGCTGTTACCAATGGAGTTGGCATGACCCAAATCAGATACAAAGGCACAGAGGGGATGGCACAACTAGTAACCTGCAAGTGGGCCAAGTGTTTCATGGTGGTGGTCAAACCTCCCTAGCCAGACCCTGAGTAGAGAGTGGCTGGAGCTCGTGGAAGAAGGTTTGGTCACGCTGTCTTCTGCAGCCTCCCACAGGCACTGGCAGGATGTGGGGATGGCTCTCAGTGGGGACTGGCTGGTCTCACAGACCCACATTCCCCTTGTGAGAATGGGGCTGGGACATTCCTCTGTCACTGAGGAAGTGGAATTCAGGAACCCAGCCAGGCCACCATTTGCAGCCCCCAAACCCACAGTCCTGGGGTCTGAACCACACATGTCCCTCCTGTTAGTGGGGAAGGGAAAGGAAGAGCAAGGCTGTGCAAGGGAGCTGCGGCCGGGTTTGAGTCCCCTCCAAATGAATGGTGTGGTGCAGGGCTACCTCTTTATATTTGTGACCATTAGCTGTGGTCCCAACAATGACAGCGCTGGCCAGAAACTGGTGTCACCTTAACACCTTCCCAGGAAAGCCAATTACCCTGGGATGATTATGATTAATAATTCTCTAAACCCTAATCGTGCTGACACCAGTGCTTGGAGCTTACCCCGGGGGCACTTTATAAGAGGTGCCCTGTGGAGGACAATGTAACTGGTTCTCCTTGGGGTGACAGTGAAGGCTGAGAGGTGGCAGGAGTTCCATTTCAGAGGCATTTTCCCGTCACACAAAAGAACTCCCAGAGTAAGAGCAAAAAGCGCCTCACAAACTGCAGCCATGAACGGGACAGAAGGCCAAGACTTCTACGTGCCCATGTCCAACAAGACCGGGGTGGTGCGGAGCCCCTTTGAGTACCCCCAGTACTACCTGGCTGAGCCTTGGAAGTTCTCGGCTCTGGCTGCCTACATGTTCATGTTGATTCTGCTCGGCTTCCCCATCAACTTCCTCACGCTGTACGTCACCATCCAGCACAAGAAGCTCCGGACCCCTCTGAACTACATCCTTCTGAACCTGGCCGTCGCCGACCTCTTCATGGTATTCGGGGGCTTCACGACCACCATGTACACCTCCATGAACGGGTACTTTGTCTTTGGAGTAACAGGGTGCTACATCGAAGGCTTCTTTGCCACACTGGGCGGTAAGTTTTCCAAATATTCAAATGTCTTCTGTCAGGAATTTCCCCGGATTTTAGTAGCAGGAGGGAAAACATAGATGATCTTGGAAAAACGTGATGCCTGTAATGTCCTTGACCTGCTGCTGATGTGGACTGAGGCTATTTGCCCTGTTTCTCAGTAGGAGCTGAAGAAAGTGACAAGTGACACTTAAAAAAAAAATCTTTATTTTGGGAGCCACCTGCTCAGTATCCTGAGAACCACAGTGCAGCAATGAAAAGCAGCCAATACCAGATTTTGCAGTTGTTGGATTTGTGCATCTCCTTGGCTCACTTTCTGACTCAAGAGATGACAATTCTGTTCCTCCTGTTTTGCAGGGCTGAATCTGCCATTGGCTCTGGTGTGGTGCATGGTGGTACAGGCAAGCAGAGCTGGCTCTCCTCCCCATGCCAGCCTGGTATGGAACCAAACAGATGTGAAACAGAAATTGTGTGTCTAAAAATGTCCTCCTCTATTTGTCTCAGCCTTCAGCCACAGCTACTGTTTTACTGGTTTGGTCCTTGTGGCACAATTTCCTGGGAAGCTGAGGGTAGTGAGGGGAAGTCCTGGGATGACAGGCACTTGCTGCATATCAGAGTGTGACCACAGGCTTGCAGGTGCAGATGCTGTCTGGGATGAATTCTGGGATCAGCCATCAGTCTCAAAACACTGCAGCAAAGTGGTTGCTGTGGGTCAGCAGTACAGTGAGAAGGGGTCTTCTACACTGTCCTGCCACATCTGCCCTTGACCATTCTTCATTTATCTTTCTGAACCCTTGTCGAAGATTAAGCTTCTGCCAGAGGTTGTCCTCAGGAACACCAGTGTGAGGAAGCCTTATGTAGCATCAGGGTGGTTTCTTTTCCTGCTCAAAGTCCCTGTGTTCCTTTCTGTCCCTGGTGCAGGTGAAATTGCTCTCTGGTCACTGGTGGTCCTGGCTATTGAAAGATACGTGGTGGTCTGCAAGCCCATGAGCAACTTCCGCTTCGGAGAGAACCATGCCATCATGGGTGTTGCCTTCTCCTGGATCATGGCCTTGGCATGTGCAGCTCCCCCACTTTTCGGCTGGTCCAGGTACGGAGGGCACTGGACCCAATGTCAGGGGTGTGGGAGCCTGGCTGGTGGCTTAGCTGTGGCTTCCAGCCAGTCTCCTCTGCTGGGCGCTGACCTGCTGGGCTCACCTTGCAGGTACATCCCCGAGGGCATGCAGTGCTCGTGCGGGATCGACTATTACACTCTGAAGCCAGAGGTCAACAATGAATCTTTTGTCATCTACATGTTTGTGGTTCACTTCATGATCCCGCTGATGATCATTTTCTTCTGCTATGGGAACCTGGTTTGCACCGTCAAAGAGGTGGGTACCCGCCAGATGCAGTGGCCAGTAGGGCTACCCCTGTCCCCAGTGCTGGGAAGGGGCCCACACCAGGTTCAAGAATGGTGCCAGGGAGGGTCCTCCAGGGGCCAGCCTGGCCCTCCACGAAGAGGGAAATAGCAAAATTCAGATGTGCAGCTTGACTGCCGTCAGCCCTGACCCCGTGTCCCTCCCGGTGCAGCAGCCACTGGCTCCATGGCGTTTCCTTCTGCCCGCAGGCTGCCGCCCAGCAGCAGGAGTCTGCCACCACCCAGAAGGCAGAGAAAGAAGTGACACGCATGGTCATCATCATGGTCATCTCCTTCCTGATCTGCTGGGTGCCCTATGCCAGCGTTGCGTTCTACATCTTCACCAACCAGGGATCAGACTTCGGGCCCATCTTCATGACCATCCCGGCATTCTTTGCCAAGAGCTCGGCCATCTACAACCCTGTGATCTACATCGTCATGAACAAGCAGGTAACTGGCAGGGTGCCAGGAAACCCCTCTTTTGTGTTTCTCTTTATAACAGCTGGCAGAGAGTTGCAGCACCTCAAGGTGCCAATGGTCTGGGGTGGGGATTATTTCCAGGAGATCTAGTCCTGGCACATGAGAATCTGACTGTGCAGCTCATCCTTGGGGATGCATAAATCTCACAAATGCAAGGCCATTCCGCCTGAAGTAACGCAGGTGCTGAGTTGGTGGAGGAGCCTTGACGGGAGCAGGCGGGCTGGCAGTAGATGGGGTGGGCAGCAGACAGTGGGGCAGGAGACTCCATATAGGCATAGTTCTTCCTACACCACAGTACTGCTGGGCTTAAAGACAGCTCTGCAGCTAGGGCTGCATGGTGTCCAGCTGGCTCACCCTGGGCTTCCCTCTCTCCCAGTTCCGTAACTGCATGATCACAACCCTGTGCTGTGGCAAGAACCCACTGGGTGACGACGACACATCTGCTGGCAAGACAGAGACCTCCTCCGTCTCCACCAGCCAGGTCTCCCCTGCATAGGCCTCACGGGAGCAGCCAGTCCCTGGGGTGCTGCCCTGGCAGCACAAACTTAACCCCACCGCTGCCACCACCTGTCCCTGCTTCACCATGGCCAAGGCCCTGTGGGGTGGGCTCCTCGCTCTTGGCTCTAGGAACCCTGGGAACAAGGCTGAAAATGTGTACACACGTTTTGTAATTAAAATGCAAAGGCTTAGCTCCTCTGGCATAAATCCATGCATTTCTGTTGACTTGCTGAGACCTCATGCCCCTTCTCTGAGTGCAGGCTGAGTCGGAGAGCTCATGCCTGGGGCCATGGCAGAGCTGTCCTTGCCTCCCTCAACCCACCCTACCACCCCAGCCAGAGCACGTTCTGCATCTGCTGCTGCCAGCCCCGAGCTGTGGCCACTTTCTGGCCCTTTTGTCAGAGGTTGATCCTAGCCAGTGCTGCCAGTTGCTCAGCCCCATCACACTCTGTCTGCCCAGAGCACGTCTGGCTGCTGCAAAGTGCCCCGGTTCTGCCAGATGCTCCCAGCTCTGGCTCTGTCCCATCTGCCAGGAGTCCTGGGGGACACCGTGATTCCTCCAGGGGGATGCGACAGGGTCGCATAGCGGTGACAGCGGTGCCCGGGTCCTGCCTGGCAGGCAGGTGGCACAGAGGAGGGCCCTGCCAGCACGGCCCCGCTGTGTGCGGCCGCAGCTCTCCGGGACAGCTCGGTGCTGTCTCCAGCACCGGTGCAGCAGCACACGGATGGTGTTTGCACCCTCAGCAGCAGCAGCTCTGCTCCATGTCCCCCAGCACCCCTTCCCCGCAGTTCCACCTCTCTTCCTTAGACATCTTTGTACCCCTAGGGCCAAGCCCCCAGCGAGCTTGCCCGTGCCCCTCCCCATTTGGGCTGTGGTCAGTGTGGCCTGGTCCACCAGGAGGATTTGGGCGGCTCTGGTGCTGCTGAGGCCTGCCGGGCCAGGGCTGATCTCCCTGCACGCCGCAGCAGGCAGGACCCAGCAGCATATGGCTCAGCCACGCCGACATATGTTTGAAGCACTACAAGATGGCATATTGCAATTGTAGCGGTGTTCTTCATTTTTATTTTTAGTTCAGTTATACAAATAAGATGTTTTTCTCACTGTTCAGTGTTATCAACATTTGAAACTATTTTTGTACATTATTATCCTCTCTGATTTCTAATCCTATGCAGCTTTGCAAGGACTAATAGGGAATGTATGGAGCCCATGCGAGCTAAACCCTTAATAAAGAGCAATTTGCAAGTACAATTCCCTCATTATTTTTTTTATCGATACTTCTGCATATTCAGTGAAATCTAAAGATTAGAGTTTTATGAATAATTCAGTGTTTAGGCTGATGTCTGATTCATGCTCTTCAAATCTGGGAGGTGGTTTTGGAGGGAAGAGGAGGAAGGATTCGGTGTTTGTTTGCTGTCCGTGAGGCTGTGCTCCCCAGGAGTGTGGTGATGCCTGGCACTGTGATTCTCCCACCCGTGGAGGACCAGCCCTGGCACAAGCCAGGCTGGCCCCAAGCCCGCAGGCTGTCCCCACACTGTGACACCTGGCTGCTGCTGGTGGTGCTGGGGGCAAGCAAGGGTTTGGCACCCTCCTGCCAGTTCAGCCAGGTGCCAGAGGCATCACAGAGCTACCAGAGAGGTGATGGATGGACCCAGGATGAGGAAATGCACCCAAACCTTCTGTGGTGCCAGCCCCAGCACACAGGGGTCATGGAAGTGACGTGGCTGCCCATGTCCAGGGCTGGAGTGCTCTCCCCTGAGCACGGGATTCAGTGGGTGGGGGCAAACTGTTGTCCTGCTTATGACACCTGGGGATGCTGGGCGAGAGCTGCTCCTCCTGCCTCTGCTGGCTAACCAAGCAGCTCTTAATTTTCCTCCTCTCACTTGTGAAATCTTCCCCCACCATTTTCAGAGTCCCATTTCCCAGTGAGGCCATTCTTGGCAAGGGAGACAGCACATCCCACCTTCACACTGGCAATGGGTCTGTGTGGGCCCCCTGCTCTGGGGCTGGTTCCCCATGCACCCCACAGCAAGTGATGGCAGCAAGCTGCAATCCCAACACCCACCTTGCAGCAGATAGGCACCTTTTGTCTGCCTGTTCAGGGCACTCACCCTGCAAAGCCCCATCTCTCATCCTTCTCCAAACCGTCTGCTTAGTTGTGCTCCTTCTCCCCCAGCCCCTCCCAAAGCTTTGACAAAGGCCCTTCAGCTTCCAGAGCCTGGCTTCCACCAGGGCTCTGGCCACAGCAATTAGCAGGTGCCAACCAGCACCTGCAGCCAGGCTGTTCATCAGATAAATTGGATGGAGGTGAGCTGGGTATGGCAGTAGGGTTTGTGCTGCTGTGGGGAGAGGGGCCTGTGACTGCCTGGCTTTGTGCTGCCATGGAGCTTCAGCTGGGTAAGGGGTCTGCAAGTGCTGTGGGCTCCCTTGGAGCTGGAGCTTGGCTCGTGTCTGGGCTAGGGTGGCTGTGCTCCCTGGGGGCAGCAGGGATGAGCAGGGCTGTGCCTGCTTTGTCTTCTGGGGGCTTTGAGGCCGCTGGGGGTGTGAATGTCTCAGGACTGGATTTCAGTCCCAAATGGTCCCTCTTCCAGCAGCCAAAGCTGCTGGTATCGCCCCACGCTGCCAGGCCCAGCACCCTCCAACCCTGCAGATGATCAAGGAGGCACTGCAGGCCCACGATGAGAAGAAGGGTGCCTCTGTGGTTGCCATCAAGCGTTTCATCCTGGCTAAGTACCCCACTGTGGACCCCATCCGCCTCAAGTACATGCTGAAGCAGGCGCTGAGCAAGGGGCTGAGCTGCGGGGAGCTGGTGCGGCCCCACAACTCGACTGCTGTGGGGGCCACTGGCACCTTCAAGGTGAGCGAGGGCTGCTGCAGCCACAGGGCTGGGGACCGAGGTGCTGGCTGGCCCTGTTGACATCCCTCTCTCACCTCCAGTTAGCACTCAAGAAATCAGTGCAAAAGAAGCAGCTGGGCCAGACAGATGTTGCCAGAGAGCAGGCCCCAAAGCCAGGACAGAAAGGGACCCCCAAGGACCCCCAGGCCCCCACAGCAGCAGCACGACGGCGAGGTAAAGGGCTGCGGGGGCTGTCAACAAGCTGGCACTGCCTGGCCTCGCCTGGACTCATCCGCTGCCCTTCCTCCACAGGTGCCACCAAGCAGCAGCCGAAGGTGAAGCCTGTGAAGGTGAGTCGGGGCCAGCAGCGGGGCTGGGTGGCTCGTGGCACAGCAACACCCTGAGGTGCTCCCTTCTCTGCCCTCCAGGCCCAGCCACGAGCAGCAGAGAAGTCCAGGAGCAAGAGAGCCAAGCAGCCCCAAACTGCTGACCAGCCCCAGGCTCATGATCGGGCTCATGACCCAGGGCCTTCAGGGCCCCCAAAAGCCGCTGGCCACCGCCAGGCCCCCCGGAAAGGACGCTCAGGACCCAGCACAGCTCAGGCTGCTGAGAGCACAGGAGGGAGCGATAGCGACAGCTCTGCAAGTGCTGGGGTGGGGGGGCCCCAGAAGGCCCCCCGGGGAAAGAGCAAGGGGAAGGTGCCCAAGGGGGCACAGCGGGGTGCCCCCAAGGCACAGGGAGGTCAAGATAAGGCGAAGAAGCCCCGGGTGACTGCAGGAGCTGGGCAGGGGAAGGCCAGGATGAAGAAGGCAGCCCCCGTGGCAGCAGACAGAAAGGCTCCGTAGGGAGCTTATCTCTGCTTCTGTTGGCCCCAGGCCCTTGGGGTCTGTGCTGGTTTCAGTCCCTAGGCCAGGTTTTAACTCTGTGTTCACCTCATCCTAATAAAGCTTCTTTACTTGCTTCATGGATTGGCATGACTGTTGTCAGTCCCTGTCCCTGCAGTTTCATCTCTCCGTGCCAAAATCCCTCAGCCCTGTCCTCAACCTGCACAGCATGGTGGTGAGCTGATGCTGCAGGCAGCTACCTTGCTGCCTGCCTTCACAGAGAGGTTCTCTCTCTGTCCCCATGTGTCCCCAGATGTGGCCCCAAGAGCTGCTGGGCTTGGGGGCTGTGTGCAGGCTGGCAGTGTGCCAGGTGGTGAGCAGGGACCCTGAGACCCCTGGGACACAGCATGGTGACATCCCCAGGAGCAGAGAAGCGCAGGCTTGGCCAGTGCTGTTGTGGAGCCGTGGTGCCCACAGGCTGTGTGAGGTGTCCAGCCCTCTGTCGTCCTGGTCGCCCTTGTGCTAATGCCTGGCTGAGCTGGGATTACAGGAGTACCAGGGTGGCAGCTGCCATGGGCAAGTGTCTCCCAGGAGAGGTGAAGCAGCCCGTGCTTTAACTACAGTAAGAGGAAGACAGAGGTGTCTTAGGGCTCAAAAATCAAATTTGGGGTGTTACTGTAGCCTCCAGTGCAGCTCATGGTCTTATTACCAGTCTATGGCACAGTTCTGACCTACAAACTTGTCTTGTGAGCTCCTGTGGGTTGGTGTATCACTCTTGCATTTAATAGCTTCAATTGCCTGAATTTCTCTTGCTCTGCCCAGAGCAGGGCCCTTCTGAAGGTCATGCTGATCATGTAAGGGGTTACAGTCCTCCTGGGTGGGAGAAAATAAGTGGAAGTAAAACTCTTTCTAAAGAGGATTTTGTTAATCTGCAACTGGCCTTGCCATTGCCCTCCAGGGCTCCTGGCCTTGCTTCGGGGCTTAAGCAAGAGCTGAGCAAACTAACTTCCCTTAAACTTCAGCCTTGGCTGTGTGATCCATCTTTAATGGAACTGGAACTCGTGTTCCCCCAGGGACGGGGTGGGGAATGTGGCAGCAGTAACTGAGCGGAGTTCGCTGGATTCTCAGATGGGGGTGGCCTCACAGAGCACCACTCACCCGAGTGGCAATGTCCCCAACAGCGCCAGGCAGGGACTGTGTCCTCCCTCTCACCAGCCACCAGGTGTGCAATGCAAAGCTTTCTTGCTTTGAGACAGGCCAAATAATTTAATGGCTGGATTTAGTTTTGCAAAGAATCAACTTCCAAGTGGAAGAAGAAAATCCCAGTGGTGTCTGGAAAGCACAGCTTTTACTAGGGCAGGGGGAAGATTTAGCAATGCCATGGTTATTAAGGGCCCTGGGCCACAGCTGGTGTCAGGGTGCTGAAGCTGCAGGCTCAAGTCTGGTGCAGGGAGGCACCTGACAGAGGTGAGGGTGCCTGGCAGCAGCTGCTTCTGTGGGGTTACTGATCCTCATGTGCTCAGTGTTGGTCAGTTCAGGTGCTGCTGTCCTTATGCTGATTGTCCCCTCTGTGCCTGGCTCAGGAAGGAACTGGGGCATTGGCTGTGGGAGTGGTGAGTGAGGGGTACAAACCTGTTCTCACTGGGCTGCTGACCCCGCACATGGTGTGTCTTGCATGTGCAAGACTTGTCTGTGCAGGTGTCCTCCCCGTGTGCTTGGCAGGAACTGCACTCCACAGGTTCAGCACCTTGTTTTATTACAAAGATAGGCTTTGCCAGGAGTCTGCCACTTCCACTACACAGCAGGTAAGGGCACTACATCCACAACACGTGCCAAAGTTTAAAAACATCTTACAAAGGGCTTGGAGGTTCAAGGCAACACTACAAACCCTCTGCTAAAGTTCTTCCTTTAAATGGTTGTAGCAACTACTTTTTATTTTTTCTTTTATTTTTTCTTTACTTTTTTTTTTTGGCTTTGGAAAATAATTAAATAATAAAACAATAGCCCCAATACATGGCCCAGCCACAGCACCTGGAGGCAAACTCTATTTACTCTTGGCTCACCTGTATCCTTTCCCTGTAATAAACAACATGGGGCTGTAGCACCATGGCCCTTTCCCTGCCTCCAGCCAAGCTCAACATTCTCTGCTACCTTGGTCCTTCTCACCCTGGCCTTTCTTGTGCTGGGCCTGCCCACATCTCTGGCAGCTATTCACAGTTTCTAAAAGACAAAAACATCAAGAAATTTTTGTGAAATCACTTTCAAAATAAAATGTAGCCCAGCTACATTCTTACAGTTTCTATTCTGAAGCCACATCCTCAGCAAAGACATTGAGACCTCCACAGTGTAAGTACTTTTTCTGTAGTTCTCTTTAAAAAAAAAAACTCTGTTCTTCCCCTTTCCCTCCCCTCCCTCCCCACCTTTTTAACATACTGGATAAAGTCTACTGTTTGTTTTAAAATAGATATCTATGTACACATACACAACTCTGATGTTCTGGTTTCTGACAAATGTGGCATTACTGGAAATGATGGAATGGAGACCACCTGTCCATGGCAGTGAATCACCCAGGAGTTCTGGTGGACAAAGTCATCCAGTGCCAGAATGCATCCTAGCCAGCTGGATGACTACCAGAGGCTTCCCTTACACCCTCCTGCAGTGAGGTAGTAGCTGTGTTTCTTTCCTGTGTGGAGCTGGCGTGGTGGCTGTGGTGCTCAGCCCTGTGGGCAGGAGTCTTGGTGTGTGCAGGGCTGCTGGTTTGAACATGTGGGGCTGGCTGCATCCAGCCTCCGCAGGGCAGGTGTGGCACTGGGCACCGGAGCGGTCACAGCTCCCCGGGCTGCAGGAGGGACAACAGGCCACCAAGCTGGGATGGCAGGCTGCCACTGGGTGTCTAGTCTCAGGCAAGCTCCATTTTCCTGCCACCGGGAGCCTCTCAGGGTGCCCAGCCTGACTGGGACACTCTCTGCCTTGGTTTGCAGCTCTGGGTGCTGGAGATGCTCGGCTGGCCTGTGTCACTGCTGGGCCGGCAGCGCTTGGGCCCAGTCCCTCTGCCCTCCAGGGCTGAAAACAGGCTGGCCACGGAGCAAGCCCCACTGTCCTGGCTGCTCTCAGGTGCCAGCCACAAGGCTGGGCTCAGAGCAAGCAGAATAAGCTGCTTCAGGAGACCCCTCTGCAGACTGGCCTGGTGTTTGGGGATGGTCCCAGGGCGAGGCACAGACCGTGCTGTCTGGCGCTCGGCCTGCGTGTGGCCCGCGGCTGCTGTCAGAGGGCTGCCAGCAGTGTCACGCGTGCCACGGGCTGAGGGGCTGCAGGGCCAGGGACACGTGTGGAGCCCGCGTGGTGGGCAGGAGTGAGGGGCAGCTCCTTCCCCCCGCTGCACCCCGGCTGGCAGCCTGGAGGAGCGTTCACCGCCCCGCACCAGCCCAGGAAAGGCGAACAGCCCTTCCCTGCTAGCACAGACCCGGCTCCCTGCAGCTCCCAAACAGCTGTCTCCTTTAGGGATAAAGTGCTTTCACCTTGCCTTAGCTGCTTGGGAAGCAACTGCTTTGTCTCAGCCTCGAGTTTCTTGCGTTGCCCAAGTCTCAGATGGAGGAGTGGTTATGTTTACACATACAGTACAAAAATTAAAAGGCACAAATATACACAGAATGCAGCAGATAGTGAACAGCTGATAAGAGTCCCTGATGTTGGAAAAACAAGGATCTTGGAGGGATGGAGGGGGAGCTCAGGCTATGGTGGTCTGTGGTCATTACTCCCTGAGGTGACCCTTCTGCTTTGTGTCTGTCGTTCCAGCCTCTGCAGCCCCGTCCCAAGGAACCACGCACAGGGATGCAAGGAGTGCTGATGGCTTGGGTGCTGACCAAGGGGAAAGTGGTGAACTGAGCTTGCCACACGCGTCATGACTCCATTTCTAGCTGGCAAGAGCAAATAAATTATGGGTGCCACAGTGCAGACCAGAAGAGTTTTAGCTGCTCAGAAAGGTACTTTGTGGCTTCTTGTGAAGTGAGGCAAACTTGTAGCCATAGCCAGGCCCACCCCCTCCACAAGGCTGGTTTGACCAAGGTATGCCTGCGGCTGAAGGCAGGGTCCCTTGTGGCACTGTGCTGCAAGAAAGGTCACTTCTAGGGCTGCAGCCAGCCTAGGCTTCACTGCAGGACTCATAGATGTTGTCCTCCATGAGAGCAATCACTTGCTCAAATTTGTGCTGGAGCTGGGTGCGCTTTGTCGTGGGGTTTGCGTCCAGGGCGGCCACGATCTGTGGGAGACACAGGCAGGCAGGGTGCTGAGGCAGTGTGGGGTGCCCACCTGCCAGCCCAGCTCACCCCACCAGACCTATGGAGCCCAAATTCCAGCCAGAGCTCCAAAGGCGAGAGCCCACCCAGCCCCACACCCCCTGTGCTCACACCCCTGGCACCCCTGCTCTCCTAGGGTCCCTGGTCAGGGCTAGGAGTGGAGTGATATATGACAAAATTGCATGCTGTGATAGAGCTGATGGCACAGCACCAGCCCAAGGTCGCAGGGGGGCAGGAGCCAGCCAGGGTCACTGCCTCAATGGGGTGGGGACAGCAGGTGCAAGTTAATTTGGGGGTGGACCTTATCTGCATGTTTTGCTCTCCTGAAAGGGTCTATACATTTGGCAGCCCTTCTTCAGCCCAGCCAAATGCCATTAAGATCAGCTGGGAATAGCCAGCCTTCTCTTCCAAGAAGTTGCCAGCCAAGGGACAGAGAGTAGGTGCATCTGCATATGCATCTCTTACATATGTACTGCAATTATGCACACCCCAACAATCCTGCTCTGTGGGACTGATGCAGGTGTCTGCCTGCAGGGTTACTGCAGCGATGGTTCCTCCTTCCCGGGCAGGCCAGAGCCCATGTGCTGTAAACCCCACTCACCTGGGAGCGGTATCTCTTGGCATATTTGTATATCTCAGCCATGGCGACGTTGGTGTTGAACTCATTTCGGTATTTCTTTAAGAAGACAGAAAAGAGAGGGGAGAATATCAGCAGGATGGAGCACCTGAGTTCCAGCCCAGCCAGCAGGCACTGACTACAGTAAAAGCAGGTTGTGCCTGACTTTATGGTCACATTGGTACAGCTGGATTTTTAAGGAAGGGGCATTTGCTTGCATTGGGATGGCTCTTGTTCTTTTCAAAGCCAGCTGTAAATACCCACGCCGGGCAGCACACTGTGCCGAAAGCCATTTCACAGGAGGGGGCACTGCACCAGCTGTGCTGCGGAATATCAACAGAAAAAACCTGCTTGGTGCCCAAAGCTAAAACACCCTGGTGAGAAGGTTTGATTTTGAGGAACCTGTGGTGCATCGCTGGCAGGACTCTGATCTGGAATGTGGCTGCCAGCTCTTGAGGCTGGTACCAGGGCTTGCTGCCTGGCACTCAGGGCTGTCCCTGGCAGTTGTGCCTGGGAGCCAGCTGGCTGGATGGCTGTGGGACTGCAAAAATCCTTGTCCAAACTTCCTGGCTTTTTGGCACTGAATTTGCTTTCAATTCCCAGAGGTGCCAGAGCTAGTTAGGCTCAAGCAAACTCATGGGTGTTTACTGCAGCTCTAGCAGTAACTGAAGATGCTTGGAATTGGGTCAGATGAAGTTTGTGTGTGGAAGTTTCAGGCAAAATATCCTTTCCTGTGTGCTCCTTCCAGCATCTAAGCAGCAGCTGATTGCAGCCTGTGTGCATTCCCTGCTCTTGCCAGGCTCCAGCAGGACACTGAACCTGCAGAGTCAACCCCATCCTCTCCACCCACTTACCCGTGACTCCTCGGCAAGGTGGGCGTTCATCTCCTGCTCACTCAGAGGGGGCATGTCGTGGATTTGCTTGTAGTATCTCTGCACTATCTTCCGGTACTCGGGGATCTCCTTGGCATACAGCAGTTTGTTGGTCGGGGAGTCCTAGAGTGGGGGCAAGACACTGAACTCAGGCACTGGGTTGCTCCCAGCTGAAAATGTTATCCTATTTTCAGACCAAAGCACTGACACCAGATAGGGACCTCAGCTACAGCTGGGTGCAGGGAACAGTTTTGCCTTTGGTCCCAGCTGTCACCAGAGAGGACCACAGTGCTGGACAGCAGCGAGGCACAGAACAGTTCATGGCAGAACGGCTGAGACACATAAAGGATCTGTGGATGGGCCTGTGGAGACACAGAACCATCCTGCTGCCCTTGCATAAGCTGAACATCCATCAGCTCAGTGCCAGAGAAGGGGTGATGGGTGTGTGTTTTAATTTGCAGCAAGCACAGGCTAAAAGCATGCCCAGGGTCAGGTGGGGTGGCTTACTGCCAGGGGATGCTCTGCAGGTGAGGTAGCACACCTGTGCCAGATCAAACACTTGGGTTATTTGCTGCTGTGTGTGGAAATTGGCAACGAGGGAAGGGCTTCTGCATGTAGTTGCTGGGGTTTCTTGAGCAGCCACATTGATTTAAGCTAAAGAACAAAGCTATCTTACAAGTTGAACTTTGTCAGCTGAAATGTTGCTTTTGGATTTTTCATGTAGCTTTGATTTATTTTGCATTGGCTAATCCAGCCTGCCTGGCCTAAATTGAGTGCACATAAAGTAATTAACAGAGAATACTGAATTCTCTTGATTAACGTCAGCTTGGAGACAGCAGCCTTAACCTCCCAGCCACACAACTGGGTTGTACCAGTGGAGGCACAACCCTGCT
Source organism: Motacilla alba alba (assembly GCF_015832195.1). Classification (NCBI taxonomy): domain Eukaryota; kingdom Metazoa; phylum Chordata; class Aves; order Passeriformes; family Motacillidae; genus Motacilla; species Motacilla alba. Next base: position 361,171 of record NC_052027.1, on the reverse strand, counting down.
GCCCTCCTTGCAAACACAGCATGAATAATTTTAACCTCAAGGCAATCTTGCCCTCCTGATTTCATTACCCCAGGAATGAACTTGGCTGACTAGCCTCATGTTGCATCCCCAAGGGGAATGGCCCCAGGCTTGGGGACACCAAAGGGAGTGAGATCACCACATGCTGTCCTGCCACCCTGACACCCACATCGGTGTGCAGGACTGCTCCCCAGTGCTCTGACAGGTGGAGAGGGGAGGGGACCTGCTGATGGCAGGGAGTGGTGGGTTCTGCCCATGGGCAGCGTACTTGGCTCTGTCAGGCAGGAATAGGGGAGCCCAGGGTGACTCCAATCTGCTGCTGCAATCTGTAGCTTGGCTAATGCTGCAGGGGAAACAGGAAATGGGCACCAGATCCCACAGCAGTTTATTTTCAAACCCAGCGACAAGGCATTGTGAGACTATGGCCAACTTACAGAGAGCCTGCTCATAGCATTATTTTTTTTCCCTTGGAAACACAAAGGAAAACCATGCTGCCTGTTTTCTAAGTTATTTTTTAATTTGTGTCTGATTTGTCTCTATGATGAAGAGATGGGCACTGGTTTCTTAACTGCTTGTGCACTGTCAATGTATGGACTGAGTCTGCTCTCACATTTGCAGTATCAAGAGCAAGGTGCTGAAACCAAGGGAAGAATCCAGTCTGGAAAATGCTCAGTAATACACTGCGTGTACATGCAAGCTGATTTTTATGCTGAGGATTTATTCTTCCCACATTACTCAACAATTCATTCACTCATACTATTGTATTCCAGAGAAGTGTTTCCATCTGCTGTCTGACTCCAGCTGACCCCTCTTCCCCTCATCTGCCACTTGACAAGGACAAATTGTAGGTGTTTCGCAACACATGCAAAAAAAAAGACCAAAACCCAAACAAACAAAAAATCAAGTACTCATTAGATCTTCCTCCAGCATTAACCTCTCCCAACAAAGGCTTCCTGCAGCTCTGGGGCTGGGGGTGTAGCGCCCACCCCCTCACCGCAGGGTGTCCCCCAAGTCACACACTGTCACACCAGCCTCTGGGTGGGGGGACGGGGGGTGATTTACAGCATTTCTTAATAAAACTTTTTTATGTCAGGAAGTTTCAAATGTCAGCACTGTGCTCAGCCAAGGCAGTGGGAGAAAAGAGAATATGCACATTGGATGTCTTCCTGACGGCCAGCCCTGCAGGACTGTGCGTGGGGCCTGAGGCTGGGACCTGGCTCATGCAGCCTGGTGCTTGCTCACAGCAGGCTCAGCTCCCCCACTGTGTGCTGAGCCCACCGGCCTCCACCCCACGCTGGACACGGCCACTGTGGCTGGTGACTTCTGCCAGGCCCTGCCACCCAGCCTGGCGCACGCCTGCGGCTGCCGGAGCAGGAGCCCGCGCTGGAGGTACCTTGCCCAGCTGCAGGTCGGAGAGCGAGCAGGCGTCGATGAAGGCCTGGGCGATCACAGACAGACAGGCATCGATGTGGTCTGTCTTGTCAATGTCGAAGACAAACTGGGGGTTCTTCAGGATGTTGACCCAAAACCTCAGTGGTAGGCTGCAAAGGGAAGGATCCGGGGACACACAGGAGATGAGTTTTTGTGTACCAGAGGAAGAGGGGCAGAAATGCAGGAAAGATGATGATAGAAAGGGAGTAGTAGAGAGGAAAGCTGAGGAGATGGGTTCTGCTATTTAATCACTCCTGGTACAGACCCCTGCCTTGATAGACCACACAGCTTTGCCTGTGTGGGTCTGTTGAGTCAGGCTTCCACACTTGCTGCTCTTTGGAGCAACGGTGCCACCTCCTTTTCTCTTTCCTGACACTAACCCATCATCTGGTTCTGATAGTGAGCCCCACAAAATGCATTTCGTCTGTCTTTTTTTCTGGTCTCTTATAATTTTCTCCAGTTATTTCACTGCTGATTCGGCCACAACACAGCTTCAGTCTACTGCTCACCCTTCCTACCCTCCACAGCAGCTGAGAGGTGAAAACCACTGTAAGTCTTGGCTCTACAGGCCGGTGAAGGTAGTAAAGGGTAGGCAAATCTGTTGCCCAATGGTTGTATCTGCATGCCTGCTTTCCCAGTAAAATTTGGTTTTAGTTTTCACACATCAGGCTGGAAACAGTTCCTGTCTCCACAGTCTCCAAACTGCTGAGCCTCTCCTTGACACTCTCTCCAAGCTCCCTGCTCTCTCCATTTAAATCCTCTTGTTTCTTTCCTGCACTATTTCCCCTTCACTGTGGCTCCTCCACCCCATTCCTGCTGCTCATGTCCCTCAGCACCACTGCACCTGGTGCCACCGCTGTGGTGCTCACCAGCAGGCCACTGTCCCAGCACCCGCTCCCGGGGTCCCCTGAACACCCTGGAGCCTCAGCCTGGTTACAGGAAAAGTGCCACTAAAGGGCTGAAAAGGCAGAAAAGCAAATGAAAAGTATCCAAATATGTGGGTTTTAAAATTTCCATGACATTTTTAAGACCTGACATGGTCTTGGAATCTGTCTCAGAATCTCCAGTGCTTGCAGCTGACACCATTGCTGTCGGCCATCATCCTATTTCTCCTTTCATTATTTGTGTGTGCCAGTTCTTTCAGCCCTTTGTCTGCCCATGCCTCCTCTTTCAGCTCACTGTTCCCTTGGGCTTCATATTCGTTCAAAGCTCTCCAATCCTGTGTTTGGCTTCATCTTTCACAGCCCTCTCTGCCACCCTGCCTGTTTTCCAAGTCCCTCTTCTACTTTTAGCAATCTAGTGATTAGTGCAGGACACAAGGGTTTTGCGGCTGCTGCTCCCAAGAGATGGAAGGAAGAAAAGAAGGATTTCCTTTTCCAAACCTGTTGGTCTTCCAGATGTGCAGAGTGTCAGGGTCTGTGATCCCTCTCTTCTCTGCCTGTTCCTCTAGGAAGTCAAAGAAATACTTCACAGCCACCGGTGGTTTATCGTCTCGGATACTGAGAATGGCTTTGAACAAGTCATCCAGGAACTTCTGCAGTGTCCCCTGCAGGACAAGGACACAGTGGACCCTGGGAAGAGCAGCAGCACCCAAGCCCAGGAGAACAGCAGAGGGGCTGTGACTGCTGCACACCAGGGGAAACCCTCTGCTGCCAGTTGGTTAAGTCAGAAGAGAGAGGGGATGCCGAAGCAGGGAGAGAACTGTTTGTGGATAGCGATATAATAAACTCGCATTTGGGGTTAATTTCTTTTACCATAGAGAATTTCTTTCTTACTGCTGGGATCTCACATCTGTGCTTGGTCTGTACACCACAGACAGAGAAGACCAGAGACTGCTGGCCATCCCTGTGATCTTTGCTTCAGTGAGGCACCACGCTGGGATTAAAGATGGGCCGGATCTGACCTCAGATCACACAGACATTTCTCTTGCTCCCACAGCTGAGCATCTCCATCTCCTGTCCCAGCAGCATCTCTTTCTGGGGAGATGGTTTCAGGTCTCAGCTATGCATCTCAAGTCCTCAGGCAGCCAGAATCCCTTTTGTCTGCACAGACCCCAGTCCATCAACAAAGGGAGATCATGTGGGGCATCACACAGCAGCAAGGATGCACTGGGAAGCTGGAGAGACCCCGAGGAGCCTGACAGCCTCACTAAACATGCTCCAGCCATCCAGGAGAGGAGTCCCACTGCCTTTGGGGAGCAACCCGCCCTGCAGCGCTCCTTCCCTGGAGCAGGCTTCTCCCTACAGACCACAAACAATCCCACCTGCCAAGAACAGGGCAGCCCAGCTCCTACCTTGGTGGAGAGCAGCCGTGTCAGGTAGATCTCCGGAAGAACCTTCTTCCTATGGCTCTGTCTGTGGGACTTCTTATGTTCCACTGACTCGTCAGTTGGGAGAACCTGGTTCCAGAGAAAGCACATGGTCAGAGCACTCTTCCCTGAAAGCGTCCCACTAAATTTTCCTTTCAGCATAGAATTTCAACCACATATAAAATTCAATTAAAAAGCAGTTACTGTTTTATAAACATACCCTTATATGGCTTCAAAAAAGTGATCCATAATACTAATTTTTTATGACATTTGTTTCTCCTGTGCTCTTATTGCCTCTCTCACCCTAGATGAAGGAAATTAACCCATCCAACTTCCTCTGCATGCTAGCCTGCTTGCCTGCCCGGGCTGGGCTGCACCTCGGGCTCCCAGCAGCAGTGCACATGGCTTCTGCAGAAACCAGCTTTGCTTGGATTTGGAAAAAGCACAGTATGTAGGAATGCTGGCTTTTTTCAAAACAAGAATGAATATTCCACTGGTTAGGTCAGTGAATTATTCTCATTAATGACAAAGCAAGCAACTGACATCCATCTTGGCATTGTTTCACATGTGAACAGTTGGTTTCCCATCCCTTCTCCCTCCTTGCTCTGCATGTGTGTGTGAGCATGTGTGCTTCTACTTGAGCATGGAAATGCTTGCAGAGAAAAAAAACCTCAAACCAGGCTTTAAAATATTGTTGTTGTCCATAACACCTTTTTTTCATAACAGCTTTTAGCAGCATTTAGCACTTGGCACTTCCAGCACGGTGCAGCAGCAGGAACCCACGGACCTGCTCGGCCTGGGAAGCAGGCAGGATGCCAGGAGCCCCCAGCAGGTGACAGCTGAGGTGTCAGGATGCCACCACTGACACTGTGCCACGCTCTGACCTCGCCCCTGAGCTCTCTGTGGCTGCCAGCAGCTCGATCAGACACAGCAACTTCTCTGCCATCCTGGTAATTCTTTATCATGTCCCTCAGTTTATCTACAGATAAAGCTTATCGACAGATCACCATTCTGCACCTCTTTGAACCCTGCTGAAGAGAACGAATGAGCCCTGATGCAGCTTGTTCATCACATCTGGCACTACAGCCCGCAGACATAATTTAAGTTAATATCAGCAGCCCCCACATGCAGCCGTCATCCCTGCAGCCAGGAGAGGGATACTTACCAAGTGGAAGTACTTCTCAGTGTCCAAATCCTTCACTGTGAAAAAGAGAGACACGGTGGCTCAGTCAGGGGGCCCAAACCCACCTGAAATCCACCTCCACTGGTGACCTCCATGTCAAGGGGCATCTGAACCCCAGGAATCCCAACACCAAGCTGGTGTTCTCAACCACAAGTGATCTCAGCTCTTCTCCTCGTTTTGGGGTTGTTTATTGCATCATTGGGCTTGTGGCAAGTACCCTAGGAGGTACTTTAAGGGGGACCTGAGGTGTCCCAAGGGACGTTTCAAGAGGGCATGAGAGCAGGGTGAGCACAGGAGCACTCCTGCACCGTGACACTCTGCTGTGCCCTGCTGTGCCCCACACTCCCAGGATGATTCTGAGCCTCAGCATCAGGGCAGCTCAGTCCCAAGCAGCTCCTTGCCACAGCAGGCAAAGGACTCCTGGAGAGCCAGGCTCTCTGGAGGCAGCCTGGAAACAGGGTTTGAAATTCCTTGTTTAATGTGGATTTTTGTCTCACTTGGTCTGTTTTCACTCTGCACAGCCTGAAACCTAGAAATGCACTGGCATGGGACTGAATATTTGTAACTGGGAGGGAGAGGACTTTTTCAACCAAGTGATTTCAGATTCTTCCTTTTTCTCACTCTGTCAGCACAGATTGGATGCCAGCTCCCAGTGAGGGTGTGAGATGGAAGGTGCAAACACCTTGAGGGTTGGGAGAGCACCCTCCGCCCCACGAGGCAGAGGGAGGAGATTGGATAGCACATGTTTCGAGCCACCGCATCCACGGCGCCCAGAAACGGGGGCTGGCAGCGTCTTCCAGCATCCCCAGCCAGAAACAACCCTCTGACAATGCAAGCATTCCTGCCCAGTCATCAGCAGCAGGGAAGAGGAGTGAGATGTTACCTCTGCTCAGCGTGGTGTCCTTCTTGTCTGTCAAACTCATGGCCAGGGATGCCCCTTCAGGGATCTGTGGAGGAAGGGAAAGGCATGCATTGATAATAGGGGCCTTATCAGCGCCTCCCTGGTCCTGTGAACATCCCAGGAGCTGGGGGATGCTGGTCAATCATAGTTCTGCCACAAACATCCCCTGAACCTGCCCTGCCCTGCCCCTGTCCCCCATTATGTAGAAAGGGAATTTTCAATAAATTACAAGATAGTGAGGTTCTCAAACCCAATGGGAACTGGGCAAATACATGTATCTAAGGTACGCTTTTCGATGTCGACACCAGGTAATTTGAAAAGGAAGGAGAGTTTGGCTGTGCAGGTGCTGGTTTGCCATTCCCCAGGCAGGAGAAGGGCGTGGTGGCAGCCGTGGGGCAGGCGCAGGCGCTGTGCGCGGGGGCAGCGTGCCAGCAGCACGGCTGCTGCCCCGATAACCGCGCCAGGGAGCACTCAGCTCCACTTCTGTTTTCCAGGCACGGCTACACACCAGGGAGGATTACGCTTCCAGGCATAGCAGGGAATATGAAAATTGTTAAGTATTTCTGGTTTCATTTAATTTTAAATAGAAAAACAGTCAAGAAGACAATCTGATTCACCACGTTTCTTCATATTTTTGGCCTCACTTCCTCAATGGTATCCCCAGCCCCTGCTCTCAGAGCAGGCACTGACAGTTGTAGCTGCAATTTCAGCAGGAGTGCAGATCAAGAGCTCAGTGATACTAATCAGCCAGGCTGGTGGCCCTTGGGAATAAGAGCTTTTTCCCCCCCCCTTTCTGTTGTCAGTAATAACTTGTTTTGCATGAAGAGTGTTAATTAGTTTCTGTGTGTTGCAATATTAACGAGATTCTCGCCAGGGCAGATGTCTATTCCCTGGAAGCTCTCACGGAGCTATGGCAACCTCTCTGCTTGTTCCTGATGATCCCATTTTGGAGGGGAACCGCAGCTCGCCCTGGAGGCCAGGCAGGCTCCGAGGAGGCAGGGCTCCCCGAGGTGTCCTAGCTTTACCTTGTAATGTGCTAGCGTGTTGAGTTTCTTCCTGCCGTCCTCCACCACCGAGGTGTCATCGAGGTCCCGCAGGATGTAGCTGTCAGTGCTGGTGGCGAACCACTCTGAACAGAGAGAGGGGAGAAGTGAGGCCAGGGGGTCTGGGACTGGATAGCTGCCCTGATGTCTGCCCTCCTGCCCATGCTGCTTCACCCACTGCCCTGACAGGCACCAACAGCTGCTGCACAACTTCAGGTGCTTCACGTGTTTTTACAGAGTGCACCTGGTCCTTACCGAGGTCGACGTCTTCCACCCTTGGCCACTGGGAGTAGGGGACGTTCTTGCAGAAGGCCTCCAGAATTTTCTCTTTCACTTGACTCAGTGTGTCCGTGTCCATGGCTCTGACACTCAGGGAGTCCATCCCACAGCCTTGGAAGGAGACGTTGAGGTTCTGCCGGGAGAGGCTGTGTTAGGGACAACCTGCCTGGTTCTGCTGGCTCCCAAGAATGCTCGGAAGCTGCGGTGTCTGCACAGCTCTGGCTGCTGTGCCCTGGGCCCCGTGCTGATGAAAATCAGGCTGAACTAATGTGGCCCTTGATGCTTTACAGCATGAGAAGCACTGATTTACAGCCCCAGGGGCTGAGGGCTCTGTTGACCAAGCTGGGAGAACACGGGGAGCAACACAGCAGCCCCCTCCCATGTCGTCCTGGTAATGGGGTTTGACCACCACGAGGCAGGAGGAAGGGTCAGCCTACATTACCAGCCATGTCCTCAGTTACTTGGCTCCAGCTGGTGACTAACAGGACCACCAAAGCTCATTGCTCAGCCTCTGCTTGATGCAACGGGCCAAGCTCCACTGCTTAAACCAGCTCTACCAGCTCTAAGCCTGCTGCAGGATGGGTTTGCTGCAGTGCCTGGAGCCTTTGAGAGCTCCTGGACAGCAGGACAGGCAGCTGTGAGGGCCTACAGGCTGCCACAGATACCCACTTGGAGACCTAGCAGGCACAGCTACTGCCTGAGTTGCAGCCCAAAGCTGCAGGGCAAGGAGAGCAACTCTTTCTATAAGAAACCCTCTCCTCTTTTTGTCTGGATGCCTCCTCCTCTCACCAACTGTGCAGACCTAAATGCAGTGAGCATGGCATCTCCCTGTCACCCCAGCCCTGGGGAAGCCCCAGCACATGGCTACTCACCCTTGGCTTTGCCTCTATGTTCTCCCTCAGCAGCCACTCCTCGTTGAGGGTGTACCTGGCCTTCCCTGTGATGGCATCGATGGAGCCCTTGTTAATCTGCTGTTTGATGGCACAGATCAGCAGGAAGAAGGGCTCTCCAACTGTCTCCTGGGGAAAGGAAAGAAGACCAAGTCAGCAAACCGGACCTGGTTGTGACAGGTCCATCAGCAGCATGGCAGGGACAGGCTCTGTGTGGACAGTGAGGATGCCTCTGCACACCAGGGAGCAGGACTAGTCCACCCCAGGTGCTGCAAACACCTGGCGGGGACCACTGCCTCCCAAGTCCCACTTGCCTCTCTCTGAGGCTGCTCAGAAGTGTTCAGACTTGTGGCAACATGACAGCGCAGATGGGGAAGAGGACACCACAGCCAACAACAGCCGCAGGCCGTTTTGGGGATGCTGTAGCTGTCAGCATCAACACACCCCATCCAAGCCCTGCAGCAAGCACTGGAGCTGTGGAATGCCACCGATGGGCTGTGCCAGCCTGTGCTGTCTCAGGGGCAGAGCTGGGGTGCTGCTCAGAAGCCAGGGGCATATGCATGGCTGTGCTGAGCAGGGACGTGCACACATGATACTCAGCAAAATGCAAATGTGCATTAATTTACATGTGAATTACACAGGAACAGGGAGAATCTAGCATACGGTGCTACAGAGATGCATCCTGCAATCTGACAGGGTGCAGACTGTACAATATGCTGCACTCAGCGGGACAAGATAGGCCTGGTGTGCACAAAAATCCAAGAACAGAGATATTTGGGCACCCAGCTTTGTCATGAATGTGTCAGGCGAAGCCCTCATTTGCCACAGCCTGGTTTCCAGGAGAGTGAGCCCACAGCCTGGGCCTGTGGCTCTGGGAGCCAGCGTTCATACTTCTCATACCACAGCAGAGCCCTCATCACAGCAAAACAGAGGATCAAGGTCAACAAGCTGTTCCCATGTGACAGCAAGCAAACACACCATTTAACTCCTTACATTCATCAAACCTAAGTTCATGGGAGAGAGGTGAACTGTGGCACTCCTGCAGCAAGAACAAAAAATATAACAGGGAGCATCTATTTCTGACGTGATTCAGCTCCGCAGTTTAATGCCAAATTTCTGAGCCACTTCTGCCTGCTGCACTGATGTGCAAGGGAAACATAAGCTATTTTCTTAAGGAACTCTTCAGTGTTAGAGTACATCCCATTCTCCCTAATGTTCACGTTCAATTTCCTTCCAAAGAGGCAAGTGCAAGTTCTGCACATTTATGTATTCTGAGCCTCCCCCTGCACACACGGGCCTGCCATCTGAGAGCCTGTTCAAGACAACAGATACCCCACGGTTTTGATATTTCTCAGCTAGGAACTGCTAAATCCTGTTCAATCTGCTTCTTAATTAAAACTTGGTGATTCTTTTATTCTAATTGCCCTATAAAATTGCTAATTGCTGAAGCAATTAGTTCGATGTCAATTTGGATGCGCTGCATTTGGTGCGGTTGATGATAGGGTGATACAGCAGGGCTGTCAGTGGGCACATGCCGTCTGTGCCAGCAGGGCACTCACTTCCTTGTCAAGGGTAACTTCATGAATACTGGGAAGCTCCCTGGGTCTGCTGCAGGGGTTTAATGATTCCTGCAATGCTCCTATGAGCAGGCAGCACAAAATGGGCTCAGAGCAGGGCTGTGGGTGCCGGGATGCAGGAAGGAATGGCTTTCAGAATGTAGAGGAAGGTGTGGAGTCAGGAAGTGGAGAAGCTGAGTATTGCAAGGAGTGAAGAATGTGCAGAAGACACAAAGAGTTCATTTCAGAGAGAAAGGCAGAAGCAAGATATAACAAGGGGACAACACTGACATGGAGACCTCCTTGGGCTGCAGTATCACTGCCCTCATACTGCAAATTGCCAGACACCACTGGCTGGCCCTGCACACGGGCTCATCAGTCTCTGACGCTGGCCCTGCTACCAACAGGAACCCTGTTTGTGTCACATGTGAGCAGGGACAAACCTGAGGCTAAACTCAGAGCTGGGCTCTGCAGCCTTCCCATCCCGCCATGGGCAGCTCCAGCCACAGGGAGACTGCAGTGTCTCCAAAAACCTTGAAAAAGGACAAGTCCTACTGATATGGGAGCTCTTATGGGGTGAACTCAGCATGGGCTGCGCGGGTCAGGGCTGACCCTGCGGCACCTTGCTGCTCACTCGAGGCTGCCCTGGGAGCGGTGCAGCGCCTCGGGGGTCACTGCAGGGTGCACGGGCAGGATCTGCCCCGCCAGCCCACGGGGGACACGGCGACAGCGCTCCACTGCCAAGATGCTATTTCTGCTTGGCTTTTTGGCTTTCAGGCTCAGGAACTGTGGGATGTTATGGAAATCTGCAAAAGTGCTAATCAGACAGCGAATTTCAAAGCGGGGAAAGGAGGGCTGGCAGGCAGGGACTAGAGATAAAATGGCAAACTTGTGAAACCTCCAGCATTGTTCGGAAAACTCATCTGGAAAGGAATCAAAACTGTCTTTGGACTTGGCTAGTTAGGAGAAAAGAAGTTTAACCAGAAGAGATCAGTGCTGATTCAGGACAAAAAAATACTTAAAAAAACACAGTCTGGGGCCTTTTTTTCCTCCTATTGTGAATGTATTTTAATGAGACTTCATTTTCATTTTTGACTGAACTGTTATGGGCCCTTAAAGCCACCCAGGGCACTGAAATAACTGCAGTAATGGAAAGCACAGTTCAGGCTGGCAGGACTTGAACTGTTCCACGCACGCGGAGCGTGGGAGGGCTTCGTTTTTATATGCTTGGGAAAACAAAAAGGTTTAGAGCACAGACTGGGTTCACATGCTGCTGCCCTACTAACACAACTCTGACAAGTTATTATAGATGTCCTCCCAGGAACACACTACAGCCATGTCCAAAATGTTTTGGTGAGCCTAGGGTGGGAACAGCACAGAAAACAGCAGCTTATCCAAGTGCCTGCTAATTTTGGGACAATTATCTGTTTGCATTCTGTGAAGAACCCAACCTCCATCCCACATGCAAAACTTGGGTAAGCTTGGACCCAGACATAAAAGCCGAACTCCAGAACTCTACTTTTCCTTTAACTCCCCAACTCTGTTGGGAGCCAGGCACAATGGTGCCACGGTAGCTCATGGAGAAAGCTTTCTTTTAAGGCTTTTTCCACCAAAACTGTAGCACAAAGTAGAGACGTGGACCATTTCAGTTCTGCAGCCACAGAGTTCTGCACTGATTGTGCAAATACTGCGAGTTACCTCTGAGTCCCCGTGCCCTGCAGCAAGCCCTGCCAGCTCATCCCAACCCCTCACACACTGAGCCAGCCCCTGCCAGAGGGCTCCATCGCCTTCAGGTGCCCTCCACATGTGCAGGCCACGAATGCCTGTGGCCAGCAGCTTTTTCCCAGCTGAAGACAGCTCCTTCAAATCATTTTCCCCCAAAACACAAATGGACGGGCTGTTAGGCAGAGCATTAATGCGAAACAAATGTTTTGAGCATGTAGCGTTGACTTACAAGGGAAAATACAAGCACTTGGAATTTTTCCACTGCACAACGGCAGGGACTTTCACAGCAGCTGTTTCAAATAGACATTGTGATTAATGGGGATAATTCAGGAATGAAAACCAGGCCCATCATCACATGTCTGACAGAGCAGTGCTACAGGCAGGCAGGCAAGCCTTCTTTTTAACCAAGAAATGCCTCTCCGAAGGCAGCAGAGTTTGATCCTTACGAACGCAAGGCACATGGGAGGCCTTTGGCTATCACTACCATTTAAATCACAGCCCTGAGCTGACACACCAGCCGTGTGGAAGGAGGTGCTGTCTGTTCCACCACAGCAGCTCCATCCTTGTTTGTGTGGTGGGGAAGATGCCAGCTCTGCTGATCTGGATCAAGCTCCTGTCCCTTTGCACAGCTGGGCTTGTGTCACCTGGGACAAATTTTCTCTCCAGACACTCCTGTCTGATCAATTATTTTCCCTTTCTGTATTTCAGTGTCACCTTTGATCCCACCCTCACTGTGGAGCATGTGAGATAGCAGAGTCTCCTGGAAATCACCTTCATCGTGCATTTGCTTTCAGAGATGGAAAGAGGCTGCAGCAATGCTCTGCACTGCCACGGCTTCAGGCTGGACACGGGAGGCCTGGAGGGGACTGCAAACCCAGTGTGTAGCCTTAGCCCCTGCCAAGAACCCGCTGCAGGTGGATGGAAATGCACATTCAGCCAGCAGCCCAGCAGCTTTGCAGAGGACCCAGTCACCTCACAGGACCTCACAGTCCTGCTCCCACCATACCCTGTTCTCATCTCCCTCTGTGGGCAGGGGAAGCCAGCTCACAGCCCACAGCAGCACTGCCCAGCCCTGGGGCTGGCCACAGCCCCCCGGGGATGGCCACAGCCCCTCAGGGATGGCCACAGCCCCCCGGGGATGGCCACAGCCCCTCAGGGATGGCCACAGCCCCTGGGGATGGCCACAGCCCTCCTGGGATGGCCACAGCCCCCCGGGGATGGCCACAGCCCTCTGGGGATGGCCACAGCCCCCCGGGGATGGCCACAGCCCTCCTGGGATGGCCACAGCCCCCCGGGGATGGCCACAGCCCTCCTGGGATGGCCACAGCCCTCCTGGGATGGCCACAGCCCCCCGGGGATGGCCACAGCCCCCCGGCCCCAGACCAGCCTGCAGGAATGGGCAGCTCCCACCCAGTGCTGCGTGTGGAGCCCCTTGCCATTAGTGAGCCGTGTAATGTGCTCAAGCCTTCAGGCCACGTGATAAGGCTCCACTTTCCTCTTTTTCTTTTTTCCCTGAGAAAGCCTTCTTGCACAATGTCCATTTTTAGCACAAGCTGGAGCTGGATCAGATGCCTCACATGTGGTCTCCCCTCCCCAAAAGAGAAAATCAGCACTTTTTTTTCTCCAGTGGTTAACTACAGACACAAAATCTGAAGATTAAAAAAAATTTTACTGATTTCCTCTTTTCTATCCTTACAGGCTGGATAGCTGGGCTACACTGGCACAGTCATCCTCATCCAGTCCTGTAACTGTTCTTTTATTAGACTGGCTAACTGTGTCGGCTAAAATGAAAGATTGTGAACTACAAAACCACTGGCTTTAGGACAAAAAGTGATCATCTGGGATCAGAAGACATCACAATATGTATGAAGACAATACAGAACTACCTCTGCGGATGTAGACAACACTTTGGGAAAAGAGATTTTTTCAAAGGCTTTTTCAAGGCTCTTCCCGTGGGTATAATGGGGTATCCTCCAATTAACTGCTGTGGAATCAATTAAGTTATTGCTCAATTCTTCTGGGGAATTCCAAACAGAACTGGCAAATGCTGGAGATAAAGCACTGAGCAGATGGACTGCTGATGGCTCTGAGATGCCAAACATTTTCCTGCTCATTACTGAGAGAAGACCGTCAGCCTTCTGGGACAGACACCCCACCTCTCCTGCTCAGATTTGTGCAGAACCACGAGGATGCCTCTGCATAAGAGGCCCCACACACCAATGGGCACCGACACAGAGCAGCCCCTGCCGTGGTGCCCTCACCCCTCTGTGGCTCCCGAGGCAGACGCTGCCTGGTCAGCATGGCTGTGCCAGCTGGTCACAGGAACAAGACATGACAGGTGGGCCCCAAAACCTCCAGCCACTCTGGTTATTTTTCAGCTCCCCTATGGCTCTTCTCAAGCACAGTGAAAATGCTGATCCGTGCTCTGGGCTGCCATGAAGACTAAGCTCACCAAAATCCTGGGCAGAAGTGGAGAAGCAGCTGAACTTCAGGTTGCTTTCCTACACCTGAATCATTCAGTTTGCCAAGTGTTAGTGACCATTTGAGTGGCACTGCTAGCAAGTGTCAGGTCCTAGGCTGCCCCCGCATCCCTCATCCCTGCTGCACACAGAGGTGACCCTGCACCACCACAGCAGGGACTGGCTCTCTTACTCTGAGATAGCTGTACATGCAGATGGACATCCAGTTGGTGAGCATCTTCTCCACCACAGATTCTGTCCTCCTCAGCATAAGCTTGGGGTTTTTGGAAGCTGAAGCATCTATTAGATCCACCAAGAGGTCCTTCATGATGCTGGTGTAATACTCCAGTTTCCCATGCAATGCAATAGTAAGCAGGGAGGCCAGGTTACACCTGAAACACAGAATGATACAGGACTCAAGCCCCAGTCCAACGAGGCTGAAGTGCTGACTGGCACTAAAATACCCAACACACAAAGGCAGTCTTTCAGACAATTTTCATGAGCCTTCTTAATGGTGTTACAAGTTCCAACCCTCCTTCAGTGCTGCAGGACCTCAGGTCAGCTTGCACACTCTTACTGGTAAGCCAAATCAGTGAGTGCTCTTCAGGGTTTATGGCCCCCCATCTCTAGCAGAAATGTGTAGGCAAGTGTGACTCAACCATCCACTGAAACACACAGTCCCAGACACGTCTTTGGTTCTGAAGCTTGTACCTGTCTCTGACAGCAAAGTCCTTCTGTTGCTCGAGAGCATGGACAAATATGATGAGAAAGTGCTTGTTGTTGAGTAAGGTGGAGAACAGAGAAATTCCTTCTTCCATGTTGGGTCTGCAGTTCTCAGGGATCTGAACAAAAATTTAGAAAGCAGACTAAGAAAACCCTGCTTGCTGTTTTCCTCCACATTTTATCCCTCCTGATGGCAGGGACACCCCTACTGAGCACAGAGACACTAAGTAGAAGAGCCCTTCTTCCCTCTGCCTGACACAGCCAGCAGCTTTGCTGGCAAGGAACACCAGCTGGGTCAGTGGCAGTGGCCATTCCATTCTGCTCAGCACTCCTGAGGATACCCGGAGCACTGTGGCCAGTTTGGGGCTCCCCACTACGAGACAGATGGAGCAAGTGCAGCTGAGGGCTAACAAAACAATCAGTGGATGTACAAGGAGAGGTGAAGAGGGCTGGGTTTGGTCAGCTTTCAGAAGCTCTAGAGGGAGACCTTACTGCAGCCTCAGGGTTACAGAGCCAGGAAGGATCCCAGGCCAGCGCCTCTCCACGCAAGAGCAGATTCACAGATCTGCCTTCTTCAGCCAGCCAAAGCTGAGCTGTGCTGGTCTGTGTTAATGGTTAGCAAGACCCAAAAGTGTTTCTCCTGTTAGTGGGTTACTCACCTTCCACTCCCCCACCAGGAGTGGATGTGTTTCCTGGACCTGGGAGCCCACCTGTGAGCTGGGCTGCTGGGATGGCAGGATGTAGCACTCCTCGTAGAGAGAGGAACACTGGAACCAAGCACAGGGTTAGGGGAGGGCACCTGTGTGCTGTGCACCTCAGGGGAATAAGATGGGGAGACATGCCACTGGGACTAAAGCCACCCATTCCAAAGACATGCACGGGGCTGGCTTATGGAGCCTTGAAACCCTTTGCAAGAGCCTCCTGAATGAGCAAACACCACAAGGATGGGGGGAGGCAGACGTCTGCTCAGACGCAAGGCTGTGAGGGCAGGGAGACCGCAAATAGAGTAATGTGACAGCTAGAAAACTCTCAGGAGAGAAAGCTTTACAGAAGACTATATCAAAATAGAGGAGTTCTGGGTGTTTCAACATATGTAACTTTTAAAACAGATGGGATAAATGTTTAAATATCTAGCATTCATATACCAGCCTGAATCTTAAAGCCTCTAGTGTGCAGAGAAATGGAGACTGGGTAACTGCAAAACCTGAGTAATAGCTACTAATGAAACACTCTGCAGTCATAAATCATCATCTCAGTCCTCAGCACTGACACACAACTGCCTCGGGGGTGAAATACAGCCGCAGTGAAGGGCACACAGCCACACGGCGGAGCGGGAATGACGGCACCAGCCCGTCTGCTGCAGGACTCCGGGCAGACAGACTGGGACTGGGTGCCCAAGGGACATCTTACTGGGAGCACCACACACCCAACCTTGGACAGGGAGGAAGGGAGAGACAGAGACATCCAAAGAACTCCCGAGGACTGGCCGAGCTGCTGGCAATGCTTGGGGGCACCCTGCATGGGACAAAAAGCCCCTCTCCTGATTGCCAATTCACCCTTCAGCCTCTGCTGAATGGAGTGGGGTGACACTGGAGCCCTTAGGAGGAGACCCCAGCACTCTGCTTGTGTGAGAGCTCTTTCAGAGGAGGTGTGCAATGGCCCCAAACAGGCAAGCCAGAGCAACTCCTGGGACAGTTGCCGCCAGCTTCTGTCATGTGCGAGCAAGCTCGATCTTGTATGACACCCCAGGAGGTGCAGCTCCACTTTTGATGATAATTAAGGTTGAAGTATGTGACAAGTAAATACATAACAGTGGAATGATTTTGTGACACTGTAGAAGCCCTTTAGCAGAGCCCTAAACTGGGTGGGACACATCTGGGAGCAATCAGGTGCCCGTGACACGCGCTGTCTCCTTACTTTGGGGAAGAATGTCCTGGTGACAAAGTGCTTGTACTCCAGGAAGGGGATCCCCTGGCTGCGGTTTAGCTCCTTGGTCAGGTCTGTCATGTCTGTCTGCAGCTCTGCAAAACCTTACACAAAGAGACCCACAGATGGTGAGAGCCCAGTCCTCCACCAGCCAAGAGAGGCTGGCACTGGAAAGCACGGCACGTCCCATCTCTGCCCCTCACGCCGTGCCTTGCGGGGGCTGAAGCTGTTAGCTCTGAGCAGCACATTCCCATCGGGGTTTAACCATCGGACTGTGCACCTTGCCCCAGCTTGGCAGAGCATTCTCTGCCCCAGGAGCCCCAGTGCCCTCAGGACAGGACAGCTGATGTGGCAGAATCGTGGACCGTGGGATGGTGGGTGCCAACACCTGGAATACTTCTCCCATTGCTCTACGAGGAGCATGCTGTGTTTCTGTTGCGCCCAAGAGGAAAGCACACTGAAGGTTAGCATGACCTTCAAGTAACCCTCTGACACAGCCAAGGGCCATTAACCCCAGGGCAGAGAAGCTGGTGGCACTGGAGATCAGTGGGTTGCCCAAGCCAGGCACCAGGACTGTGGCAGGGCCACACTTCAGCCACTGAGCCTCCTCATTCCCAAACCCTGTCAAAACTCACAGGCAATCACAGAAATTCTCCCACAAATAGTTCTATAAACTTCTACACTGCACAAGGTGAAATGCTTCAAGTCTGCTAACCTGACATCTCGCTCCTAGTCACAGTTCCTCAGCCCCCAGACAGTGACTTACCTTTGCGGATTTCCTCCCGGATCTGTGACTCCATCTCCTCCATCTGGAGCAGGGTTTTCTGCCAGTAGCGCTCAGCTCTGCGGCTCTTTGTGCAGAACACAAAGAGAGCTGGAAAAGAGGAAGAGAATGAGCCTTTTGGACCCGGGCTTAGGAGCAGCTGCAGCTGAGATCAGAGCAGTTTTCTCTGACACAAGTGCAGAAAGCTAAACCCGGAGTTGGTTTCACACCTACCACCAGACTGGTATCTGCTCAGGCAGTTGTCAATTATTTGTAAATAAGTAGAACCAGCTGGAATTTAATGATCGTGCTGTAACTGTCATCTTCAATTTAGGTCTGGGCTGTCTGTATTCAGCTTAACTGTGTATTCATGTGTTCCAGCTGATTAATGAATACAGAATTGAGGATGTTTACCACCTGTATACACTGTTCATATCTGACAGTCTTCCCATTCCTGCAGAAATATGTTTCTAATGATGGGTGATGCATCTAGTAAATAGGGTGCATTAGAGCCTTTGTTAAAAATAAATTAGAACCTTAGTCTAAAGCCCTCATTTGCTGTGGGCTGGCAGGTTTCTTGCTGCATAGTCATTCTGGGCATGTGATGAGCAGGGACCCTAGCCCAAGGACAAAGGTGTGCAGCACAGCTTCCAGCCAGGTATATACACCAATGTGCTTGCTTCAGATTTGCAGCTAAGGACGCTGGCTCTGCTCTTCCTACTCAGCCAGGCACCTGCCACTGCTTGTTCCTGATGACAGGATCTCGGCCTAAGAGCGCCTTTAGAATGGTCTGGGACAATCATGCCTCTGACCAAGATCAGTTTCTCACATCCTTCTTTATTTTGTTCTATAGTAACTACTGAGTATTTGGGGAAGAGGGTAACTTTATAACTATCACAGTTCAAGTAACAGAGTTGAGCTGTGGATTCAGCCAGGAAAAGCTCTGTGCTGCAGGGAGCTGTGCTCCTGGTACGAGCTGTGTGCCATACCTGCTGCACCCAGCCTAGCTTCAGGTACTGCACAACTGCAGCACTCAGAGCTCAGGCCTCCCCATGCAGAGAGAAAAACCTTGCCACAGCCTGGCAACACGTTGTTCTTTCCCTTACCTACAACAGAGAGGACCAGCAGGATGCTGCAGATAACGATGGAGACAATGATCGCGGTTTCTCCTCCCCCAAGGTGCAGCATGGCAATTGTGTAGTTGAACTTTCCAACTTGGATCTGAGGAAGGAGAAGGAGGCAGGAAAAGCAGGAGCTGAGCAGGAGGTTGCCAAAGGGCTGGGAGCAGGGAGGGACACAGGGCAGCACCCAGCAGACCTTCACCCGAGGACTCTGAGCGGGCTGGCACAGCCTCCCAGGCTCGCAGGGAGGGAGGCCGGGCTGTGCCTTTCACTGCCAGACCCTGGGCACTCTGTGTGTCTCCAGGGAGCCCAGTTCCCTTCCTGAGCTCTGGGGGATGCCAAGGCCACTCCCAGCAGGCTGTGATGCTGCAGTGGCGCCCATCCCAGCGCCAGCACAGGGCTGTGGTGGCAGAACTGCAGGCCCCATGGCCCCACGGCACCTGCCCCAGAAGAGACAGCCCTTTCCTAGAGAGCCCATGGCACTGTACAAGGCTGCCTGTGCTGCTCTGACTGGAAAATCACTCCATTAATCATCAGCTTCTTTACGGCTCTGAACAGCCTTTGGAGCCCTGCTGCACTCGCCTTTCTCCTCTCCTGGAACGCCTGCCACCCAGAAGAAGTAGGGTTAAGAAACTTTAAAGTCCTTGAAATACAAATAAACTAAGGGAATAAAAATAAACGAGACCATAGACGAGTAATGATCTTGTGGCTAAAGCAGTGAAAGGGGTGTCAGAAGGTGCTGGCTCTGCTCCCAGCCTGTACTGCTTGTGACAACAAGCACAAACCACTAGAGCTCAGTCCTTGGGTCTCCTGATCTCCAGAAGGGAAGAGGCCAGCACACATCACAGGCTGGCGAGTTACTGGGTGCCGTTTACAAACAGCTCTTTGGGCCCTTGGGATGAAAGGATTCCACAGTATCATCTGATAAGGAAAACTCATGACCACACAAGGCTTTCGCTTCTGGAAATGTGAGTTTCACTTCTCCCAAGGAACGAGAAGTGAGAGAAACTTGAGAAAAAAACCCTTGAAATTAGGTAGGGAAGAGCTCCAATAATCTTATGATTTTGATTAATCAAATGATTAATCAAAAATCAAAAATGATTAATCAAAAATCAAAAAAAAGATTAATCAAAATTAATCTTGATTTCCTGTGTCATGGAACACCTCTGGGAAAGATGCCCACTGGGGTGAAATTCCAGCAGCTCTCAGCCACTGGACCAAAAGCTGTCCCACAAGCAGGATCTCCCCACCACCTCCACCACCAGACACCCAGCTCCATCCCGAGGGAAATTCAGCCCTAGCTCTGGGAGCATTGGTGAGGGCATGGCTGCAGGCACTGAGAGCTTTGGTCTCTACCCTGGCACTTTGCCCAAGAGCCACGGTGCTGGCCAGGCACAGGAGCCACACTGCAAGAGCACCTGGGTAGGTTTACTCAGCACCTGCACAGCCACATGCCCAGCCTCAGGATCTCCACTTTTTCCCTCTGAAATGCTGCAATGAGGCAGCTCCTTGAGGTGTTTTGAGTATTTTTTCCCTCACCAGCTCAGCCTTTTGCATTTTTATGTTTGGGCCTGAATGTCTTGACAAGTCTCTCTTGTGTAGCTGGACAGCTCTACTCAACACCCAGTGTGACCCAGGCAAGGCCCTGATGCCTGCCCTGTGCCACAAAGCCATTTCTCACGTGTGATAAAGCAGCACCACTCATGGAATGGCTGGCAGGCAAGGGCCCCAGCCATGCCTGTAGGTTTAGTAAGGGTGCACAGGTATGAATATAAGCAGATTAATTAGCTGCACTTTCATTGCTGGTGCACTCTGAACACCCTTGTGATATTTAGGGCTGGGTATCACTCTCCTGCTTCCTGGGGACTTGCCGTGGTTCGTTAATGTCACATCAAGACTAGCAAACTCAAAAATTCCTTTTCTTCCACAAAGGAATTCCCCTGTTTCTCAGTTCTTACAAAAAAAAAAAAATTAAATTACCCTGTCTAAAATTTCTGTTAAGATGACTCAAAAAATTCTGTTACTTCTGCATTTCCATGTTTCCAGTTTGCAACAGAATTTCATACACGTCATATTGTTGGCAGTAAACTGGACAGTCCTGTCGGTGAGTTGGTAGTGCATCGTGCCTTTCTCCTGGGCAGCCCAGCTCCAGAGCTCTGCAGCTCCCTGCAGCTCTCCCTGCCCTCCCTGCCCATGCCTCAGGCTCCCATCCATCCCCTGCCCACACTCGGACTGCGGGAGGGTAGCGGGGTCTCCACGGAGGTGGAGGCATTTCTCTCCAGACACAAAGAGCCAAGGTCACTTCCCTGCGTGGCCACGGGCTGTATATGACATGAGGGAAACTGAGGCAAGCACAGCAGCTCAGTCCAGCCCTCTGGAAAACAGGACAGTAACAAAGTGTGGGCATTTGCAGACACAAAGAGAAACAGCAGCCCTGAACCCTGAACTCTGCAGTGAGAGGCAGCAGCCTTTGAAGCCCTGAGTGCTGCTGTCACCCTCCTGGTCACGCTGCAGGGACCCAGCAGGGGCCCAGCTGGGTGAAGGCTGGGCCCTCGTGGCCACTCGCAGCCCTTCTGCTGGGGGGAGCAGAGCCGATGGCTTAAAGCTGCAAGGAAATCCCCAAACACATCTCATGAGGAGCAGGAGATCAGTGCAGGTGACAAAACCTCTCATGCCTGACACCTCAGTGTGCCGCTCAGGGCTGAGCAGCCTCCCGGGCACGGTGCTGGAGCCCAGCGGGCAGTGCCGGTGCCCAGGGCCTGGAGCAGCCTCACCACGGCTGGGGCAGCCCCGGGCCAGCCCTGCAGCCCCCTGACAGCACGGCGTGCTTTGGGCACCGTCCCCTGGGCAGCCCCCCCAGGGCCAGCAGGGGTGAGCTGGAGCTGGCAGGGACGGCGGGCGGGCAGCGGGACCCCCTGCCCGCGCAGCACTCACCGTCACCGGCAGCTGCCTCTCCGAGGAGCTCAGCGACTCGTTGATGGAGCAGTGGATGACTTTGTCTGAAACAATCTGGATCTCACACGAGATCAGGCCGATTTTCACCTGGTATTCATTGCTCTCCAGGCCCAGGCTGTCAGGCTCTTTCTAAAGGCAGGAAAAAAATCAGGATGTCAGGCTGCAGCATAGCAGTTAGAATTGCAATCGATCTTCCTGCTTGACTTTCCATAGTCCCTGCTGTTTTGCAGACCTGGGAAGACTCCCTCACCAAGGACATTTTTCCAGCACTCCACAGGAAAGCCAAAACCAGGCCATTCCCCATTTTCCTGTTTCCCATTCTTCACTCAGCATGGGGCATAGGATGAACAAGCCCCTCATGCAACCTGGAAAATCTGCTTTTGATCGGGCCTGCTGTGCATGGAAGATAAGGATGTAAGCACCCATCTGGGAGGGGGGAAGGATGTACAGTGGAGGGAACGGCCAGGGAATGCGCCTGCAAAGCCTGAGAAAGGGGGAGCACATTTCTGGAGCACGTTGCAAACCATTAGGATATCCGGCAGCAAACAATGGCCTTTGAATTACTATTGCTCATTGTCCAGGCCAATCAGCTCCTGCACCCCAACTTCCTTGTGAGCTGAGCTGAATTCAGCAGCCAAAAGAGAAGAATGAATGATCTGTTTCTGCAGGAATAAACACCTATTGTCAGCCCCTTCTGCAGCACCTGCCTGGTTTCAGGCCAGGGCATTGTTGTTCTTTTCCACACGTCCAGTATTTCATTTAGCCCCTTGCTACTGCACCCTCCCCAGGCAGTTCTCTGGCATCATGCCTCAGAAGGCATCCCCAGGCCAGGCTGCATTTCCTGGGGTGGAGAGATGCAGAAGCTGCAGGCTGAGCCAAAATCACCTGCTCCTGCCTCTCCAGTTCCCATCCGCCCCCTTCTCTGTCTGTGTCTGTGGACACTGTGCTGGTCCTCAGGACTGAGGAGCTGCCCAGGGTGGACATGGCAGCACGCAGAGAGAAGCAGAGCTGTAACAACCACCCTCTTACATGTATGACCAGAGTTAAGGGCTCGCCAGGATGGTGCTTGATCCACTTCTCCTTCTTGGCTGTGGAGAACTGGGGGTCAGCGTAGTAGCCCAGGCTGAATTTGCTGATGTGCAGGGCCTCCTCGGGGTACACCTCCTCATCCAGAGCCGAGCGCTCGTCCGTGTAGAGGCGCCCGTTGAGGTAGAAATCCACGGGGGCTGGCTTGCTCCCCACGGTGACGTTGGAGGCAGCGGGAGAGGGGCAGGTGATGGCCGTGTCAGTGTGCACCTTACAGCGCTGGAAGCAGGAGAGTGAGCACGTCAGAACCCCGCAGCAGCGCGCTCCCAGCCCACCCTGAGGCACGGGCCCAGGCCCCCCTGCACAGCTGCTGGCAGCAGGCACGCAGCCCTGCTGCAGCACCGGGCCACGCCACCCACCGTGTGCTCCCTGCCGATGCCACGGACAGCCATGGACACGTTCTGCACCAGCCCAAAGCCTCTTCCTTCCAGCGTGATGATCCTGCCCCCGCTGTGAGAAGGGAAGAAAGAGAGGGTGACTGCAGAGGACAGTGCAGCAGTGGAATGTGAGGGCTGCATCTTCCTCCTGTCATTTTCTCAGAGATGCTTCCAAGTTGCTTGAGCAGAAAATGTGACCCAACAGCCAGTCTTCTTCCTACTTACAGCAGAAGTAGGAAGCTACCTACACAGCTACCACAATGTCATGGAAGAAAGGAGGAAAGGAGGAGTAGATGCTCTGGTGGAAAGGGGAGAGCCTCTTCCAGCATCAGTGAGCTGTTTCCCTTACTCCCACTGTCCAGAAGAGCAGCCTCTGCACGCCAGGGTATGCAGCAGGCATCCTGGCCACTGGCCATGTAAGTGACCTGTAAAGTGATGGCCAGGACACATCCCCTGCCCCTGCCCCTGCCCCTGCCCTGCAGCAACCCACACAGAACTGTGAGACTTGGAGAGGGAAATGTCCCTCATCCTGCTTCTTCCAGGAACCTGTGATTTAGATCAAAATGTGAAAATTGCTGTGTTTTGAATCTGCCTGGGGGGAATGCAACACATGAGCTTCTCACTGTGCAGTCAACTAACAAGAATAATGAGCAGCCCCAGTGTGCACAAGGCAGAGCATTGGCTGGAGAACCATCACCACTCATCTGCACCCTAGATCAACCTTCCCCCTATCACACTGGACTTGTTTGGAGCATTTGCCAGGGAACAGGCAAGACTCACAAATCCTGTTATCTGAAGAGCACTCCAGGCACAGTGACTTTGGGCATGAGGCCCCAGGGTTCTCTGAAGCCTGGGGATATCACTAGGAAGTTATGATCCAAGTTTCTGACTAGCCTGTCACATCTGCAGACTAGTGTACAACTTTTGCATTGGTTTAGACTTTGGTTATATGGATTATTTTTTCAATGTGGTAAGAGAAATCAGACCCAGCTAAATTTTTACACAAGTTATTGGCACCTCATGGTCAATAGCCCAGCAATGTGCTGAAGCAGTCAGACTGCACGAGCCATGCCAGAGGCTGGAGAGAGCCTGCAGTTACCATCCCCGTTCTCTGAAATTTGGGAACGGCTCTAAGTACCAAGGAAGCAGACCAAGGTGACTGAGAAATAGCCCAGTGGTTTCCTTTGTGACTACAGGCAGGACATTCTTCCCTTGTCTCTTTTTAGACACTGCTCTCGCCACTCAGCAGTTGGAAGCCTGGCTGAGTCATGGCTCTGCCTTTCCCCTGACATGCCCACAGCCTGCAGCCCTGGCATTGTGCTTGAGAACAGAGAGGCAGCTTTGTTCCAAGAGGGTCAGACCACCAGAGCCTGCTCCTGCTCGCCCCGGCCACGCTGCTTTCAGCCATGTCCTGCGGCACAGCCGCTGCCCTCCCAGATTTCCTAGTCAGCCCTGGGTATTTTAGGCTCATAGGTGAGGAGGGTGGTATTTCACCACGGTATCCAAAGGAACAGAAGTCTGAGAACTCCACAGAGATGTGAAACTAAAAGCAAAACACTTTAAAAATTAAATACTGTGACCTCGGGGAAGGTTGAAATCCAAAATTACAAATCTCATCTTATCCTCCAGCAGTTTTACTACCAAGAAAAATCCTCAGGGTCTCATAGAGCCCCCAGCTGGGCCTTCCCAAAGCACTCACCAGGTGTGTACAGTATCGTTACCAAGGGTGACATTTTTCCACTCATAAATGCATCAAAACAAACTATGGACAGTCCTGGTGTGTGAGACCTCTTCTACTCCCGTGCTGGAGTCACCCTGGAGCACCCCAAGAGCAAGCTAAGGCACCCTCTATACCCGTCCAGCCCAGGGCTGAGAAGCCCCTTTGTCCTGGCAGGACCCTCTCCCCACCCTCCCTTTCACGGGCTGCCTCAGTTAGAGCAGCATCTCACCTGATCTGGCTCTTTTTGGGGTTGATGTCTGATATTACTGGGTTCTTCTCATATTTGAAAGTGATGTTGTGGCTGGCACAAGACCTGTTCTCGAACTGCACGCAGACGGGCACAGCCGTGGTGAGCTCCAGGGCGGGCATGGTGCAGGTGATGGTGCTGTCGGTGCGGCTGCGAGAGGACAGAGGGGTGAGCTGCAGGGAGCCACGGGCTGGAGCCTGGCCTGAGCACCCTGACAGGCAGGTGCCAGCCACAGATGACAAGGCGCTTCCAGTCACGTGCCAACCAGCTGTTCCTCCAGGCCTGCTAGGGGCAGCTCCCAGCTCCTGGCTGCTGGGCCGTTCCCCGCGCACACAGAGGGGAAGGGCGGGAAGGGGGATGCCATGCCTGCCTGCAGTGGTGCCCCCCATCAAAACCCTGGCTCTGCCTGACTTCTTGGGGGACAATACCAATCTTCCTAATGCTCTGGCTCTCATCACTGCTCCAGTGCCAGCCCCCAGCCCTGCTCCCACCTGAGGTCCGTGCACTGCTTGGAGGAGTTGATGAGGACTCGGAGCTCTGAGCCGACATCCAGCCTGCTGCCTCTGATGGTCACTCTTGTTCCTCCTGCCTTCGGGCCATTCAGAGGAGCTATGGACTGCACCACGGGAAGCTAAAAACAAAGGGGAAATCTGTTTTCTAGCCTGGTAAATCTGCAGCTGGATATTCCACGCTGTACATGGGAATTGATTCAGAACTTTGAGTGAGAGTCCAGCACTGTGAGGCTCAAACAGCAGCACAGCAAAAGCTTTTGCTGGCAAGGTTTCAGAAAAAGAGAAGTGATACAAATGCTAAGGAGTAAGATCATATAAAACCTCTGTGACTCTCAGTGGTCCCTAAGTACTCACTGTAAATGAAACACAGGGCCAAAGGGAGCCCAGGATCCCACCATTCCCTTCAGATTTCCAGCAGAAGGTCCAGAGACAGTGACAGCACAAGGTCCATCAATAAAAGGAAATTTCTCACTCATTCCCTCCCTCACCATCTCAGCCCTTCTACATCCATGTCCTCCTAAATGCAAGGATAATGTTAAAGCCCCACTGGACGATGGACTTGAGATTGGTAAAATGGCCACCTGGGTTTAGATAATTGAATATCGGACCCCTGCTAAGGAAGCTTCAAATCTGCATCTCTAGAGGCAACAGGAACTGAGGGGGAAGTTACTTTGCCTCTTGCCATTTGCAGCATAAATTAGCGTGTATGTTATCTGTGTTTGCAGCCCCTGGAAATCTTCCTGAGATTCATGAGCTGGAGGCTTTGATAACTCACGTGGCGCTGAGCCCTCCTGTCTGCTCACAGACACCCCAGGAGAGGCTGCTGGCAACATCCCTGCTCCATTTGAGCAGGACAGCCAGGGCAGAGCAAATCATGATCTCGAGACCCTGCCATAGGGCACTGGTGACTCCCTCTCAGACAGACCCACGGGGGCTGGCCCCGCTCACCCCCAGCCCGTCCCTTGCTCGTGCAGAGCAGACCCTCGCAGGCGGGCAGTGGAGTGCAGGCTGAGCCTGCTGTTAATGCCTTGCCTGGCAGTCTCTGCCACGCAAACCTGTGTGTTAACATCTACCCTTGCCCGTGTCCTACACTCAGATGGCTTTGCTCCTCTACTGCCATTTCCCCTCTCAGTTCTGACCGTCACCCATTTCCACCAGATCTGTTTTGCTAATTTCTATTTCTCTGGTGTCTGCAGGCAGCTGTCTCCTGGCCTTGGCCCTTAACCCACATATTCATAAGTACAGCTACAGCATCAGCAGAGAGGATTATTCCTGTTCCCCAAAGCCCTTCCCCTTAGCCAGAGCCAGGGGCTGCTGCTCTTGGTGCACTGCCAGCACCAATCACCTCCATCGCAGCTTTGGCAAATCCAGCTCATCCACAGCCTGCTGGATGTCCTGAAGAAGCCTCTCCCTCCTCCTCAGTACAATTACAGCTGAATTCTGTCTCTTCTAGGCATGTATAATGGGGACTTTGAAAGATGTAGTACACAAACAATATCTGGTATTTCATGCAGTACCTTCTTTGGAAGGGCAGTTCTGAAAGGCTTTTAAACTTTTCCAGGCAAACTCTACCAGTGCCCAAGCTCAGGTCTCACCAAGATCTGCCTTGCATGGTATAGGCAGATCCATTTGCATGCCATCAGATGGGAGAGGAGAACCAAGAAAACAAGAGTGTTGCTTGGTCTGCACATGGCGTGACAGCTCCTTTCAGTGTGACACACCTCCATGATGCAGTGTCCCTCCCCAACACGTGCACAAGGCAGGGCACTCCCTCATATCTGCTCCAAGCTTTGCTAAGACAAACAAGACAGACAGACAGACAGCTGTTTTCTACTGTGCCTCCCAAGCAGGACCGGCTCCTCTCCCACTCCAGGGAGGAGCCTGCTCCCTGAGCTTGCCCAGGAGCTGCTGGCACAGCGCTGCCATGGACCCAGGCTGAGGTCAGGGCCTGGCTTTGTTCGGCATTGGTGCTTCCACAGGTGTTTCCTGAGAGGCTTTTCCTCGCATGTTAAGAGCTGGTGAGGCAGCTGCCCAGCCCTGTTCCACTCTCCGGGCCCCTCTCCCTCCTCTCAGCCAGCAGCCAGCAGTGCCAGGTCAGCACACACATCCTGAGAGTCCCCAAACCACGGGGGGCTGCTGGGACGTGAACCTGGACACCTGGAAACTGTGGAAATGGGATCTGGGAACTCCTGCTGAGACGGGCCTGGCTGTGCCATCACCTCCCCAGCCTCTCCCGCGCAGCGCCGGGCCTGGCTCTGCTGGGTGCTGGGGTGTGCCAAGCCTGTGCTGCCCGCATGCTCTCAACACCCTGAACTAAACACCCAATCTGTCACTGGCTTCAGGGTGGGAGAGTCACACTCCACGATCCGCCCCGAATTCCTCACAATGGTCACCAGGAATCCTGTGTTTTCTGCAGCTCCAAGTCTCCTCCTGGGCCAGCAACTTGCAGCACGGACTGTCCTGCCCCAGCTGAAGCTGCAGTGGAGGCACAAAGGCTCCAAGCACTCCACGTGCCCTCAGCACCCACCCAGCATGGCTGTCCATGACTACTGTCCAAGAAGAAGGTTCATGTAGGGTAGAGAAAAAATGCATGGATTTCTCTCCAGGTTTGCAGAGATGAAAGCTATCTTTGTGAAACAGAACAGCACAAAGTTATAAAGGGCTTTTCATTGCACAATGACATGGGGTTAGCTTCAGTCTAATCCCTACACATTGTTTCATGCAAAAACTAATACAATCTCTGCAGCAAAAATATCAGTTCTAAACAATGTGAGTTTATGGAATGTAACTTACACAGCACAAAGGGGCTTCACAAGTCTCGAAAAATCTCACAGGTTGTAACAACACTTCAGCAAAAGAGGCAGAAGAAAACTGAGTTCCTTTTTATAGTAGGAGAATTGTCAATAGAGCTGGAATGAGACAGACCCCTGCAGGAGCTGAGTCTGGGAGCATGGCTGTGCTGGCAGCATCCTGCTGTGGTCCTGCCACACAGGTAACCACAGGTGAGGTGACACCTCAGCAGCTCCTCGAGGACCCCAACATGTAGTTGTAGATCCTGTTCCTCAGCCAGCTGGGGAAGGCGTGGGGAGCTGCACACCCACTTTAAGGGGCACAGGAATCAGCAAAGGAACACTCAGGAGACAGCCACTCACCACGTAGGAGTACCGCTCCCTGGACCTCCCTTCCCGGCTCACGTTAACCGTGACCACGTCCGAGAACGCCTCCGCAGCCGCTCCGGTCTGGCACACGACTCTGCGGGCGGATGGGCAGATGCAGCAGTGCCGGTGGCGAAGGGCAGCAGCAGCTGCCTCTGCCCGGCCGCAGGGACAGGGAGGGACAGGCATGGGCGGGGGACATGCAGGGGCCACGGTCCCTCCTCCCCAGGCGCCCAGCTCACGTCTCAGAGACGACGTATCTGTCGGGCAGCGGGGCGCAGGGCACGGCGCCCACGCGGACGGCACCCAGGATGTCGCTGAAGCGGCGGCCCAGGTTCCTCCCGCGGATGGTCAGCAGAGTGCCCCCCTCCAGAGGCCCACGCAGCGGCTCGATCTGCAGCACCAAGGGCAGGTCATAAAGTCAGAGCATCACAGGATCCCAGAATGGTTTGGGTTGGAAGAGACCTCAAAGATCATCTATGATTCATGCCATTGGCAGGGACACCTCCCACTAGACCAGCTCAGGGGAGAACCAGGAGCTTCTGGCCTTCATCCCTGAGCCAATCCCGGTGCCCAAGCACCACCTGAGCCCTGTGAAGCAGACAGAATCACTCCTCACACTCCTGCTTGCCCAGTGCACCCAACACCAGAGTCTCCTTTCTCCAGCTTGGCAGAGGAGAAACCACCACACTTCTCTGCTGTGTTGGGCAGTGGGATTTAGTCAAGGATCACTTCAGCTGCAAACACATCTGGGAAGAAACACGCTTGCTTCTACAGACCAGCTTTGAACACACTCCTACACCACTGGTTTCACCTGACAGCTGCTGCCCCCAGCGCTGTGAGGGAACAGAGTACTGGTCATGACAACATCCCAGTGCTGCAAAAGGACAGGGGACTGGCCATGATTGTGCTTCTGTTGTTCTTCCCTCTAACACGATGAAGATTGTCCTGTCACTAGCAAGATGTCCTTGGCACCAGGTGACTTGACAGCATAGAAAGTCAGTGAATAATTCAGTGCTGGTCTTGACCCCATCCTGCGCCAGGGACAATGTGCAGATCCTCCCCAGCTCCAGGCAGCACAGTGCAGCCAGTCCCAGCCCTTGGCACCACCCTCCACCTCACGCCACACTGCGAGCACCCTCCCTGCTGCCTTCGGGTCTTACCTTGCGAATCTCAGGAGGTGGGCAGACTTCAGAGACCTGTGGAGGCTCGGTTTGCAGCCTGCAGCTGGAGCTGCTCTCGCTCCAGAGGCAGCGGTGCCCCAGGTCCTCCCTCCCCAGGCACTGGGAGCAGTCGGCACTGCCGGTCGCACAGTTGTACACCTCCACTGAACCACCAGAGACAACAGACAGCATGAGCTCCAGGCCTGAGGCTCTCGCAGCTTTGCTTAGCCTAAGGCGATCCAACACACACGCCCCCCCACCCCGCTCCCTGCCTGCTCGGTTAATCCCAGGAAAATCTGAACTCCAGCGGATGAGCAGAGCAGTCTGCGCACACAGCGAGACGAGGCAGCGCTCGGCTACCACCCTGCAGATTTCCCAGAAGGCCTGGGCGCTTGTTCACCCTACAATATAATTTAGCATGTTCTTTTCCTTTTTCTCCCCCTTGAAAAACAAGCAACACCCAAACTTGGAACCTTGTGTCAATTAATGCTACGTTTCCAACTCTCAGCATCCACATGGAAAGCTGCTGGGCAAAGCTGGCTCCATCCTGCCAGGAAAGCAATCACATTGCTTTCCACACTGACAAAAAATGGGGTAGTTTGTGCTTTGTACAGTGTTTACAGTTCTTTCCTTCCCCCTGTGACCGCAGGCCCCTTTCATTGACTTCTCCCTTCAGATCTGCTCAGCTCAACTTCCATGTGTTTTTCTTATACTGCCTTCACATCTCCATTAGCTGGTGCCCTGGGTTACATTTCCTCTCCAGCCTCAAGACTTCTGCCACTGAAGTGTGGGTATCCATGGAGGTAACAGTCAGAAATGCTCAGGAAACATGGCTTTCACACCCTTTTCCCCACAGGAGACTTTGCAGGAGCACATAAAACACAGCAACAGACACATTTGGCACTTCTGCTCACAGGAGCATCTTAAGGCACTTCCTGAGCAACTAATGAGTCCCTCAGCCTCAACGCTCTGCTGTGCTGTGCTAATGAAACTTCATCAGCACCAACGCTCTGCCTGTGCCATGCTAACGAAACATCACTGGTACTGGGGGTCTCTCCTATTCTCCACAAAAAAAGCTTATTCCATGTCATCTGCAGTCTCCCCAGGGGATTGCACCGGGTGGTTTTCCAACCAATAGCAGAGCTTGTATTCCTTCAATGGACTACCAAAACAGAGTGTAAAATAAAAGCTAATAAACATTGAAATTATAAACAATATCATCAGTGATTTCATTAAAGACATTTTAAAAGATGCTCATGTTTGTCTAGCAGATCTCTGATGCAAGGCACTCTCTCTAATGTGACTCACACCAGCCTGAGCAAAGCGAGGAGGAGCCAGAGCAGCATAACAGTCCCGTGGGAACTCCAAATATTCTGGCCAATTCCGATGGATGCAAACATGGCCTATGTAAACGAGCTCCTTCTCCATGCAGGAGGAGGGGAATTCCACCACGCTTTTTCTGCTGTGGTTCCCGCTCCCAGCGCCACCCACACAGAGAACTGAGTCTTCTACACAGCCAAAATCCCATGTCCCACTCCGCTCCTCAGGGTTACCACTGTATTGCAAAATTATGCCCTCTTCTTTCTGCAGAGAAACCAGATCTCATGCCTGCCCATGCTGGTATTTCCAGGTATTTTCACTTTGCAAGATAATCCTCCTCCATTCACTGGGGTTTATCACGGGGAAACCTTTCTGTCCTGGTCACTGGTTGCTGGTGCTCCTGTCTTTCTCCCTGTCACAGCTATCCTCCAAAGAAAAGCTCTCTTTAAGCTCTCCTCCTCCTCTGCACCTCAGATAAATCAGCCCCTTCTGCCGCAGCTGCTGACACTGTGAGAGGCAGAGGAGCTCAGGAGTGCTGCCTGCAGCCAGAGCCCTGGGCAAGGGGCACTGCCAAACCTCTGGCCACGCTGCTGGGCCAGCCCGGCTCCGTGGCCGACCCCCTGGGCTCGTCCTGCCTGGCTACCGTGTCTGTCTGACTCATTTCGAGTCTGCCTGCCTGCCTTCCTCAGTTTGCTGATGTAGCAAGGGCTTTTTTGGGAATCCAGCCATTCTTTGCAGAGACAGAGAACAGGCCAGGGTGAAATGTGCTTACACATTTTATTCCTTCTCAGCAGAGGAAGCAAAAAGAAGGACTCAATTTTCACCACATGTGGAACCTCGATGCCATGCTCCTGTGAGAGCTGAGGGAAGAGCCCTGCCCCATCCCTTCTCTCCCCGGGAGGAATTCCTCTCTAGCCCACATCCCAGCTGTGACGGGGAGCAGCAGGTAACCTGAGCTGGCAGGTGAGACCTGAGCTGCCTGCACTGCTGGGTGAGGCTTGACCTTGGCTGGCTGTGACAGGGATGTGTGGGTGCCAGCCTGGGCTCTGGGCTCACGTTCGTGGCGGGGGACCCTGGGTAAATATGCTTCTTGCGTGTGCCTGAGAGAAGGAACTGCGCTGCGCCCGCTGCAGCCTTGGTCTCTCTCCTGCAGCCATAAACTCTGCCCAGGTTTGAGAGTTGTTCAAACCAACCAGATGAGAGAAGCATAAAAATATTTTCAACTCAGACCTGTCATCGTCTCCGGACTGTCGATAAATCTGTCTGGTTTGTCCTTCAGCTGGAGGTTCACTGGGAAGCGATGGCTTTTCTCTGATGTGTGGAGCTGCACACAAAAAACAAACAAAAACTTATGAAATTTAGTAAAATAGGAGGTTACATACACACACACACACACCCCATGGATTGACCTTCCTTGTGAGGCTTCTTTTACCACTGCTCCTCCAGACACAAGGGTCTTATCCTTAGCAGAAGAAGCAGGACAGCTGTTTTGTTTTAATCGTTTTGCTGAAGTCCCAGTAAAGGGCACCAGGACACAGTGCATGTCGTGGTGAGCACAGAGCCCTGGGTTGCTGCTATTTTTAGCAGAAACGGACAGGAAAACGAGCAGTCTGGACTGTCTGCACATTCTCAGTGTGGGGCTGTGATACAGGTGACGTGATGGGAAAGTGCTCTTCTCCAGCTTCCACTTGCACTGTTCCTACTGGTGAAAGCCCAAATGTTTGCTGCATTTTGCAGGTGCTGTTTGCCCTCCGACAACCACACACTGCTTTCCAGTGAGCATCACCGTATTTTCTCAGGCCAATTCCTTGCTCAAAATAAAAGCTACAGAAACAGCAATCCTGAAAAGTGGCCAATTTTTTTGTCTGAACTAAACTCTTCCTATTTAGAAAGGTAAACAGCAGCTCTTTCCCAGTCCCCAGGGGAGCAGGGGCCAAAGCCACTGCAGATCCCCACGGAGCTGGGAGCGCAGCACCGGTGACATGTGTGTGCCCTGCCAGCATCAGCACAGCAGAGAGCCCAGAGGGGCGAATGCAGGACTGAGAGACGGAGGGAAGAGAGCAAGTGGTGTCCCACTGCCAGGTGGGAGGCTGGGGGTGAGACCCTGCCTGCCCTCGGACCTGATCCTCAGCCTGGGGGAAGCAGGGCTGGCAGCCTCACCCCTCGACTCACCAGCACGTGTACACACTCCACGGCGGAGGAGTTCACCCACCGGGCTTCAAATGTCCCGTCTGTCCCAAAGTGGCACTCCAGAGCTGTCTCCTAGGAGAGGGAAGACAAGGGCAGAATGGCTGCAACAACCATTTTGTGCAGTTCTCTGTCTGTCAGTTGATCAGCAGGGTCCATGTCCCACCTTGATTCTGCCACTGGCACCTGAAGCCTGCCCAAGTCAAACTGGAGATCAGTACCCAACACTAAAGGTGCAGACCAGGAGCTGTGCCTGGCCCACAGCATACAGACCAGATGTGCCTGGCTGGCCTCTTGTAACCCCAACAGCTCCTCTGGGCTGAGGTGTGTAGAACTCATGCTGCAGCACAGACTGAGAGCCAACGTTGTCCCAGGCCACCTTGTCCAAACCAGCCCAAACCATTTGGTGATTTGGGCTCAAAGTCACCTTCCTCCTCCTCCTCCCAACAACTACACTGAGCAAATCTCTAATTCAAACAAGGACCCAGCCAAGAACAGGTTCAAAGACAGATTCTGTGCTCTTTTCCTGATAACACAAGGATGATATCCTGCACCAAATGATTGCTGTGCCTGCATCCTGCAGGAAAGAATCCTATCTCCAAGCAGTTGATGCTCCATCACTACTAAGGTCTAACTACCCTTTGAAAACGGGCAGATCTGATAAAAGACATGGAAGGAAGCACCAGGTTCCTGGCAGGCAGCTGCTGGCTCAGCAAACACACAAGCAGACTCTTGCCCAGACCTGTGCCCAAGCAGCTCTGGCTCTGCAGGCTACCCCTAGCCCTGGCCTCTTGCCCCTGGCCGTGCAGTGCCCCTGCTGCAGCAAAGGAGTTGGGGCACATGTCTCTGAGGCTCCCAGCTTCAGCAGCACTCATGAGTTCCCCCAGAGAGGGAAGGAGAAGAAATCCTCCCCGGCACCCTGGGACAATGAGCAGAAGGTGATGGAAGGAAGCCAGACTGCCAGAGCCTCTCCTGCTGCCCCTTTCCTGCTGACTCCATTTCCTGTGGGTTCCATGCACTATTGCTTCCTCCTCAGCCACCTCCAGCATCCAGACAGGAAGAGGGATTTCTCACCCTGTTTTGCTGATTGCAGAGGTCACAGCCTCCTTCCTGGAGGCTGGAGCTGTGCAGGAAAGGCCACCCCATGCAGGCTCGAGGGTCTGCTCTGCCCCTGCACTGAGGGCAAGGAGGTGTGGGAGGAGTGGTGCCTCCACGGCCTCCAGCAGCACCCTCCAGCACACCAGAACAGCTCCACCAGCACTTCCAAAATTCTCCTCTCCTGAAGAACAAGAAGCCACTTGGCTGCCCAGGATGCTGGAATCATCAGCAGGGGCAAGGCAAACCTGGCCCCATGAGCCCTGTTGATCTGAGCCAAAATTACTCAGGACAGCTTTCTACAAACACCAGAGCTTACTCAAGCACTTTCCCAGTGCTCAGCCTCTTTGCCCCAAATTCCTCTGGTTCTTTCTGGCACGCAGCACATCTCCAAAGGCACCATTTGATGTCCACTCCTGCTTTTTGCTGTTAGAATTGGCACGTCAGAAAATTTCACAAAAAATACTTTTTCACATCAATCAAGCTCTGTAGTGATGTCCTGAAGGACATTTTCCCACAGAGCTCTGCAGTGGCAATCTGAAGTTAAACAATGCTTCCATGCTGTACTCAAACACTGTGGCTCAGACACGGGGCAGGGCTTCCTGCCTGCCACTCAGCTGTGTCCCTTATTCCTCAGCACGGGCACTGGGGCCAGGCTGGATGTGGGGTTGGGAGAGCTGGCACAGGCATGCTCTGTGGTGGAGCAAACACCCACAAGGGAACAGGGAGTTTTAGTTCCCCCAAACACCTGTCCAAACCTTCCCAATGCCTTTAGGAACTCATTTACCTTAGAGAAAGTTGCGTTGGCCAGTGAGATCATGATGTTCCGAGATACACCCGTGGGCATTGGCTCCAAAGGGGCAGGTACTATTTGAGGACAGTCAGTTTTCTTCTGCTAGGTACAAAAATAAGAAAAAAAAGAGGTTAGGTGGGTGCATGCTGAGCATCCTCAGCAACAAGGGAAGAGGAACCTTCAAGGTCCTTGATAAGATTAATTTCACTGGGAAATGGGTACTGCCAGGTGCACAGTGACCGTGTACCTGCACCTCAGCTGCCACTCTGGCCATGACAGGGCCAGAATAACTCTGAAAGGAGGCACTGCCACCTGACCCTCTGCCACCCCTGTGAGCCCTGTTGCAGCCATTGCCTTGCTCACTCCTGCCAGCACCTGCAGAGCCTGTGCCCCAGGGTGTCCATCCTGCACAGCAGCACGCACAGGCTGCGTGTGCACGGACAGAGGGTGTGAGCAACTGCAGGGGCTTCACTGAGGGGCTGCAGTAGTAGGGCAGCTGCAGTGAAAGGCTTAAATGAAGCTGAAAAATTATTTTAAAAGGTCATCTGTCTCCTTACTTTTGTTCTTGTTTTAAATGGATGCCTCAGACACTGGAGCTGACTCAGAATTCCAGTCTATGTGACAAACCCGTCCTGTTCTCTCATGAGACGTAAATCACACTGCAAAACTACAGCAAAAATGAAGCCAGATTGTGCATGGCCCCAGGGTACATCCAGAGTAATGCCTGTGACAGTGGAGCCATTGGGGTAAAAGACAACAAAATACTCAGTCCATTATGCAGAATCCTTTGCAGCAGGCAAGATTTCCTCTCGCTTGCATTAAAGGTTATCCTGCTGTGGCTCCACTGATGCCAGTGCTGCTGCTGCTCCAAGGAGAGGCTGAGCCTGCCCTCCCAGTGCTAGGAAGCCTGTCCAGACACATCCCTGCAGCTGGACACATCCCTGGGACGGGACGTGCAGTGAGGGGGAGATTTCTCTCCTGCCTTCCCCAGACGAAGATAGGGGTCAGGGAACTACCTGGAAGTGTCTCTCTGACTGTGGAGAAAATATTTAACTTTTGTCAGGACACTCATCTAATGAAGCATAGTTGGTGCTGTCTAAACAAAGAGATTAAATAACAGAGATGAATGTGATAAGGGAAGCAAAACAGCAAAGCAAACAATTGGAGAGAGATTTCAGTCCCAAGCCTCTTCCAAGGAAATAAAAAGAGTTAAAATAAAATCAGCACAGCTATGATTTCAAGCAAAACCTCCCCTGGCCTAGTGAGTCCTTGCATGTCACCAGAGCTGGCACAGCTTCCCAGAGAAATACACTTTAGAGGGCTGATTAACTTGTCATCTTGCAGCCCCTTCTCCTGCTGTTCACAAGACACCAGAAATAGAGCTTCCAGCTGACTATATCCTTCACATCTGGATCGGAGGCAACGGGCGGAATGTCCAAGATGCTGCGGATGGAGCAGGAGCATGCAGCTTTCCCTGCAGAGCATGCTCAGGTGCAGCCGCACCAGCGATGGTTTGTTTACCAAAAGCTCCAACTGCACGATGAAAGCACCGTGTTTCCAGGGCTACAGAGCACCTCTCCTGCTCACGGGATCAGCAGGAGGCACAGAGAGAAAACAAACATGCCCAAGCAGGTCAGCATCCAGCCCAGCTGTACCTCTGGAGCAGAAGATCCAAGGAAGTTAGTCCTTTGCTAATCGAGGACTAACCCAGGGCAGTCCCCAGGAGACCCCACAGCCCTGATGTCACCCAGTGTCACTGCTGAAACTGACACCCCCAAGTCCCTGGCAGTAGCAGCACAGCAGTGCCCAGCAGCACGCACAGCATGAGCACTCACTGCCCAGCAGCCAGCGTGTGCCCTGCAGGGTTCCCCAGGCTCTGGCACAGGACAGACACCCAACAGGAGCAACCATCAGGATGGTTTTCAACTTCCCAGCACCCATCCAGGCAGCCAGAGAAAATGCCAGACACTGAAATCTGTCAAGCGGACAAAGAGGAGGATGCTTCCCCAGAACACCTGGGTGTGCACAGGCAGGCACAGCTGACCCCAGCACACTGCCCTGTGATGCTGGAAGCTGCCACCAGGCAGGGACTTTCCATCCCCGTTTCCCAGGGACTAACAGGATCTGGAGCTGTGAGTGGAGGCTTGGGCTCCACTCCCATGCTCTGCACTCCTCCCCCCTGGAGGAGAGTGGATGCCAGGGCTGGCCCTGGGCTCAGCCTGAGAGTGAGGGTGGGACATCTGACACGGGGCCAAACTCCTCTCGATGATGAGCATGGGGAACACTGGAGACCCGAGTTGAGAGCAGAGGTGCAAAAGGGATATTCAATTTACAGTGTAAATGCTTGGCTTGGATCTAGAGCAGATTGATTGCTAAAAGGCCCATTGTATTTAAATTAACTTCAAGTTAAACTTCAGTAGTAGGAACACTCTGAGCCTCTGGGTATTAAAGCTGCAATTTGGAAAGGGGTGATTTTCTCCTCTGGGTGAGCACCCCAGTGGAGCCCCAGCACATTACTGACATAAAGCAACCTCGAGTCAGAGCTAAGGGAATGGTGGAGTATGGCTGCTGCTTCTTGTACTCAAACCCGAGCAGCCCAGGATGTGGAGAAAGAGCAGCACTGCTCCAGGTATGAGAAGTCATGGAAAGCCAAGAGATGGAGCCCACAGGAGGCACCAGGACAGCTGAATCCCTGAGCCGGCCTCCGCACAGGCCTCGGCACAGCACGGCACGGTGCCTGCCCCCACACACATCCCCCTCCTGAACGCCAGCTGAGGAGGGTGCCCCAGCCCCGCAGGGCACAAGCCACGGCCAGAGAGTGCTGGCCACTGCTGGGGGAGGCTCGGAGCCCGAGCAGCACTGGGCAATCCTCACCTCCATCCGCAGAGCATCCTCGCACTGAGAGCCGTTGGAGACGCAGCTGTAGGTGGAGGGGCACCAGTGACACTTCCACCTGGCTGAGAGGCAGCTGGTGCACCTGAAATGGCAAAGGCAAGGTGAGGAAAGCAGAGTATAGGTTGCTCACAGGGCCACATCTCAGCCCTGCAACCCATCTTCACACTGTTCACCCTTTAATGGTGCCTAGAAAAACCCAGGGCAAAGGCTGGATTACCCTCTCCTCTCCCTGGGAGCTGGCAGGGGATGTGGCCAAAGCCCATCACCCCCAGGCATCCCTGCCTGGCCTCAGACCATGGCAGACTAAGAGCCACCTTCCCCTGCTTAGCAAAAAACGTTTTTCCCCAAAAAATGCCCTTTCCCCTCATCTGTCTCTCTGAGGAGCCTGGCAGGCTGGACCTGACCAAGACTCTCCCTGCTGTTTACACAGACATAGGAGCACTGGCAGGCCCTGTGGTCAGGTCCTGATGTCAAGCTCCTGAGAGGCGGATGAGTTTTGGTGTGTGCCACTAGAGCCCCCTCACACTGATGGGGGTGTGTGACTGCTCCCACCCAGGGCTGGCAGGAGCAAGAGAGCATGACCCTCCCTTCCCCTACGCCCACAGATTGCTGGGGAGGCCACGTCTGCTGCTAAAGGGTTAACAGAACAAGCTTCATATAAAAATATTATTTATGTTTAAAAGAAACCCAACATGTCCAGATGGCTTGAGGACCCTCCTCTGGCATCGCATCTCCCACGATCCTGCCAAATCCTGCCCAGGCCCCCAGCCGCCTACTCGCAGGAGCTGAGCTCCCCCATGAACCCCACACAGGAGAAGCCTCGCCCAGCTTTGTGCTGGCACCCTCCCAGCTTCAAACTGCCCCACCGTTGTCACCCCAGGGCCACCCCCGCCCTACCAGCCCCTGCCTGCACACTGGGGTCACTTACGCTCTCTTCGGGTAAATGTTCCCAATCCTTTTGCAATCATAGATGGTGAAATTGGCCCGGATTATGTTTTTGTTGTTGACCCGGAGAGAAGTTTCGACGACCACGTGGTCTGAAAAAATCAAGCCAAAGAATATTGGGTTGCAACAGCCCCTTGCTCACACCCACACTCAGTAGACAAGAGACCCTTGGGAAAACAAGGGCTAAATATGATTTGTTTTCTCTAGGGCTTCCTCCGAGCTTGGACCAGTCATCCTTTCTCCTCTGACATTCAGCTCTTCCCTCCTAAATCAGCACTTTGGTCTCACAAAAAAGAACATGGTGACTTTCAGCACAAAATTCCAGCATGTTATGCAAGTGTTAATTAGCAGATTTAATTATTGTCTTCACGTACAGTTGGTGCTAAACTGTAATTTTTAAAATGTGGTAATTAAAACATGTTAGTTATCATGTTTTAAAATCCCGCTCACTTTCCCTGTGCCAACAAACCTGCAGAGTGGAAACCCCTTTTTTGGCTGCTCAACACACCATACTACCTTCCCTCCCCCCAAAATTGCCCATTTTTCTTTTTTCTTTGCCATTTTGCCATATAAGCACCAGGGAGAAGAAACAATGCCTCTTTCAGAGTACAGACAATAAATCAGTGCACTGGATTCCAGAAATTCATTTGGACATTGCTGAAACCAACAATACAGAGCAGTTAATGATCTCCCATTCTTTGGATAGTTTGGGACGAAAGCAATGCAGCTTTACAAATGGGCCTAGCAAAAGTGGAATTTTCAAAAGGACTAGCTAATTCTCCCCTTACTGGAGTCAGCCATCCTCAATAGCACATTCACTCCAGGCTTGAAGGATGAAAACTGTACAAGCCCTCGAGCCTGGACTAAAGCACCAAACTTCTCCCACGGCACTGCGAGGGGCTGATGCATCGCTGAGCCATGCTCAGATCTGCTCAGCTCAGCCCAGCCAGCAGCTCAGCTGACTCCAGCCTCATCCATCTCCTCTGGAGGGCAGGGGACCCCGGACACCTCTGGCTGCTTTTGATTGCAAAATGGGGCTGAGAGTTCCTGAGCTCCTTTAGGTACCCACTCGCGCTTCCTCCAGAGCTTCTCCTGAAAGGCAGCGTGTGTTTTGGAGGGAAATTGAACAAAGCAATTGAAAATATCAATATAAAAAACTACATTATTTGACCAGGGCTAAAACATTTTTGGCTTAGTACACACTACATCTAAAGCAGAAGCTCAAAACAGATAAAAATAAGTACATGAACTGGCATTTAAATTCTGATGTTTAAAACAAAAATGGATAGTTTTGAAATACTATCAATTCATGTAAAGATGGTGGAACTCCTACGCTTCAGAGTCATATGCCCTGTAAAACAGACACAGCTTCGGGCTTTTCCTCCCTGTATGTCTTAACTGCACACACAACTGAAAAAATAAATAAAGCCTACGAAAAACTATGTCCACAAAAGTGGTTAGAAGGAACACATCTTGTTTGCCTCTGCATACCTTGGTCATCTGGAAATGCTGGATATTTCTCGTGTGGAAGCAAACTGCAATAAATAAATTGGTTTACATAATCCCCAGCAACTCTGGCTACCGTGAGGATGTTGT
Source organism: Motacilla alba alba (assembly GCF_015832195.1). Classification (NCBI taxonomy): domain Eukaryota; kingdom Metazoa; phylum Chordata; class Aves; order Passeriformes; family Motacillidae; genus Motacilla; species Motacilla alba. Next base: position 320,799 of record NC_052027.1, on the reverse strand, counting down.
TTCCATAGTCACATGAAATATTTGTTCCATTCAAGTTCGGGATAGTTCCATTTATTTGTATTATCAGGGCCTACATTAGACAAAAAAGTCAGCTATTATCACAGAAAATTATATTTAGAAATTGTCAACATTTTAGAAGCTTTTCAGAGATAGGCAACTCCAAAACAAGCCCACAGACAGGGTCTGTCTTGAAACAAACAATATTTTTATAGAAACTTTTAAAATATAATTAAAATACTTTAAAATAGCAACAATACAAAACCAGGAAATGAGTTTACTCTGCTGTCTGCAGCTGATTGTGTTTGAAATTTTGCGACCCTCCCCCGTGTGTTTGGTGCAGCAGCTCTGGGTGGTTTCTGTCTGTAGGCTCAGCTCTGGGTGCTGTTTCCCTGCAGATTTGGCATCCAGCTGGCTCAGGCTCTGGGGTGCAGCAGGCCACCCCTGCTCCCCGGGAGCCTTGGGCTGATGCAGCAGCACGCAGCAGAGCTCAGCATCCCCTGACCCACACCCAGGCCACGGGCAGGAGCACGGGTGGCTACCTGCCCTGGGAGCAGGCAGGGGCTCTGTGCACCCTGCCGGGGACTGATTTGGAACGGGCAGCAAACGCACCGGGTTCTCTTTGTCAATGTTGATCTCGGGCTCCAGGATGGTCATGGAAGGGCACTGCTGCACTCCTTCACTCACACTCGCCCAGAAGTTGGCCCCTGTGAAGTTGGTGCACTCATGCTGCAGAGAACACCTGCATGAACAGAGGAACAGCTTGTGGTTGGTGAGTTTTAAAACAGGTGATAAAAATGTTTAATTCCTTGTGAGGGAAGCTCCTGAGAAAATCTTGTGCCTGTATCTTTCTCCTTCATCCTTGCAGCTAAGCCTTAACATTTGCTGCTACGGTTTAAGTGTCTGTTTGCCATGATAAAAACATGTACTCCCACAGCACCAGTGGAGCAGTAGGATTGAGGAAGGCAGGAAAAGGCCAGCTGAACCCAAACTCAGGAGGAGAGGATGGCATTTTGTCCAACATCTTCAGTTTGCAAAGGTGGAATCTAATTTTGAATATGCCTTTTGCATGTGATTGTCTTCTACTGGTAGATGAGATCTGCAGGGGCAAAACATGGACTTTGACAGGGTGTGCGTTCTCCCAGTCCCATGGTTTGACACCTGCAAGAGATTCTTTGCACTGGCAGCTGCCTGTGGCATGACACTGCAGCTGTGGTGAAACCTTGGCTCTGAAGAGCATCCCAACCCTCTGGGCCACATGCAATAGTTTCTAACAGCCCGTATTTTGTAAGGAATGGGAAAAGACTGTTGGTAGTGTGACTGTGGGGAGATACAGGAGGCACCAGAAACTCTGGCCCAGGCTGAGGGCCAAGGGCAGGCTGCACGCCCAGGACACGGCGGGTCCTACCTGGTCTCCATCGTGCACCACCCGCAGTAGGCGTCAGCGGCGGCCAGGCACTCCGCGCACGTCGAGTACTGGCTGCAGGCAGCCACCTTCACCCGTGTCATCTGCACGACAACAGCACAGCTGCTCCCAACGTGGCACAGCCCCACAGGAACCCCCGGCCGGGGCTGGCAGCTCGGCCAGGCGCAGCTGGAGACAGGACACCAGCGCCTCGGGCTGCTCCTTCCCCTGCAGCGAGCTCGCCAGCAGCAAGCCCTGGCATGGCTTGGAAGCTGGAGCTGTGCCTCGGCCACCTGGCATGGGGACGAGCCCAAGAAGACACCTGCTGCCCACTGGGGGCCCCTGGAGCCTGTCCAAGCCAGGGGTCACAGGCCTCAAGACAGGAATGATGCCCTAGGGCTCGGGAAACCACAGGGTTTGCAGCCAGCTGAGCTGAGCTGGGCTAGGCTGGGCTGAGCTGCTCCTTTTCAGCTGGTGCCATGTGAGACCAGGCTACAGAACGTGACACCACACCTTTCAGAGGTGTCAGATGGACATAGCTTTACAGCTTGTCCCTCTCTGTGAAAAGCTCTCACCCAGACCTGCAGAAAGCTCCTCTCCAGACACAGCCCAGCACTCTCTGGCTGTTTACACAAAGATCAGAAAGCAGCACCACTCTGGAAACCTTGATTTGTGAAAAAATCAAAGTACCTCTGGGGACTCACTTGGCAGGAGCAGTTGGAAGGGAAAGCATGTGTTGGTTTCTGCTCTCTCCCCCTTTGATCTCTAAACATTTGGGAAGGAAACCTGAGTGGTTTGGAACAGTGGGGACTGAAAATGTGAGGTGCCAAGAGCCCTGAGCTCCCACCAGGCAAGCACACTCCAGGCTGCAGGCTCCTTGGCCAGAGCCCCACTTCACTCACAGCACCTCACTGTTCCCCAGCCCTGCGGGGCTCAGCACCCCACCCCAACCCTGTCAAGCTCCTGGGGAGCTTCCCAGGGTGCTCTCTCCACCAAAGAGAAACTAACTCATCAGATTTATTGGGAAAGAAGCAGCCAGAGGAGGCACCACGAGCACCACACCAGTTGTGTGATCAGCCCGAGTGGAGGGCACAGCCCAGCCAGGGGCTGAGATGAGACTGTCAGAGCCATCAGCTAAAGAGGCTTCCTGGGAGGGGTCTGTGAAATGATAATGACCAATCTGCAGGGAATTAGAGCTCGGAAAATACAAATGCAACATGTAACATTTGGGGATGTGCATCTGTTTTGACAGATTCAAATGTAATTCAGGACAAACCCTCAGTGCCTGGAGCACTCAGCTCTCATCTTCCTACTCTTAGCTTGATGGGGATGGGAGCGCCTGTCTGTACCTGCTGCAGATCTCCAGGTCTCTGCAGAGCCCTCCTGCCAAGCACTGAGCAGAAACCTCCCCAGGGACCACTTCTGACAGGCAGACTTTTTGTCTGTAGGATCTCCTGAAAGCCTCCCCAAAAACCATGTACTGTCATTTTGGGGTTTCTGTACAGGAACAACCTTTGCTTATTTCTGTGCTTATTTCTGCACTCCCGTAAGTGCAATCTGTTTCAGTATCTTTCACTCTTCTTTTTACCTGACCACCACAAAGACCTGATAAGTTGGGCTGCATGGTGTTACTACCCAGCACAGGAAAATGCATAGGCACCCCCCCAGAAAGCCCAGTGACAGCCAAAGCCCTGAACACCTTGGCTCTCACCTTTAAAGAAAACCTTATTGTCCCTTTCTGTTCCCAGCTCTGAGCTAAATAAATGCATGCTGTGCTCCAAGAACTGTTTTGTTGAGGACTGAAGATCTCACCTGGTAAGAGGTCATCAGGTAGAGGTAAGTGGAATCAGAAGGGTCAAACTGCATGATGGGATGGACAGGCTCTCCGTAAGCCACCGAAATGGATCTCCTGCTAATAACCTTCATCGTGCTGTCCAGGTTTATCTGCAGAGAGAAGAGGCCACTCACTGAGACCATTTTCAATCACTAAGGGCAGAAGATTATTTCTCCTTGGTTATAAATAAAAACCAGAGTGGTATTCAGTGGTGCCCCCAGTTGTCAAACCCTGTAATCTCTGCACACTTTGCAGGCTGCACACACAGAGCTTTCCTGGAAAGTCAGCTCTGTGTCTCTGGGCAGGCATGGCACGGCCCAGAAAGCCCCAGCCCTGCTCAGTGATGCAGGACCCTCGCTGTCCCTGGCCCCTCTGAGGGGCTGCCTCTGGAAAGAGTCTGGTTGGAGGCTCTACCCCTGCACAGCTTCATCCAACGGGCACAGCATGTGTTACCCATGCAAGTGGCACCAGCCTTCAGGCCTCGCATACTCACATTCTGTACAGAGAACATCGAGTTTCCAAAACTTAATGAAAAACAGTGAAAATCAGCAACAGGGCTGTGCAGCATGGCATCTCCTGCTCCCTGCATATTTGAAAAATAAGTGCTGTCACTCCCAGCCAGAAGAAGCTTCTATCCCTGCTGACTTCAGAAGACCACGGCAGCTGCCACGAGAGTGCCAAGTCCTACCTTGCCTCATGGATCACCAGCCGAAGTGCTGGCAGTGATGGAGGAGGCTGCAGAGCATCAGCCTGCCTTTCAGTTCTCTGAATGTCTTGGCATTTGACTTGAAAATTCAGTAAATTAAATGTGGCATTGCTGAGAGGAAATAACAATGAGGCTACACAATTTCTCGTGACAGTCACTTTTCAGCTTAAAACAGAAAGGGAGTGAGGAAAATTCTGGCCTTCTTACCAGCAAGGGAAGGAATAATTGTAATGACCAAGTGTGCCTCTGTTCTCTAAATGTGGATTAATTAATTAACATAGGTTAATTAATTCTTACACTAGAGCAGCACTGACACACCCCAGTATGACAGCACAGGCTCAGGCTTCTCTCTGCTAAGAAACATAGCACAGAGAGCTGTGCAGAAAAAGGCTACTATCACTGTGACCATTTTAAAAGCCAGCTAGCCAGAAGCTAAATTATTTCCCTGGTATTACCCATGACCTGAGCCCTGACATTCCCCACTGCATCCTCTCTCCCTGGCTGCTGAGATGTGCTCCACGTGGCTGTTTGCAGACACCTGTGTCTGGCTCCCTCTGCCTCCTGGGCATGTTCACCCTACACCCTCTTCACACAGGCAATTTCCCTGGATTCCAGGGGGCTGCAGGCTCTGGGGGAGAGCCCCCACAGCAGCACAGAGGGGCAGCGACCACCAGGTCTGGAGCAGCAGGGGAGCAGGCTGGGGTGGGCTGGAGGACACGGACTGCCCTGGGTGCTGGTGGGAGCACAGCACTCGTCTGCCTCCACACTGCACTTCCACATCTGCACACATCAGGAGAGACCCCTCCCTCCCACCCTGGCATGCCTTGCCCCGGCTGTGCTGCCCAAGCACTGCTGACCCTCTCATGATGGCTGGATTGGTCCTCACCAAATGCCTGTCTGCAGCCAGAATTGTGTTAATTCGCCATACATGCCCCTGGTAGCCCTAATTGCTGCTGGCAGGAGCTGGGCAAGCACTCTTTCTGTCCCTCTGCTGTCTTTTCTCAGGCAACAAATCTGAACGATTTGCTCACGCGAAGTGCCTTGTGTCCCGTGCCAAGGAGCCCCAAAGGTAGAAGGGCTTCTGGCTATGCGGCTGTGTTGTAGAATTAGATTACAGCTATCTGAGCAAATTATCCCAGCACAGGGTAGCCAGGAGCCTCTCCCTAATGGAGGCACTGCAGATAAGGCTGGTCTCTCCGAGATGATAATGGAGCAGAGCTGTTAATGCCGTGTGAACAGGCTGCTCTGCGTGTGGCATGTGCCCCCCAGCCCGCTGCGCCTGGCCCAACGCCAGCTCCCTCCCATCCTCACAAATTACCTGCCCCTGTGGGCAAAAATCAAAGCAGGGAGCCTCTCTGTGATTGTTCCCACATTTCTGCCAGGAGCACTGAGATGCGAGGGAAAAAACTGGGCAAGTTTTCTTCCATCCAAGTGTTTTGATCCAGTATTCCACATTATGCATCAGTCCCCCCAGGCAGAGATAAAGCAGGTATCAGCTGTCTCTGCTCCAGGCCTTTTCCCCCTCTTCTCTATGGACTTTTGATACTGGCAGTTTACCAGACTGCTGTGCCTGCCTGGAATCAAAACTTTCTCTGGCAAACTTCAAGCACTAAGGTTACTGAGAGCTTGGCCTCGTGTCCTGGCTGCAGAGCTGGGGCATTGCCTCACCCTGCATCACCTCTTACATGTTATTTAGAACAGACTCCACCAAGGGTTCACACCTGCTTTGGATTCAGCTGTGAAGAAGAATCTCTTTCTGATTCCCCTGTCTACATGGAGTCTTCAAAAGTCAGCACCTCAGAGGGAGAACTTATTAGAAGAGCTTTTAATAATTTTAATAACTTCAACAATTAAAATAATAACAAAACATTGTAATTAAAATTATATTACTTTGTGTATATAATAATATTGTTTTTAAATTATATTAATACAATTAATAAAATAGTTTAATAAAATTAATTTATAATTCAATGCTGCACAATAGCATTTTCAGCTTAGGGTTTATCAGAAACATCCTGTTCACATGGCAGCCCCGAGCAGTGATTAGCAGCCACCAGTCATCAGGCAGCGTGTATCACTGTCCAGGCCATGCAGTACCCAATGGCTTCTTCATTGCCTGAAGGAAGCAGGTGCTCGAAGCAAGTAGACAACAGATGTCATCCCCTGGGCAGAGCAGAGGTACTGGAAGGGGGAGCCGCGACACCCACCCTGTCCCCAGCCCTGCTGCCGAGCCCCACTTGCCTTCAGGAGTCCTCCACTGGCCGTGCCCAGGAACACCACGGTGTAGTTGTTGACGCTGGCCACGGCCACGGCAGTCAGGCCGCCGTAGGTGAAGACGGGGCTGGCTGTGACGGGGTTCACGATGGCCAGGGGGTGCTGCAGGTGCGCGGCGCCGCAGTCCAGCTGCTCCGGCTGCAGCTGGGGAGAGACACAGACATCAGCGGGCTGCACCAGCACCAGCGTGCTCCCGTGCCGCCCCCGCAGGAGCACTGGGGACACACTTCTCAGAGTCTGCTCTGCCTTCCTAGAGCCCCTCACTGCTGAGCCGCAGAGCGGGAAAATGCAGCTGGCCCTGGCTGCTGAGCTGACCCCAAGGGCTGGCACAAGGCTGGTAGCAGGGCTTCCACATCCATTCCCCATCAGCTGCCAAGGGGCAAAGGCACTGGTTAAGGACTTGTCATTGACCTGTGTCTATGAGCAGGCATCTGACTTGTTTGGCCGAAAGCAAGACAACAGACTTGACTCTCCTGTGCTAAACTAATTAGTGCATTTGCTGCATGACAGCAGCACTTACAAGAGGAACTGATGCCTCACATTCCTACTACCCTGCCAAGATGCACCCAAGATTTATGACCCCTCACTCCAAATCCTCTGAGATTCTCATGTAATTTCTGCTCAGACAGCTTGGATGGATTCAACAATGCCTGAACATCACAAAAGTCTCACTGCCAACAATTCACCTGCAGTCACTCCCGCAGCAGCTTTTCTGAGCTGCAGCAGGTGCAGCTGGAGCCCTCCACATGATGAGCACGTTTCAAGGGCCATTACCACGTCATCCACAGTGTCACCCCAGGTTCAGCCTGGGGGACACTGTGACCCCACTGTCACACTCCTTGGCAGGGCTGGCATTCCAGCAGCAGCAGGTATCTGCAGGTCACCTGTGCACAGTCCAAGCCCCACTTGTGGGAGGTGCCTGTACAAAATTCCAGAAAGAGATGCCTGCAAGGTTGCAGCCCACACCCCAAGGACAAAGCACATTTGTGCCTTTCTGAATCCAGTCATCAGGCAGACAGCACTGCCACAGAAGCTGACAGAATTCTGAATTTACGCAGAATAAATGCAGGGATCTGTGTCTGTCAGGGAATGGGAATGCAATTTCTATCAGGCACAAGGTGACCACCAGCCTGTTCAGCACAGTCCTTCCTCCCTGGGCTACACCAGGGCCTGGATACTAATTCCCTAGTCATCATCACTATTTCATTAACAGAACCAGGCTAAAGCTTTGGCTCTCTCCTCTCTCCAGACAGTTCAGAAGATTAAGCAAATCTTCAGGCTCTGCAACAGGAGGGTGAGAATGGGCAAGGTCTCTCTGCAGGGTCATCCCACCTCGGGGTGCAACTCTTGCCTCATGCCCATCTGCCCCCAAGCCACCAGGTGTCTTGGGTTGGTGCCACACCACAGCAACACATTCCTGGGGAGAAGTGGGGAAGAAACATGCTAAAGCCCAAAGGGAATGCAAAGTGATGGGGCTCTGTATGCATAAGCAAGGGATGGTGCCCTTGCACCAGAAGAAGAAACGAAGCCCCAGACAGACGCCCTCAGGGGTCAGGGACCTCCCTGTCGTGGCCACGACGGGTCCAGGGAGCAGTCAGCACGGGGACTGCAGGCCATGGCACTGCCCACTCCTCTGCCTCGCACGTAGAGGACAGCAGCAAACCTCACCAGGAGCTGCGGGTGCCAGCCAGCCCTCGGTGCATTGTGGCAGCTGGTCAGCAAACAGCTCGGGCCACCCAGCAGAGCAGTCACACCCCTCAGCAGCACAAGAGCACGCTCCCCTGCCCACAGGGACCGTGCTGCTGCAGACACATCCAGGGCTCATATCGGTGCTGCTGGGCTGGCACAGCCGCAGTGCCACTAGAGACAGGCTGGGTCTTCTCCAAAACCACCCTGACCTTGGTCCCCTGTGCCCCACCAGAGCCTGTGGCCACCACTGGCTGTGCCAGACACGGAGTAACAAAGCCTGATGTGAAAAACTTCCTCTGCTCAGATGAGTGCCAAATGCGGCTGTAGCTCTGCTCTTAGGGGACCAAGACGAAAGGATCAAGTTTGTGGATGCAATGCTAAATGCATTTTGCAGTTTTACTGCATTTCATTCTAGTAAAAAATAAAATCACAGCCCAAATTCTTAAATGTTTTCTCTGTAACTGGGCCACACAACTCTTTTTTATGCTATACAGAGGACATGGCAAGCCATTCATATTTCTGATTTAATGATTCCTTCCCTTCACAAACAGCTATTTAGAAATTCACTTGGGGTTATTTACTTGTCTTAAGGATGATTATCTCTAGCTCTTCTTCATTACTCTTTAAGAATATCACCACCTGAAGCTTACAAGGCTCTTTCCTGCAGGGAAACTGAGGCACAGAGGCATCTCCAGCCACCTGGGTCCTCAAGGGATGCTCAGCACCTTCTCTCTATGGCAGCTGTGCAGGAGCTGGGACCAGCATCACTGCCTGCCAGCCTGAAAGGCATGGCCCTTCCTTCTCACAGGTGGCCAAAATCACAGGAAGTCCCTTATCTGCAGCGCCTGCCTGCTTATAAATCATGTATTTCAGAGCTCATGTCAGTGCAAAGTGTTTTCCATCATAAACAGGATGTAACTATTCTAACCCAGGCCAAGCTTTATTTTGGCTGCACACATCCTTCCTCTGAAACACCTTTCTTCAAATGACATCAGATCTTCCAACAAACGGATGGGTAGGAGACATATGGTATTTCCCTCTCCCGGGTCCAAAGAGGGGATGACATGCTGTGCTGCTGCTACCCGTACCCCACAGCACCCAGAGCACAGCTAACTCCATCATAAACAGGATACAGCCAAGTCACATCCTTCTGCAGGCACCAGGCAGTCACCACAGCTGGGGAATTGCACTGGATGAATGGAATAGAAGGCCATCTACAAGTGGAAGGGGTTAAATCTCACTCCTTCTTAAATCAAGCTGCCCTATCCTGAAGTGGGAAAAGAACAAATGTTAAGTTTTCTTCCAAAACCAATCTCTTTCTATAATCTTCATTTTAAAACACCCTGTGGGCATTTACTGTATTGCCTCTATTTTTCTTTGACACGCACTGGGTACTCAGTAACTCACAGAACCGTGGGCTGGCTCCAGATCGAAACCTCCTGCCCACAAGACTCTGCCCCTCTGTCGCTGCTGAGGAGCCTCTTGGGCGAAGCTGGGCACAGCCACGGCCAGCACCAGCTGAGCTGCTCTGCCCTGCCAGGACGAGGGCAGCACGCTGCTGTGCCCCTGCACGCTGCACTTTGTGCTATTGCTGCAAAACTTCACAAGTGATGCAAATGAATTCAAATCAAGGGGCCACAGCTAAGAGGATGGTTACTCAGATTAACCCCTGAGTGCGACTGCAGAAACAAAATGGGACAGAGATAAAAGATTTCCAGCCACATCAGAGCTCAAGAGTTCAGTTGTCTTCACAGTGTGAGTTCAGTTCTTTATCCCAGGCCTATAAGGAGCATAAAAAGCGATTTTCCAGAATTTCCATTACAGCTCCCCAGCCCTGGGCATGCAGGATGTCCCTTCGGGAAGGAAGTCTGTTGGAAACAGAAGGAGGAAGAGGAGTGGTGAGGCAGCTCTCAGGAAAACCATGAAATGAGCTGATTTCTGCATCCTGTGTTTGTGACCTTAAAAATAGTTCTCAAGCAAAGCTGGGGCTAATTTGTGACTCAGAAGCTGCGGCGCAGAGGAAAGCCCAGAGCCCCTGCCCTCCACGAGGCCACGCTGGCTGCGCTGCAGCAGCTCCGGAGCAAGAAGGCAGCCCGGCCCCTCTCTGACTTCGTATCAGAGAGGATTAAAGTGCTGGCTTCCAGCATGCCTGGAGTCCTGGGAAAATGACACAGCCAGCATCGGATAATCCGCTCCAAACTTGTTGATTTGTGGGACTTAGCCATCATCTTCATAGGCTCAAAATTTGGCAGCTGCTCCCACACAACTGACATTTTCAGGCCATTAAAGGCTGTGATAAAAGGGCTCTAGTTTTATCTCTTGCCTTCCTTAACATAAACCATTAGGCTTTTATTAACATTTAGGTATGACTCAGGGAAATTTCTGACTGCAGAGCGAATATTCAGAATAATTAGGATACTGTCTGAAGAGAATAGCAGGACACAGACTTGCACTGAACAGCAGGGACAGGCTACAAACCAGCAGGGAAATATTGCATAGGAGAATGGACGCAGCCAGTGATGCCAAGCCAGCCTGGCTGCGTTATGCTAAGGGAGAGTACAAGCCCTGCTCTGTGTTGGGCAGAGCCCAGACCGAGCACACACCCCCAGCATTCCCCCGGAGCTCCCCGTCCCCCAGCAGTTTGTACACACAATCACTCGTTTATCTGCTGCAGTGTCGCAACCAGACCTGTCAAAACCAGGCTTTTTGGGATGCCTGGAGGAAAATGTCATTCTCAGAAGAGGACTCCACTGTTGAGGCACTTGAGATGTAAGCAGTCTCCAGCTGCAGTGCCGCTCAAGGGCAGGCATTAGCACAGAGCTCCTCAGACTTCCCATCACATTTTTTAGGCAACAGGAGGCAAATCAATGTGCACTTGTGGCCAGTCAAGGCACTCAGGCTGAGAATCTCTGGCAAAATGAATCTGGACAATTTTTTCTCAAGAATTACCAACAGCACAGTATCCACGCAGCACAGCAGACATTCTTGAAAAACAAAAAAAAAAGGGCTTAAAGTGAGACTTGCACTCTGGTTTGCTTAGACAAGTTCCTCAAGCGAGGAGGTGGGGGCTTTGCTGTGTTTTGCCCGTTTGCACAATGCCAGCCCTGGGCTAGGGTACTTTGTGAGTCACTAATGTGACACCAGTAATGGTCTATCCCAACATCCCTCTGCTCCCAGCAGCCACCTAGACCTTGTGCCTGCAGGGAACTATCACTCCTAGAAAACTCATTCTTCCCTCTCTCTCCTCTTGACTCCAAACTTTTCTTTCCTGCCAGCTCCTAAATTTCAGGCTCTTGGCAGCCTCACATGGGACTGTGGCTGAAGTGAGGAGGGGGACAGAGCACAGAGGGCTGCTAGAAGGCAGGACACGGCAAGCACAGGACTGACGGCTGGGGAAAGGCACAGCTGGGTCAGGCCAAAGCACTGCAACTCAGCAGCAGCAGCCATGCTCACCTCCACTGCAGCCACAGACCTTAAACCACCAGAGGTGTGAGACTGTGAGTGCTGGAAGAGGCTCTCAGCATCCCAGATCATCTCAGAGGGCAAAACCCAAGCTCCATCTGCTGCCCTGGCAGCGGCAGCCCTGGGCAGACAGCACGTACACCCGCCCGGCTGCTGCCTGCCACAGCCCTCAGCAGGAGGACACGGGCTGGGACAGATCAGGGCACTGCTGGGCTGCAGGCACAGCCAGTCTGCTACAGCGAGGCCAAAGCCTGACAACAGCTTGAACGACCACAGGTCCCTACTGCCATCCAACCATCTGCTGCTGTGAGTCCTCAGAGGCTCCAGCCTCAGCTCCAGCAGTGGCACCAAACTCGGATGCCTGCAGCTGACAGTGTGATTCCCCTCTAAATCTCCTCTGCTCCCTCCTCCAGCCACAACTGGCCCAGCTCACAGCCACCATCACTCCATCAGCCCCAACCCTGTCTTGCTCACCCCAACGGGAAAAGAAAGCTGAAGGCAATGTGGACAGGTGACTGGCAGGACCTGCACAGCCCTCCCCCAAAACACCATTCCCAGCCCTGGCAGCCCAGCACGGGTCCCCTTTCCTTGCTCCACCAGTGCTTCCCCCAGCAGGGCACTGAAACAGCAAGTGCAACAGCATGGGGAATGCTCACGGTGGAGAAACATGAAAAAGAAGCACTTTTTAAACTAAAATTGCACATCCTTCATGCCGCCAGAAAGACTGGTCAAGCTTATTATGTTAGCCTTCATCCTGCATTAAATACAATACTTCAGATTATACAATCAAATCCACCAGGAATGGGCAAGCAGAGGGATTAACAAACAGGCTCCAGAGGGGTTGTCACAGTCAGAACAGCACGTGTTTGAGCAGCAAGAGCTTGTATGTCCTTTAAATTCACCCCTCTTGGAAACTCAGCTCCTCTTCCCACTCCCTGGGGACAAGGGGCTGAGCAGATCAGCGTGCCTCAATTCAAGGACACCCACTTCTGCTCAGAGGCCCAAGAGACACCTCCCCCATGGAAACTGCTCAGAGTAAGACGCTTGGTTTATTTAGGCTGTACTTTCTCAGCTGTTCTTTCCTTGCTACCCCTCCACCACTCAACCTGTGTTTCTCATTCACATTCAGCTTTGGCCTCAGTAACCAACCTCAGACCATTCAAACTCTCTTCCACAGGGAAGAGTCCCTGATGAACCATGAGTTTGGCTCCTCAATCTTTGGTCGTTACTATTTTATTATTGCTAGTACTAACACTTAGCACTTCACATGCTCCAAGTGCTCTGAAGGCATATCTGTGCAAGTCAGGGCTGAAAAAAGCATCCATTAAAGTAACAGCTTCTTACCTAGCACAACCGGACTTTTTCATGTGTCAGTTCAAATCTATTTCATTTAGCAATAGTTTTTAGTAAATGTTTTCCTGTATTTTCCTCATTAGTTCTGCTGAATCAATCAAGCCCTGAGATAATGAGCAGAACTCTACCCTTCTTTTACACATCCTAAGTAAAACCTGCCTCTGAGAAGCAGCACTGCTGCAGTGCTGTCCCCGTCTGGGTACCCCCCCTGCATCACCTGCTCCACAGCCTCAGCACCAGAGTCCAAAAAACAAACCATCACCATTTGATCGAGCACCCCGCCTGCAGAAGAAGCTTGTCATGGAAAGCTTAATAAAACCCTTTCTGCCCATTAACTGCACACTCCAAATGCAGAAGCACCCAAGCTATACGGATGTAGTCTACAGGAGACACACCACTTCCCTGGATCACCAGGGCAGCCTTCCTCCACTCTAACCCCTGTCCTCATTCTGGGGGCAGAAGAAATTCAAGTAAAGAGAATTATCAGTGCAAAGAAAGTGCAAAGGATGAACGTGTGAGCCAGGCTCCTCCAGCCTGTGGCCAGTCCTCACACCCACGCCGTGTCTCCTCCAGCAGAGGACAGCAGGACAGCAGGTGAACAAAGCAAAAGGTGTTCTTCAGGCATCACTCTGAAAGCACCGTGCCTGTTGAGATCTCCACAGATTCAACTCTGGAGGTCCTCACTCCCTACCCCATTCCCCTCCCAATTAGGAAATTAGGATTATGATAATTATATAACTTGGATAATTTCAAATGTTGTAACAAATCAGTGATCCTACTGGATTCAGCAACTGAGCACTGCTCGGATTGGGTTAAATTATGTAAGGCTTTCCTTTTCTCTATCATTTTATATTTTGTCTTCAAGATTTGTAGAAGCTGCTGTTCCCAAAGCTTTTTGGAGAGACCCACTGAGCTTACTGTGATACCAAATCTCAGCAGGAAATGGCACTACAATTAGGAGATTCCAGGGACGTAACACTGCAACACCAGCTCCTCCTAAACCTTGACATCTTTTTCCAGCAGCTAATGCGAGTGCAGCCAAGTTGAGGTTCCACAGGCAGAGAGCCCCAGCAGCAAGGCTGCCACCAGAGCAGTGTCCTGGTTGGGAAACCCAGGAGGGATACGCAAGGAGCACCCACCCCAGTCCTTTACCCCTCACCTTGTTCCAGAGACCCGTACACATCAAACCAGACATTCAGACATTTAGCCCCAGTTTCCTCCCTGTTTAATGGCATGCTACACCGATTGCCAAAAGCCCAACGTGAGCCCCTGTCCTGCAAAAGGCAGTTCCCAGCCTTGGGAAGCCACACACAACAGCACACCAGTCCTGGTGCCTCTGAAGCACCATGTCTAGGTCTGTGAGACCAACTGAAGGATGACAGGGACTTGCAAGCCAAACAACTTTGGCTAAACCTCCTCGTCTTTCACCTCTCCCCTTCTTCATCGAGTGCTATCATCATACTGTAAAATTTCCCTTCCTAACATATTTTCATGAACATGCCAGGTTTTCAATAGCTCCTTTTATTTAGGTGTCCCACCAGAGACGGCAGTAGCCACAAGCAGCTCACAGCCTGCTGGATGTTGGCAGCATGCAGCAGACAGTGGATGAAAACCAAATAACCATCAGCTCCTGCTCCAGAAGGGAGCTGTACACAGCAGCAAAATACCTTCAACAGAGATGAGACAGAAATGGAAAGGTAAGTTCCAGGTTTCCTTCAAATAATAAATGTACATGTTTTCAAAATCCAGACTTTCAGGCAATTTTGCTTCTGGGTTAGAATTGAAAGATTTGTATTCCAGTTCCACTTAGAATACATAACCTGCAGACATCTTGTAACAGCAACAGCCCTCAAATGGTTCAGGCCCAAAACAGGCAGCCTTGTTCCAGTAGCTGGCACAGCATCAGCTAGGTTCTGTGGCTGCAGATGCAAACATGAGCCTGCAGCTTCACTGGACACTGGGACTTTCACTGGGGTTTGAGCCTGGGCTCACCCAGAGCTCCACAGCTCCCACAGCAGCACTCCTGGCAGCCAACCCATGATTGTGGCTCTGGCCATGTTGCCTTCAGAGGAGTGGCACAGCAGAATAAGCCCCCTAACTTGGAAAGAGCTGAACTGTCCAAGTTAACCCCTATCATGTTGCCCACTGGAGAAAAAACCCATCTGAGGAGCCTCTTGTCCCACCTTGCAAGGCTGTGCGCATCCACAGGCCTGATAAACGGGAGGGGAAGGCAGCAGGTCAGACCACGTGCCATCCCTGTGGCTGCAGGATGCCACAGCCAGCACGTCCCCACTCCTCAGAGACATCTCGTCCCAGCTCCCACAGAGCTGCGGAAGGAGCCAGCGTGCGCTCTCTGCGCTGGACAAGCCCTGCTGGCCCTCAGCAGGTACCAAGGCAAGATCATCGTGGGCTTTGCTATCCACCCTGCCCACAGCACAGCACATCTGACAAGGGCTCATCTGGGCCCGGTTTGATCTGGGCTTTCCCAGGCTCAATCGTCCCACAGCCCTGCAGCCTCACTGTCAGAACAGCGGCTGCCAGCAGAGCTGCTCTCCAGATGTTAGGAATAAGCACAGCTCCCTCTGCTCAAAAACGTCAATAAATTCTCCTGGCCTCTCCAAGTGAGAGATGCCACAGACAGTCTGCCACCTCCTCCACCTGCTGCAGGGTGTTACAGCTCAACTGAAAACAACAACTTAAAATTGTTTCTTTACCAACCTCACAGGAATCAACACCAAAAAAACCCCACAACCAAACCCACAACCAAAACCACCCAATCTAACCAAAAAAAGAAATAGCAAAGTGGATCCCTCCTGTTGATTCCCTGTCACACTGTGGCCCCAGGGATGTGTGCTGGGGACGGTCACACAGGAACACTTGGGACCTCAATTCAAATCCCAACACTGCCACTCTTCTGACCAGAGACATCCATCAGGAGACCTGAGCACCCACCTCCCCACCACGGAACAAGGACAACAATGCTGCCCCAGCACAGCAGCTGCACTGTGCCCAGGGCTCACCATGCCAAAGGGACCTTGAGTGCATGGGGTTGTTGAAACACTGCCCTGGGGCAGGGCACTGGGGACAATGCCACCAAGCAACAGTCACCCAGCCCTGGAGCCATTTTTGCTCCTCCAGGCAGCCCGGGCTGGCACTCAGGGGCTCCAGGCAGCCCGGGCTGGCACTCAGGGGCTCCAGGCAGCCCGGGCTGGCACTCAGGGGCTCCAGGCAGCCCGGGCTGGCACTCGGGGGGCTCCAGGCAGCCCGGGCTGGCACTCGGGGGGCTCCAGGCAGCCCGGGCTGGCACTCGGGGGGCTCCAGGCAGCCCGGGCTGGCACTCGGGTGCTTAGAACATTGTTTCCAACCACCACAGGTTCCAGCCTGCCTGGTGCTCGCATTAAATTACCAGAGCCAGGGGCTCAGACTTACTGTTTCCAACCCCTCGATGGGAGAGGACATCAGAGTGCCGCAGCAGTGCCACTCAACAGACGCTGCTGGGATTCACAAGGCATGGTAAGGTGTTTCTGCAGCATCCCTGGGCATCCATACACATCTCACAGTGCCTTGTTCACTTCTACAGGTGCCCTCAGCCCCATTCACTGTAAATGAAACTTTGAAACATCAGAAAAGAGATGGCAAATCCCTTCATTTCCAGCCACCCCGACCCTGCAGCTGAGCCTGCATCCACTGTGGCTCCTGGGCCGGGGGTTCGCACTCACGTGCGGGAGTCAAACACCTGCCCTGGAAAACCCTTGGCTTTAGCCAAAACTACTCTTTTCCTGCTGTCCACCTAAACTGTTATTTAGTTACAGGGGATTTGATGAGCTCAATGGATCAAATCTAGTCTGAGCATCCAGGTACCAGGAATTACTAGGTCTGTACAGCCAGCTGCTGGCAGAGCTCTCCAGAAAGCAGCAGCATGCCTGTGACCTCCCTGTCTGCTGAGGGACTGGCAAACACTTTGTCTGCCCAGCCAGCAGCACTGGGCTCCCAGAGCAGGCAGGCACTGTGCCACAATCAGGAGCCAGTTTCTCTTCCCTAAAGCAGCACAACTTCCTTTTTCCAGGCACAGAAACTTTTGCCACTTTGACCGAATTTCCCTTTGCAATCTGGGACCTGTTTGAGCTTGAGATGCAAAGCATGGATGAGCCCTGGGGCCCCCAGGAAAGCATTCCCACCACCCACCTCCAGCTCGGGGGCACCGACCTGCTGCTCAGGAGACTCCCCTGCTTGGCACGGAGCACGAAGGGCATGCCAGCCCCGGCAGTGGGAGAGCCCCCGGGCACTGGCAGCCCACAGAGCCGAGCCTGCCTTCCCAGGAAGGATGGGGTTCACACAGCTGCCTGCGTGCACCTTGACTGCAGCAGCAGGTTGTACTCTCACATAAATTCCCAAGGAAACCAAACCAACAGCTGACCACAACTCACTAGTACCAGGTGAGAGACAGAACAGGCAGACAGTGCTCTGGCCTGGGTCCAAAGCCAGGCAAAGCTCACACGGTGGCTTAAACCTCTTGTCAGGGCACCCGGGGTCCCCCCTGACCCCTCGCCCCCAGCCCTGGCAGGGCAGCTGAGGGACACCGACCGCCCACCCTGTGTAACACCACATCCCAAGCAGAACAGACGATGGTGACAACCATGGTACAGCTCTACAGCACCTGGGCAGTGACACCTTGGGGTGCTGCCAGCAACTCTAAACTGCCTGCACTGCAAAACGCAGAAATTGGGCTTGTTACAAGAACTCCTGCCTCATTTTTAATGAAGAAATTAAGTGTAAATTCCCAGTTTCCTTTCTGTTGCTAATCCTCTGGATTTATTTGAGTAGATGTAGGGTTAGAGCACATTTAGTTTCATGTTTGGAATTTCTAAATTAGTATAAACCAGCACTTCAAAGTAACTCAGCTCCTATAAAACCCAATCCCGTGGAGATGCCACAGTATATTTGGACAGTAAGTAGATGCTTTGTCATATTCCCACGTGTATATGAGATTTTTTTCTTTGGGAACATTTTCTGACTGGTTTTAAACCACATTTCCATGCCCAGGCACACATACTTACAGGGATTGTTTATATAGTGTACCCAAGGAGTTCATTTTATTTAACAACCCATTATAGTACAGCTCACTGGTGGGTATCTCATCATTACACCCCCAAACACGGTGTTCAGTGACCATGCAGGATCTGACACAAAGCCACAAGAGCCAGAAACTTGAGAATTAATGCTGAAACATTTCATTATCCCATGCCACTGTGCCTATGGTTTTCAGCAGAGGAAACAAACTGGATTTTCAGCCTTTTTCGAGTTGCAGGCCCCAGAATATTTCCCAAGAGAGATGTAGCTCCCTGGCCAGAAAATCTAGCCCTAATGAATATATCTGCTTCCTGTACCTCTCCAGGAGATTTTAGGAGACCATGGGGCTCATGCTGTACCCACAGAAGACACTGAGTTTGGTGCAGCTGTGAGCATGGGATGGGGTTTCCAGTGCAGCTTTTCCTCAAATGAGCTTGTTCATCACAGCAAAATGTGCACACAAAGGTGCCTGACCATGTCCCCTGCCAAAATACCCACTGAGAGATGGAGCAGTGGCAAGAGGACACTGTGGGGGCTTTGCTACACTGGGACGTGGCTGTGATGCAGTGTGACCAAAGGAACAGCCAGGCAGACCTTTGTTTTCAGTGGCACTGAGGGGGACACTCCTGGCACGTCCCACTCCTGGCATGTCCCACTGCTCTTGAGCCAACCAGAGGCTGGGGATGGGCTCTTGCCTGCTTTGCTTTCTTATGAAATGCTTGTGTGGGATGTCTTCAGCACCCCGCAGCTGTGTCACACTCCAGCCGTGCAGCCAGCATAACCTTCAAACCCACTGGGCCATGATCCTCCCGGGTAGAACAGCTCAAATAGGAGCCATAAACCCACGCAGTGTCCCAAGAATTTGATAAGCTCTGTCAGCACACTGCTGCAAATGCTGTTACAGGCAGCTTGCTCCAGAGAGCTCCTACTCCTCTTCCCTTCTGGGGGCTTGAGTCCAAATTCCACATGGGCTTTGAGTGGGCAAAACACCACAGCGATTCCATGCAAGTATTCCAATTTAGCTGCATTTGACACAAAATTCATTATAAAAAACTATTTCTGTTGAGGGGAAGCAATCCTAGAGCTCACCCACTCACTGTCGGTGCAAGAAGCCATCCAACCTAAATCCTTCCCTCACACATCCTCCTTCCCCTGAGCTGCCACTGTGAATTCATCTCCTGGTACGTGACTTTTCAGCAGCCCTCATTGAGAAGAACCAACAGCCCCCACTCCTGACCTAGACCATCCTCCTCTGCACATTTTCTCCTCGTCTGACACAAAGCTGTTAAGCATGTGCTTAATTGCAAGTAAGCATTTCCATCAAAGACAGGGGCTGTTTCCAGGCCAAGCTGGTGGCTCCCCTTCCCCAGCCTGGGGGATGCAGACCAGCAGGGCAGCTGGCAATCCACCTGCCTCATCCACCCTTTACAGCCCTCTGTGTGGCCAATCCCACATGGTCAAAATGGGAGCCAAACAAGTGGCTGCCACCACATGGACCTGTGCAGGGACAAAGCCCCTCGTTCTGAGCCTCCCTCAGAGCCCACAGCACAGCCCTGAGTGGTGAGAAGCCCTGCCCCGGCTCCAGTCAGCCTGAGCAGAAACGCCGTGGGACTCACAGGGATGGCTGGCATGCTGAGTGCCCACTCCCAAAACCCCTCACGGGTGGGTGAGTGCTGGAGCTCCCTGGCTGAGTCAAAGCAAGCGCTGCTGGAGAGGAGCATTCAATTAGACTGGAGAGCACACAAGGGGTCAATGATTTTCCTTTCACACTGCATTACACCTAACAGCCCATGGTCCAGACTTGTAACAACTGACTACTTCAGCTGAACACACGCTTGGAATGAATCAGGCCAATATCAGGGTTTTTTTTCTTCCAAAAAGGAGATTAAAACCCAAGTATTTGGTCCTCAGGAAGAGCTAACGAGCCACACTTACTAACACCTATCAGTGATGCACAGACAATGGGAAAACTGGAAACCCACTAGCAGATACTGATCTGCTCTGCCAGACCAGCTGCTGCTTTAATACATTTTCCTGCTGCCTTTCCATGTTTGGGACACAAAATGTGTCAGAGTATTTCACTGTCTTGAAGGTGGAAACTGATGTTAGGTTTTTACAGCACAAAGAAACACCCTATTACAACTTTTCTCTTGACACTGCCACTCTGGGACTTGAAAATAAAAACAGGTTGTTGGTAAGTTGTTGGCAATTCTAATAATTAAGGAAAAGGAAAAAAGAAGGCTCTCCTGACTAGCAGGATGGCTTCCCAGCAGGCTCGATCAGCAGTTTTAGAGGAATATGCTTCAAATATGTGGGAAGTGTAGAAATATTAGGCATGAACGAATATTAATGTTATGCTTCATTTATATCGTGCTGTACTTGACATCAAAGGATCTCAAAGCAGCTTTACAAATGCAATCTGACGCTACATGAGTTGGGTTTCTGAGTAACAATAAATACGGGAGTACGTGGGAAACTGAGGTACCTCGGGTTCAATGACTGGTTCAAGGCCAGTGACACAGCAGCAATGTCAGCTGGTACTAGAATCCAATCTCCCCATCCATCTTATATCACCACTGGTCTTACTGCTGTCTCCACATGAACAAATTTTCTTGCAGCCTGATCTTGCCATGGTTGCAAACACGGAGGGTTCCCACTGACTCCCAATGGCTTGGCAGTGCTCAGTTATTTTAGCTCATTCCCCTGCCCCTTTATCCTGTTGCTCATCCCTTCAAGAACACAGCATCCTTCTCAGCCTTTATGGCATCAGTGACAACAGGCTCCTGGTTACCCTCCCTGGCTACCCAGGTAGGACTTGGAGAGGAAGGTGCTACCAGGAACACACATTACAGCGGAACAGCGTGACAAGCCAGGACCAAAGATGGAGTGAAATCTCATCTGAGCGCAGTCTCCTTTGAGTCACTCATTAATTAGCTGTCTAAATACCTTACTGGACACAGCACTTGATACTTTCAACATCAGCAGACTTGTGATAGTCATGATTATTTT